>NC_042617.1:138089072-138389072 GCF_901001135.1 Rhinatrema bivittatum
TGCTACAAACTTGCTGTCTTGCTCAGGTCTCTTTATGTTGGGCAAAAGAGACTTGAAGAATGAGGAAGGCAATGAGAAGGAAATAAAATAAGTTAGTTTAGCTAATATTTTGTTTAATTGTTTAACAGAGAAAACTTCTGATATAATCAGACCTGCTTAATATGTAATTGCTTTATCAACATGTTTGGATGTACCTAACAATTACTATTAATCACTAGTCTAAACTGTATATGATATTAGTGGGGATATCACTATATTTTAATTCAACTTATATGTGATTTTATTCATATCTTTGTTACCACCTTGATTTGGAGAAAGTGCAAAACAGAACTTGCCACGTCTGCATCTGAAATAATAGCAGGTTTATGGATTGACTGCCCATTTTTGGTCCCTCTGTAGGTCCTAGTTGGTGTTGCCATACTTTAATAATATTATTGACTATTTGTACTATACCACTATTGTAGAAAGCGCTGTGCAAGATAATTCACATGGCCACAATCCTTCTGCCCCAGAAAGTTTACAATCTATATTTCAGTACACTATATATAAATGATTTGCACAGGCTCATTCAGTAAATGGTGAATAGGGGGATCAGGCCAAATTTCTATGTTGACAGTTTTGTGCTGCAATTACCATGCTTTACTGTCAACTCATATCATTCTAATGTGCACTGCTTTGAAAAAGGTAGAGAGTAAGCTATGTAGAGAAAATGCTGGTTGGTTGATGATGTTCCATATTCCAGAAGTTGTCTCTAGTAGCCCATCTGTCTTCAGGGAACCAAAAACAGATGAGTTTAAAATAATTCTGATTGTTAAATCAGAATCAATTTCTGGATCTTGCTCAGTAGTTCTATATTATTCAATATAGAACTATAGATGACGTCGGCCCGGGCCATTTAAACGGCGTTTTACGCCACAGCCGGCCCCTTTTGCCCTGGAATTCCCAAGGAGAAGACATCCCACCCACCCATCCCAAGGAACAAATAAAGCAGGGAAGATCATTGTAGGGATGCAGGGATAATTGCTTGCAGGGATAATTTGTAGTGAAATCAATTCCCTAAAAATATTTTTGGAGGGTGAATAAAGGAGAAAAATATAAACTGTAATTGTTGAAAATCCTTATATTTGGGAGACATTTGACAAAAATATCCCTTTGTCTTTGACATTATTTAATATTTATTTACAATTTATAGGGGAATTATTTTGTTCATTGGGGGTAGCATATCACATTTATGCAGATAACTTGCAGTTTTCTTTGATGTTCAGCTAGGATGGTATTTTACTGGTTCAGCGTTTTAATGAATGTATGTTGCTATACAGAATTGGTCAGATACATTTTGGTTAGTTTTAAATGTGAAAAAACAGTGCTAATGCAAATAAGTAAGGGTGTGGAGTATGATGCTGGTGACATTACTTTTGAAAATATTGTCATATCAAAAGTATCAGAAGCACCTAAATTTGGAAAACTTTTAGATTCAAATCTGGCAATTAAGCCACATGTTAGGATGGTTGCAAAGTCTGCCTTTGGCAAATTGAAGTTGGCTCCACAATTAAAACCTTTACTGTCTTGAGTTGCATCTTCAAACAGTCATACAGGCTTTGGTTATCAGCAAGCTCAATTATTGTAATGTGCTAGAGATGTGCTTTGTTTAAACATATTGGTTCGGGCTTCAGATCGGGCGCTCCAAGGGAAATTTCGGTTTCCCACTTTTTTTTTTTCAGCAATTTTTTACGAAGTGCGTTAGTGCTCACTAATGGGCCTTACTGTGCACTAACAACCAGTTAGTGCGTACTATCTCTGCATTAGTGCACAGTACAAACTAGCAAGATGTTAATGTGCATCAAGGCCTGTTAGTGCGCACTAACGGGTAGGCCCGCAGCGAATGCCAGGGCCCACGCCTTACCTGGGGCCGTGGGCCCGGAGGCACAGCGACGGGCGCAAGCCGGCGCCACTGGGGCAGCCTGCCCTCGGAGCGCTCCGACACTTTGAGGACGGGGCGCCCCCAGCACGTCCCGATGACGTCAGACGCATTGGGCTGCGCGGGGGGTGGTGCCAGCAGGCCGACGTCAACGGGTGCTGACGCGGCCAGCCTGATGACGTTGGCCTGGGCCATTTAAATGGCATTTTGCGCCACAACCGGCCCCTTTTGTCCTGGAATTCCCAAGGGAGAAGACATCCCACCCACCCATCCCAAGGAACAAAAAAAGCAGGGAAGATCATTATAGGGATGCAGGGATAATTGCTTGTAGGTATGTTGCAGCTGGAAAGGCGGGTACCCGGGCCAATAGAGAATTACTAGACATAGGTCAGCCGCGGGATTTGAAAAGGTTGTTGGTCAAAGGGGTGGGGCCACGCCTGGAGGTAGGGACCCCTTGCTTGTAAACGTGGCGAGGGGTCGGAGTGGCATCGCCTTGCTAGAAATAGTGGTGGGCGACCAAAGGGGGCGTGGTCCCTGAGCGGCAAGACCAAGGATTGGCCCAGGTAGAGGGGTGAATTGTTATGATGTTGAATTCGTATTAACTCTATGTTAATAAAAGCTGTGGCAGATTTACACCAAAAAGAATATGTAGTGTGCTATTATTATTTGGGTTTTAGAAAGAGGGTAGGATACCAAGAGGGCTGGAGAGGTGTCACGGCTCCCAGAGTCAACAGGTTAGTTAGTGCGCCCTAATAGAACTTACAGCGCACTGCTAACTAATGTTAGTGCGCACTAAAAAATGCTACTTAAAAATTAAAAAGTATCAATTCAGAGGAGTTTGTTAGCTAGAAAAACTGCGCAATAATTGGTATTACTGCGCACTAAGAGATATGTAGTGAGCAGTAACTACATATCTCTTAGTGCGCAGTACTAAGAATTAGACAATATCGTTGACATTGTCTAATTCATGAAAAATGAATGCACATCCCTATAATGTGCTATATCTGGGAGTATGCCTAAAAATTTAAAGTGCTACAGCTTGTACAAACTGGGACAGCACAAGTGATAACAGGTATTAAATACCATGAACTTACTACACTGGCACTTGCAAAGTCACACTGGTTGCCGGTGTCAGAAAGAATGCATTTTAAAATGTTAGCCTTGCTTTTGAAGTCAGTTTATGCAGAGGGATATCCATTGGCAGACTTGGCGAGACATTATACATATAGGCGTTTCCAACAATCCACTGATCATTATTTGCTTACTGTCCCCAGTTTTATAAACTATCATTTCAGGAAACTAGAAACAGGGCTTTTTCAACTATAGGTTCCTCTTTGTGGAATCTGTTGGATTTGCAATCGATAAAAGAAGCTGAATATAATTTTTTTAGAAAGAAATTCAAGGCGGAAATTTTTAAGTGGAGTTTGAGTTTAATTGATGTTCTTTTTTTGTGTCATTTAATTATAAATGTTTATTGTAATCTACACTGGTCAACTTGTATTGGATAATGTGCAATATAAATGCAACAAATAAATAAATGTATAAATAAAATCATTTTAATCTGAACAAGAACATTTGTAATGAGATGGAGGAGGTTTCACTATTTACACTGTATTTATGTCTTTCGCTCTACCCATAGACAAGCCCAGAAACACTTATTCAATTCACTTGTGGAAATCCTGAGACAAAAATATATTTAATTCAGTTTAAGGCTGGCATAAGTTCAGGCTGGAGAATTGCTGCAGTCATATGTTATAATCTATGGTAGTGATTTTGGTATTTTTAAAGCTTACTTACATTTTGGGAATAATAGAAATCCTAGGTGAAATAAATCTTCATTTGCTCTATCATATAGCATAAGCAAATCAACAGTCTTCCTCCTATTCTAGCTTGTATTTCCTGCAGGAAACACTTTTAAAACGTTTCAGCACATTTTCTGTATGAGAAGTTATGTGTGCGCCTGGACTCGTGTGTGGAACATCCGCATAGTATGACTGTGGATGTAAATGTCGCGATTACTCTGGCTCCTTCCAAAGGGTGGCAAGAGATATGACTAGCATCAGCCAGTTCTCTCTATGGGGGTCATTTTCAAAGGCTTATCACACGCGAAAAGGCCCTTTTCGCGTGTGATAGCATGCTGGAGGCAGAGTCGGGGTGGAGTCGGGGCGGAGTTGGGGTGGCGAGGGGAGGAGTCGCGGTGGCGAGGAGGCAGACTCGGCGGTGTCTTCACTGGCGGCGATAAGGTTAATAATGTTATTGTCGCCAGTAGCACACCCAATAGCACCACCTTTCACGGTGGCGCTATTGGGTGTGAAAGCCGTCAGCAAAACCACCGCGGTGGTGCGAAGGCTGCCGGCTTTAGCAGGCCCACCGCCCCACCCCCTGTTTTCGCTGGATTCACCATTCTGTGATAGAATGGTGAATCCAGGCCTATGTTAATTACTTTATGGATTCCATGCTTTTCCACATGCCGGACTATATCTAGTACCTACTTAGTCAACAAGAGAAGGAGAATGTGAAGAAGGGGCTTCGACATGATAGTTCACTTTTCCAATGTGACTGGTCTAGTAGTTACACTTATGTGGGCTCGGTTCTTCTAGTGATCTAGAAAACAGGTGTGGTTGTGACTATCATTTATTGCTGAAAGATGTGGTTTGGTTGTGCCTTGATATCTACAGTATTTATGTAGCAAAGCCTCTTGATTGGCTTCATGATCAGGACATTTAAGATGGAACTCTGCAGTATAGGTATGGAATGAATGAGTCCTTGATTGCAGCTAGATAGAGAGTGCATCAAGCTAGGTAGAGAGTACATTGAAAAAATCAACTCCTCTTATACCTTTCATCACTCCAAATGACAGAAAATCTTCACTGATGTCAACTTTGCTGTTTATACCTCAGAATTTGTATGTAAAACTACCCCCTAAAACTTACCCAACCCCCCAAACCTCACCCCGAGTTATAAGTGCCCCCTCTTACAATGGTATAAATATTAAACTATACACCATTAAACCAGCAGTTTTGAGGAACCCAATCTAATTTCATACAATTTAAGTTTTTTATGACATAAGGGAAATAGTATCAGAAAAATAATGTGCTGTTAGCAGATTCAGTCGTCTGGCTCTTGCCCACAAAAGGCTGCAACCAGTTTTGTGTATATAGCACGTATGGCCACTTCATTTACCGTTTCACCTGAATACTGTCGGTGTACATTTTAAAGCGTTCAACGTACTCTAACATGAACCAATCATTTTCCTTAAGCCAGATACATCGACCAATCAACCTCCTTGTTTAATCCTTCAGGGTGCACTGTACGCAATTTAAAGATCCACTTCTGTTCTTTTTGTAATAATCTTTGGTTTAAGTCGCCTCCTCGTTCATTTTTTATAAAAACTTCTAGCACCGTACATCTTAAGTTTTCCCACACAATGCTGCACAAGTGGTGCTTCTAGTTTCAAACATTTTAGAGCACTTTTGAGTTCGATGAGATGGGTCTTTAATTTCCTCATAGTCTTACCTATGTATATTAATTGGCATGAACACCAAATAGCATACACAAGCATGCTGGTTGCACAGGAGTTCTTACAATTGGGATGTAATTTTTCAACTTAGTAATGGGCATTCGTATATTAGAATGAGTTATACTGCACACGGAGCAAGCATTACACGGATAGTGACCCACCTCTTCCAATGTTTTATCCTCTACTGGCTTAAAAAAAGAATGGACTACACGGTCCTTGATATTACTGCCTCTTTTGAATGCTACCATTGGCTGTTCCTTAAAAACTGGATAAAATTGTAAAATATGCCAGTGCTTTTTGATACTTGATGCAACCTCTTGTATGCCCTCTGAAAATGGTAGTATACAAGTCACTCGTGTATTTTTCTCTTTTTTCTTCTCCTGTGGGACTAACAGTAATTCTCTGTGGTTCCACCTTGCCCATTTAAAAGCTCGCCACACTACATGTCTTGGGTCATGTCTACATTATTTTTCTGATACTATTTCCGTTATGTCATAAAAAGCTTAAATTGTATGAAATTAAATTGGATTCCTCAAAACTGCTGGTTTAATGGTGTTTAGTCGTACAGTGAGGACTTAGTAGCATGTATGAAGAATTGTTTTTGTTTTCTATATAAATATTAAACTTACATATTGATCACTCTCTCTTTCCTGTCCAAACTGCTATTTGAGATAAAATTCTTTTCGGTCGGTAACGCGCCTGTGGTGGATTAATCAGCGTGTGATGCGAAAAATAGTGTGGGCGCGAAAAACGTATCGTGTGTTGCAGAAATTACCTATGCGATCTGGGAGCAGGGAAATTAACCTAACCATGCCCCCTTTTTTAGCTCGGGCACTATTTCCGCTATATTTATAGCATTTTGATGAATCTAGGGCTAAAGTTTGCTATTGCCGCTCAATTCCAGACTTTGGTGACATCAGGAGACCAACTCTGCATATTCAAAAAGAAGTAATGAGCCTCACGCATATTGTAACAAAGCTGGTAATATATTATTCAGAGTCCAGTCTAAAACCCATTTAATGGGGGTTTATTTGTTTTGGTTTTTTTCTTTTCTGAGAGAAGCAGGTCCTCTGAGTCAGGTTTTTAAAACATGGGATGGGATGATTTTTATTTACCAAAAATTGGCAAACAGCTTTCTGATTTAAGCCATATATAATTAATCTATGTTTATAAATATGCATACGTATGTATGCATGTATTTATATATATATACAGTGTATATATATATATGTATATATTTATATAAACAGTGTATATATATATATATATATATATATACACACTGTATATAGATCTAGAAATGTATATATTAATATACATATTTATATATTATCTATATATATGCATTTATGTCATTGTATTTTCATTATTTAAAAGTTTCTGTTTTCTAACAAACTGGCAACATCTGCAGCTGCTTCCAGACAGACAGATAGTTTGATGTGAATTATTTAACACAAAGTGCCATGACCTCTCTTCACAAAGAGAAATGCTTGAAGACCTGTGCGCAACACCATGGGAAGCAGCTGGATCAAAATCAAACTAATTGAAGAAGTGTTAGAGTTTATTATACAGAATTACAGAAAGTTGCCATTATTGATGTTCAAAATGATTGTATTTGTGATCGGTATTTTCTTAGTTTTGGGAGCAGAATTTATAGCTGTAAACCTTGTGGTTGGATTAATTATATGTAAAATACAATTATATGAAAAACATGTGCAATCGCATTGGTGGTGTTATACTCCAGGGAAATATAATCATATTAAACTGTCTTGTCTTTCTGCAATAAGAAAGGATGACCTGAAAGAAATGTGTACTTCAGGACTTTAAATCTGAAACTTCCTAATCCCCTGAAGTCCACACTAGACTTCTCGCCTCCATGGAAACACCAAAGCATTCATCCAAGTGATTGGCCTCCAATGAATTTTAGATAAGACAGAATGGAAGGGAATTGATGTGATTTTAATGCAGAAGAAAGCCGTGGAAGGGAGGTCCACTTGGTTCATATTTGAATAAAGCAAACACGAGAGACAAAAGGCTGACAGCTGTAAATGACATTGTCAGTACAAAAATTATCAGCCAGTTTACAATCTGTTTGCTTATGTTGAACAAACAGAATGTGTGTGGCATCCTTTGGCTTTGTGAATGGCAGAAATACTTGGAGGCACCAGAGAAAGGCAGATATCTGTTCTTCTCCAGCCCTGCTACTATTAGATAGCCATTTGACAGCCACACTGAATAAGAAATTTGGTTCTTTGCTTCTTCTTCTTTTTTTTTTTTTTTAATAAGGCAAGCACTAAAGTTAGGAATAGACACTTGTCTTATTGTATCAATGGTGTGAATTATATTAGTAGTGTTGCTGAATCAAGCTGTTTACTAATGCGTCTGACATTCCAAGTAACAAACCTTCAGTAGCCTAGTGAAAGCTGTGGCCAGCATTCTTCATTTTTTATTCCTTACAGGAAGCAGAATCCGGCACCCTTGCAAGAACAGCAATTTTCTCTTATTGTTCAGGTTGTCACATTACTTGATTTGCTTTGAACTTTTTTTTTTTTAACATTAAGTTTGGTGAGGAAGGCGAAAAAAAGGAAGAAAAAAAAAATCCCTCCCAGAAAAAAATAGCTGCAGGGCAGGCAACCACGAGGTAAAAACTTCAGAACATACTTCAAAGAGAAAAAAACCCCACCCCTTTTATTAAAAGAGGAAAATGGCACAATTAATACACTGGCTATTCTTTGAAGAGGAGTTCAGTATTTTACCAAGTGATAAACAAAATGTGTTGTGAAGTCTCAGCTTGATCATCCTTTTATTATAAAAAGACTTACAATATAGAAAACAGGTCACTGGTCAAGGCAAAGACAGGTACTGTAATAAATATTGTCTTCCTTAGCTTAACAATCTCTGTTGTCCAGTGGCATTGGTAAGACAATATAGGGCTATGTTTGTGCCTGCAGTTTCTATGACCCGAAGGTGCTTGGAAGTAGTCAGTTCCATACCAATTAATGCCTTTCCTTTGAAAGAGCCCGCATGCATTAGCAAACTGTGCATTTCCAGCAAACAAATCCAGTTTTAAACTGAGTCGTATGCTTTAATGCAGTACTCTTATAAGTAAACCAAATAACAATGACATATAAAACTGTAGACTTGTTTCCTTCTTTCTTTTTTTTAAATCACAGTATTGAGTGTCTAATGTTTGTTTTCACTGCTCACGAAATTTTTGAAAAAGGGTCTTTGTTTTGGTTGCATATACGGTCTCTTGTTTTTGTGGGTTTTTTTTCCTTTTTGAAGAATAGTTTTGCGGTGCTGGCTTGTTTGATCAGGATGAAATAATGACAGGTGAGTGAGGCCTGCTCATAGCAGATAAAGAGAGTATAATAAAAACAGAAGAATAAGGCAATTGCTTTTCAGTCAGTCAAGCATCAAAATACATTCACCGGTATGAAAAGTTTATCCAATTATTGCTAACCAGCTGACGAAAGCTTGCGTTGTGTTACTCTTTCCATTTTAATCTAAATTGCCGCTTCTTTTCCTCTGATATGGCAATCGGTCATAAAGGGTTGACCATCCTTACAGCTGTTTGATTTGGAGACTTGTAGTGTTTGACTAAGAGGGTAAATGCAAATTTGATGAAAGAATAAGGGTAAATTTACATATCAGCTTCAGCTCACATGGAGAGAGTAAACATGCTGTTTATCTCAAGTGTCACTTTATGATTTCAGTAGAATATAAAACTGACCTTGGCCTAGTCAATGCAAAAAGACCTGAATGAAATATACTGTTGTCTAAATACAATTTACTGAAGTAGAGCTTGTCAGCAAACCTTGCGTAACTCTGCAAACAGGGTTCAAGAGCAGTAGCGAAAACTGTGCAGAAAACCTTAAAAAATAACATTTTGGAATGTGTTGGCTTTGGCAGAACAGGAGTACCAAAGAATGCATGCATTTCCTCGTCAGAACATGCATTTGATTATTTTGATGCCATAAGAATGTTACCGATACGATCTTCATGCTGTAGACTAACAATGTTATAAACTTAGCTGGTTAAAAACTATGTATTCTGATTGATTTACCAGGCTTGGAAATACCCCGTTACGTAAACAGAAAACACATATTTTATGAAACGTGAAACGGCCATGAAAGCAAGCCAATGGTTTTTTTTGGTTTTTTTTTTGACACAGCAGTTTCCTCCTGCTTGTTTAGGATTCCAGCTCAATAAGAGGTGAATTTTTAAAAGCTCAACATGCGCATTAATTAGGGGATGAGCAAAGAAGTCGGGCTTACACGCACCGGGTGAATTTTAAGCCACAGAGATACATGCATATGTTCCGCAGTGCGCATATCTTGAAAGCTTTCAAAAAGGGGCAGGGCGTGGGTGTGGTCTGGGCGGAGCCAGGGCATTTTTGGGTGTGAACCTAAAATGTGCATGTAAAAACTGAGGCTACCTGGCATGTGCCAAGGCCCCCTGCTGCGTAGCTTTACTTCTGCCATGGATGACGTGTAAGTTAAAAACGAAAGAAAACTAGTCAGATCTGTGAGGTTTTAAGAGTCAGGGCTAACTGGGGGGAGTGAAAGCTTTAAACTAGGGGATTTGGAGGACCTATCTCTTAACTGGGCAAACTGGGATGAATTGGTAAAATTGGGAATAGCATTGGCACGCCCCTTTTAAAATCCCCCATTTATGCAGTAGAAGCATCATATGCATGTGCCCACTTAAAATTTGGCACACGTGTGTGCGCGACCTGACTATTTTACATCATGCACGCATATGCGCACATATGTTATAAAATGGATGTGTCTCTAGGTGTTGGCCGAGGTATGCACGCAAATGTGGGCACGTGCACTGGTTTGAAAGCTACCATCTCTGAATTGGCCACAAGCAGTACTATGGTGCCAGGAGCTAATTTTGCCATCAAGTAGGTGTTTCCCCCCTATTCTGAACCTTCACCACTATCCCATCTAGCCCAGCCATAGCAGTAATAGTCTTTGACCAGGAATCACAGGTTACAGCTCCTATTAGAGCCATGCATGCATCTTGAGCTGGTCACTAGACACAGCCATGATATGATAAATGGGACTCTGCATTATGGACATGCTAACCCCCATTTTGCATCGGGGTTATGGACATGTGTCCAAAACGCTCATCCAATCATGGGTTGGGCCTTGTGCTGCAGCCAGCGCACAGTATTGCATCGGCCTGAAGGGAATATAGAAGAGGCCTGAGGACTAAACAGCTCTGTTTTCATCACAGGCATTTTGGACACCTGTGGCCCTTATTTCACAGATAATGCATAATAATGGGCTTTATTGTTTAAGTAATATTGTGGAATATTCTTTTATAAAGTAATAAATATTCTAGTCTTGTTTGAAAACAGTTTACTCAACTATAATTGGGTTATAGAAATAATCAGACTTTTGAAAAATCCACACATCTTAATATGTTTTTCAAAAAATAATTATTTTGTAGGTGCTCTCAAGGTAAATTATTCATCTGAAATTTCAGGAGGAAATGACCTGAGCACTGCATATATAAACAAAAGGCTTTTCTTCATTAGTATGCAATTGTGCCAAGCAAAAAGCAAGCTTTCACTTTTATAGCAAACCCTCCATGAGTTTTAAGATTGAATGCTTGTTTTTCATGTGGCACAACTACGCAATAATGAAACAAAGCTTCTGTTTATATATGTTCGGGCTATGCACGTAATACATTACTCCTTCTTCTCTCTTCCTTTTGGAAGCCTTCTGCAGTCCTGGCGTCAGAAATGTATTGCTGGCCATCCAGAAGCAACAACATGTATGTTTCTTTTGCTTCTTTGGGCTTGCTACTTAATTGAAACTTGCCCCAGCTGAGGCCAAGTTGCCATAAGCCATCATTTGTACTCCTCCCATGAAATCTGATCATTATAGGAACTATCCTCTCTGGAGGTAATGTCTCAAAATGGGTTTGTTTTGTATCTAATAAAAAATTAGTCAGCCTAAAAATTCATAATAATATTCTTATGTTAAGCTCAGAAAGTTGTGAGAGTCACTAACAGTAAATTTTCAAAATGCTACATACGAAAATATGAGCACATATACACGTGAGTGAAGCATCTGTATTTTATAGATGGGTCACATATGCATGTATATATACCTTAGCAAGAAAAAGTGTGCACAAAATAAGGTGGCATGTTAGGGCGCGGTTTGCACAAACATACTTAAAGAGATTTTAAAAGCAACATATGTACGAACGTCAGCAAAACTATGAAAAATGTACTTTCATAGTACATTTACTACTGTTCATTTATGCATACAACTTCAGATTTTCATGCTGTTTTGCCACTTGGTGTTTGGCGGGCTGGCTTCTCCATGTGGGTAGACACAGCAGTAGGCTAGGTGTGCAGTTAGTGTCCCAGGGACAAATTGGGCTATACTAGAGTTAACTGGGGCAGACTGGGATATAATAAGGAGAGGGAGTGAGAGTATTTGGGACATACAAGGCTATACTTGGGGTGGGAGTGAGTGTATCTGGGACAGACTGGGTTATACTGGGGAGTGGTAGTGAGTGCATCTGGTGGGAGTCAGTAGTAGTGAATCATTTTTCAGAATGATATAAAAAGCATATGGGTACTCATTTCACAAAGGCTTAGGAGAAAGAGAAAAAAACAGAGGTACCCCTTACAAAGAAAATACAAGACTAGGACACAGTTTTTGGATCTATCGGAGGAGCAAATGCCAAATACTGCTTAGGTTCAGATTTAACAAGAAAATCATTTTGTTCCTGTGCCAGCAGTTAGACAAAGACCTGCACACTTCCATCTGCAGGGGCCACATCTTGTCAGTATACATCGATTGCTACCACCAAAGCATTTTTTGGCCACCCGCACCTTCCAGACACTTCTAGGATGTCATAACTGGAATAAGCCAACTACCTCCATATATATCGAGCAGTTCTACATTGCTTAAGAAAACTCGCCAAAATATATATTTTCCTGGGTACAGACAGCAACAACAACAAATAATTACTGATTTCTACTACTTTGCACACTTCAACTCTGTTTTGGGGGCTTTTGATTACACTTGTGTCCTAAGGGCACTAGGGGACAATGAGGCCACCTATTGCTACTGCAAGGTCTTCTACTCCTTCAATGTGTAGGTGGTCTGCAATCACAAGGGCATTATCTTGGACATCTTACCCAAGTTTCTGTGATTCAGTTTTTGAATGTCTACATCCTCTTGCAGACAGGAATTAATGACCTCTTCAGGACGACCCATCACCAGGGGCTAGCTTCTAGCTGGGAATGCATTTACCACTACCACCACATTGCTAATAACTTCTTCTTTTGGTCTCCCTTATTTCTTGAAAGACTTACAAAATTAACCCTAGAGGATTGCTCCAGCCTTTATCAGGGAACTACCTCCCTGCCCAACACTAAAGGATATCTCTGTGTTCTCCCCTACAGGTGATAGAGGGTATCCACTGATAAACCTGGATGTTGTGGATGTAGACCCTTGGACTGAGGTGGAGCTGGCACAAGTTGCAAGGAGGAGTCCTGCAGGTCTCCAGTGTTGGATGGTGGAGTAGGAGGAAGCGGAGGCCCAAATGGAGCTTTGCCTATAGCAGCCCACCTTCCCGTTAGGTTGAGCCCTCAGGTGTCGTGGCCAGTAAGTATTAGGTGGGGACCTCCACTGAAGGGCTGAAGTTGAGTGGATGAGGTTGAGGTGAACAGAAACATTTGGAGACAGGTTAGGGTCAGGGTAGGTGGCATTCAAGAATGTCCAGTAGTCAGGCAGTGGTCAGTGGTCAGCGGCAGTCAAGGAAGTTCTGGTAGGCAGTGGTCAGAGGCAGGTGGCAATCAAGAGAAGTCCAGGAGCCAAGCCAAGGTCAAAAGTCAAAGATCCTCCAAGGGAAAGTGGAACGGATGAGCAGGGCAGGAGTAAGGGAGCCTCTGAAGAGGCACTGTATGCTGAAGGAGAGAAGAACTAAGACTGACCACAGAAGCTTTCAAACAAGACAAAGACCACAAAAACTGAAGACCAGGACAGCGACCAGGAACTGAAGACAAAGAAGACCAGTAACTGGGTTCTTGGGAGGAAATATTAGGCAACTCACACTACACAGAGGTAGGAGACCTGTTACTGAGGCCAGGAGCAATGTCCTGAGAGGCCTCTTATAGGCCCCAGCATCAGACATCATCTTAAGGGGTCATGGGGCTTTTTCCACCTTGGCACCTTTAAGGCCCGAGGAGGACCACACATACATGCCCAGGGAGGATGTGCCACGCAAGAGGTATTGACGTCATCTTGCCACTTTAGAGAAGGGCAGCTGGCCTGGGGAAATCAGCGGTGGTGTCCAGGCAGGAGGTAAGAACAGGTAATCAGCTATTTGGGCCAGGCAGGAGGTAAGAACAGTGGTCCATGGGGCAACCTATGGACCGTCAATTGCAACACCGGCTCATGATCCCACTAGCTTGCTCACTATAGCAGGGCCGAACAGCAGTACAGGGCAGTCATTGATAGAAGCTTCAGTTGACTCAAAACACATTTAATATGTCTGGACATATCTGGAGGTTGCCTTATCTACAACCCTGCTAGATATTTCTAGTCTGCTGCTTACTTCATAACCTGGCTAAAACCAGAGGCCTATCTCCTCCTGAGAGACTACAAGATCATTTAGATCAGTGTTTCCCAACCAGTGTGCTTTCAGACTGATTTGGCGTGCCACGAAAAAGTCATAACTGCCCAATATTTGGATCCAGGGCAGCACCTGGACTCTGTTCTCCACATCTTGCAGCAACAAGAGACACCAGTGGTGGAACTCTTTTCTGAGAATATGTGTAATTATGCATGTTTCTTCTTCTTAACTACAGCATGAACCCAAGAATATGGTAATTAATGGGAAGCATGCAGGGCCCACTTTCTATGGCACATACATTGCACACATTGTCTCCTCCTGAGCTTTGACCTTTGAGTCCTTCGAGCCACTCATATCCTCATGCTCAGTTAGATGGGGAGAGTGTACATTGACCACTGGATGTGAATCATTCTGTGTGTGGGGAGTAGCATCATTGGAGGAGCCTTGGCAGTCACATGTGGCAGACAAGGTAACTGAGTCAGCTGCATGCATCACACTGAATGCTCTCTTTTCCTGCACTTAATGATGAATTCAGGTGTATCTCCACCCCCCTCTCTCCCTTTCTTTTTAAAATTTGGAAGAGAGACCGGTGCGGCTTTCAATGCATCCCTAGCTCTTGTTTTGACCATGTGAGTCCTCTCCATGTCTGCATTTCCATCCTATGGAGGCTGGTGTGCCATACAACATTTTATTAATGTAGATGTGCTATGAGATTGAAAAGGTTGAGATACTCTGATTTAGATAAAGAGGAGAAGGAGGAAGCACACAAACTGAGCATTGAGAACTTGCAGGAGATAACATCACTAAAATCAACAGCAGGCTATACAAGAAAGGAACACTCTGATACACTTTAAATGGCGAAGGTGCATTTATGTACATGGTGTGCAACTTAGCCACATAAGTTATATCCTTTTAAGTTAAGATGTGCTCGCAGGTCTAACTTAGACAGACAACATATCTGGCTAAGTATCATTATATATGTGGATATTCAGAGGCATAGCCATGCTGCTGAATATCCTTGTAACTTAGATAAGTGTTATCCGGCTAAGGCCTAGATTCATAGCACGCGTGATAAAAAAAAAAGGGGGGAATAGTTAGGCTAATTTTCCTGATACTGCATAGGCATTTTACCACACCTGTGTTATTTTTGCTTGCAAGCTAAGAAGTCCATCACATGCTCAGTGTGTGAGAGAGAGAGAGAGCACCTCTATAGAGAGTCACAAAAAGTTAACTATTTATATCAATGTAAGACAGGGAACTAGTAACTCAGGGTGAGGTTTGTGGTGTGGGTTGGGTTTTGGGGGGCAGTTTTACACGCACACTCATATGTATGAACACAGCACAGTTACCATCAATGAATATTTAATGTGATTTGGAATGATGAAAGATGAAAGAAGAGTAGATTTGTACCATGCTCTCTCCTCCTAGCTTGATTGCAGCTAGGTAGAGAGTGCATCAAGCTAGGTAGAGAGAAAATGGTACAAATTTACTCTTCTTTCACCTTTCATCACTACAAATCTCATTAAATTTTCACCGATGGTAACTATGCTGTTCGTACGTATGATTGTGCATGTAAAACTGCACCCCAAATTTCAACTCACCACTCAAACCTCACCCCAAATTCATAATAGAAACATAGAAATGACGGCAGAAGAAGACCAAACGGCCCATCCAGTCTGCCCAGCAAGCTTTGCACTTTTTTTTTTTTTAATTTCTCTCATACTTCTGTTACTCTTGGCTCTTAGTAACCTTTTGGTTCTATTTCCCTTCCACCTGCACCATTAATGTAGAGAGCAGTGTTGGAACTGCATCCAAATGAATATCTACCATACAGATCGATACAGTAAAGTGCAACCGCAGTTACCCTGCTCCTAACTCGCCTTCTACTCACTTTCCGGCCGCGTTAGCCCTTCCCGCGATACACTATCCCCTTTAACTCATCCCTACCGCCTCTTAAAATCCCCGGGTGACCCCTTCCGCCCGCGGCATGTATATTAAATGTAAACGAGCGAATTAGCTATTCCCTCCCATACAGTAACGTGCGCCCCGACTATCGCTTTTTTACCCTGCCGTTTTGCCGCACGTTTACCCTGCTAACTTACCGCCTACCCTTACCCCAGCGTTAGAGGCAGGGGTAAGGGTAGACGGCAAACTTTCCCCCAGCCCCCGCTCACCTGCCCTGGCCGCGTCCGGTCTCCGGTGCAGCCCCAGTCTGTCCCCTCCTCCCGAAGCAAAAAAAAAAAAAAAACCCCGAAAAAAAAGTAGCAAGAGAGCGAGGGGAGAGACGGGCAATCCTACGCTCGAGCCTGCCAGTCCCTTGTTCTCTCCTCCAGAAGCAGGGCGCGAAAAGCAGCCTTGCTTCTGGAGGAGGGGGGGGCAGTTTAAAGCGACGAAGCGACTTACTTTTGCAGCCCCCCCCCCCCCTCCGGACATCAGCGACGACGACCGGGCAATCCTTGGCTCGCGCCTGCTAGTCCGTTCTCCTCTCCTCCCGAAGCAGGGCGCGAAAAGCAGCCTTGCTCCGGGAGGAGGGGGGGCAGTTTAAAGCGACGAAGCGACTTACTTTTGCAGCCCCCCCCCTCCGGACATTGGCGACGACCGCGGCTCCTGCCTCCAGCCTCCAGCTGTCAGACAGACGCATCGCACGTGGGAAAGCGGCCCCTATGCGTGCAATTGGCTGCTCAAGACGTGACGTCACATGCCGTGACGCCAAACGTCGTGACGTCACGTCTTGAGCAGCCAATTGCACGCATAGGGGCCGCTTTCCCACGTGCGATGCGTCTGTCTGACAGCTGGAGGCTGGAGCCGCGGTTGTCGCCGATGTCCGGAGGGGGGGCTGCAAAAGTAAGTTGATTCGTCGCTTTAAACTGCCCCCCCCCTCCTCCTGGAGCAAGGCTGCTTTTCGCGCCCTGCTTCGGGAGGAGAGGAGAAGGGACTAGCAGGCCCGAGCCTAGGATTGCCCGTCTCTCCCCTCGCTCTCTTGCTACTTTTTCAATTGGTTTTTTTTTGCTTCGGGAAGAGGGGACAGGACTGGGGCTGCACCGGAGACCGGACGTGGCCAGGGCAGGTGAGCGGGGGCTGGGGGAAAGTTTGCCGAGCATCGGAGAACATAACTGTCCACTTCCTGGTACCTGTCATTTCAAATGTCATTTGAAATGACAGATACCAGCGTGGCCGTGAAGCGTTAGGCCCGCGCACCCAGGATACTGTATAGGCTCTCTATACAGTAAAATGGGTTGCGCGGGCCTAACCTTCGCCTAACGCTTCGCAGACGCGGCATGCATTTGCATGCAATTTGAAGAGAGTATCGAGCGGTAGGTGAAGAGAACTGTGCGTGTAGGGAACGAGGGTGCGCCTGGCACTGCCGCACTCTTTCTAACGCGGCATAACTGTATCGACCTGATAGTTAGGGGTAGTAACCGCCACAATAAGCAAGCTACACCCATGCCTTTGTTTACCCAGACTATGTAACTCAGTCCTTGTTGGTTATTGTCTGTATATAGATCCACCTTTCTACGTTCCCCCTGCCGTTGAAGCAGAGAGCTATGCTGGATGTGTGTTGAAAGTGAAGTATCAGACTTTCTCCCCAGCCGTAGAAGCAGAGAGCTATGTTGGATTTGCTTGAAGTATCAGACTTCTCCCCTGCCATTGAAGCAGAGAGCTATGCTGGATGTGTGTTGAAAGTGAAGTATCAGACTTTCTCCCCAGCCATAGAAGCAGAGAGCTATGTTGGATATGCGTGAAGTATCAGACTTCCTCCCCTGCCGTAGAAGCAGAGAACTATGTTGGATATGCGTGAAATATCAGACTTTCTGCCCTGCCGTAGAAGCAGAGAGCTATGTTGGATTTGCTTGAAGTATCAGACTTCTCCCCTGCCGTTGAAGCAGAGAGCTATGCTGGATATGCATTGAAAGGAAAGTATCTGGCTTATTTAGTTTGGGGTAGTAACCGCCGTAACAAGCAAGCTACTCCCCGTTTTTTGTGAATG
This sequence comes from Rhinatrema bivittatum, assembly GCF_901001135.1. Taxonomy (NCBI): domain Eukaryota; kingdom Metazoa; phylum Chordata; class Amphibia; order Gymnophiona; family Rhinatrematidae; genus Rhinatrema; species Rhinatrema bivittatum. Next base: position 138,107,106 of record NC_042617.1, read on the forward strand.
CAAATCCTTTTTTTCCACACTTCCTCTTGCCGATGAAGCTTAGAGCAATGTTGGAGTCGCATTAACTGTGTGTATGTTTATTGAATAAGGGTATAATCTCCAGGCAGTAGCTGTCATTCCCGTGAGCCACCCACTCTTCATTCACGTCCTCTAGTCTTGATGGATCCACAGTGTTTATCCCCCGCCCCTTTGAAGTCCTTCACAGTTCTGGTCTTCTCCACTTCCTCCGAAAGGGCATTCCAGGCATCCACCACCCTCTCCATGAAGAAATACTTCCTGACATTGGTTCTGAGTCTTCCTCCTTGGAGCTTCAACTCGTGACCCCTGGTTCTGCTGATTTTTTTCCGACAGAAAAGGTTTGTCGTTGTCTTTGGATCGTTAAAACCTTTCAAGTATCTGAAAGTTTGAAACATATCACCCCTGCTCTTCCTTTCTTCCAGGGTGTACATATTTAAATTCTTCAATAATGCCCCCTCTTACAGTGCTATAAAATTGTAAAATATAAGTGAGCCTCCACAGAAGCTTCTCTCTCTCCCTTTCCCTCTCCTTCCCTTTCTCCCCTCCTGAACCGGCATTTGCAATAAATAGCCTTTCGGCTGGTAACACACAGAAAAAAGGTGTAGTTAAATCCCATGATAACGTGTGTTACTTTATCGCATGCCACGTTAACCAACCCTCATTTCCATGTACTTCACCAAAACTCCTCCCATTCAAATACTAATTTTAAATTTGCATATGCATTTCGCAATTCAGTATTTATCAAGGGTGTTATGGCGTTATTGCGGGCGTTAGGGTCCTAATGCACGTGATAATGCCCTAACGTATTTTGATAAATGACCCTTTAAGTTACTTAGCCAGTCAGGATTTGAATATTGACCCCTTTACCTCCATAATGTGTCCTTATGTGACATTTACTCAGTCAATACTGGGGTAATTAAAATATACCATTATTACTGTACTGCCAAATTTGTTAGCTTCCCTAATTTCTGCTAACATTTCATCCTTCATTTTTCATTTTGTGCAGGTGGATGGTAGCACAACCTCCCTGGTATATTCTTTCCCATCACACATGGAATTTCCACCCATAAAGATCTACTGTGCATAGAGCCTGTTGGACTCTATGCCCATTCCTAACATAAACCACCATCCCCCACCAAGTTGGTCTATACTATTATTGCAATATTACCTTGGTATAGCACTGTTCCATTGGTTATCCTCCTTCCAACAGGTCTCTGAGATGCCAATTAAGTCTACCTCTTCATTAAGTGCTACATATTGTAATTCTCCCATCTTACTTTTTAGACTTCTGGCATTAGCATACAGACATTTCAAGGTAGATCTTTTTATTTGTATATACAACGTTCTTAGCATTTGACAGGTATAATTTGAAATCTTTCAACTTAATCTGTTCTTTACTAATTTAGAATCTTTTAACTCATGCTCAGGGTCGTTTATCATTTTGCAATAAATAGCACAAATGCCACATTGAGTATTCCAGTGGGAGGAGTTAATGGAAATGAGGAAAGTTAGCATCTTATGCGATACAGCATCACAGGATTTAGCACAGGAAATAACTACACCTATTTTTTGGTGCGTTGTGCTTGCGATAGTCTTGCATTATGGTGAAAAGGGAGAGAGAGAGAGAGAGAGCGCCTTTGTATAGAGTCAGTCTGACACTATATATATATTTACCACTGTAGAGGGGCACTTTGAATCTGGGGTGGCTTGTCATCTTTTGGCTTTGCGTGTATGGAAGGCACTTTTAGGGCAATTTTCAAAGCATTTTACCCATGCACAGTTATCTGAAAACTATTGTCCCTTGATGCGGCTAATAATATGTGTATTTTGTACCAACACACAGAGCTCTAGCTGCATTAAGTGGAAGTGTTCTCAGATGCACGTTTTGCTGGAGTGAAGAAAATAATGCATGTAGATTAATTTCCAAAGAGAAAAGTATTCACAGAAAATGTACCTCATGTTCTCTCAAGGTATGTGTGTTGATGGCATGCTGTTTATGCACCCAACTTTACATCCCATTTTGCTTTGTCTGCATGGATGCACATGCAATTTAACCACATAATAACCTGATTTTCAAATTCAGTTTAGGTGTTACATTGTGCTTGAAAATCAATTTGTTTTGTGAAGGTTCAAGAATATGTGCAAAACTGTGTAATTAAGTGCCCTACTTAAAATGCATCTCTGTCTGACCCAAGACTTTTCCCTTCATTGAACACTGCATGAATGTAAGACAAGATTACAAACTCATCCATTTCTGTTTCCTTTGAACGGGCTGATTCAAAATAGAAACTGAATTTTAAAAAAATACATTGTGATGAAAAACACTGAAACTTGCTTGCTTCCACGTTGCACAGCATAAGTTTGTAAAGAACGAAATGATGCCACTGCGTGATGTAGCGTAGAGGAGGGGGTGGGGAAAAGAGATCTTTTATGTTCTGTGCTAAAACCTTTCCCACAACTATGCTTTCAAATCCATCCAAATGCCCCACCTCTCCAGAACACCATTGTGTTCAATATAAATAGCGAGTGCAGAAGGGAGAAGAAAACAAAAGAAAGTCACCTGAGGAAAAAATTCAGATAATTTTTACTGAACAGTGAGCAGCACTGTCTAAACAGATCCACTACACCTACACACCACAATAGTAATAAAGTTTCATATTAAATCAACAACTATGTTGATCTCAAATCCATTGACTGTAAGTTTAAAAGACCTTTGAACTAACTAAATGCATACTGCTACAAAACCTGCAGAGTAAATATGCCAGTTTTAACACTGCTCAGGAGTAGAAAGGAAAGCGTAAGTTGGCAAGCAGGCAAAAGAAGGTTAAATGAGCTACTCTAAAAGGTATTTTTCACACATAGGAGTGATTGAAAAAGCAGACAGGAATAAACAATCTTTGAACCATAAAACGTAAGGAACTTCCTATTTTCATTGTCAATGCACAAATAACAGAAATGAAATCGGTTTCCAATCATATCATCTAATCTTTGCTGTTATTTATTTATGGAGCCCCCTTCTCTACCCTCCAATCAGATGCAGGGGCTCTTTGGGGAGTTCAGGGGGCCAGGCATTGACCCATGCTCCCGGGGTTCTTCTATGACAGGGGTGGGGGAAGAAAGTCATTCAGGACCCTTAGCCATGTAGGATGTTTTCTAGCACCTCCCAGTAAGAATAAAGACATGCCCGCAATCTGGTGTTTTTGATGCAGCTAAATGATTTGGCAAACTGTATGTAACCTCATCTTTAGGTGGCTGGATCACTCTGGCTTGCTTTTACACAGTCTCTTTCTCCCTGGCCCTGAGTACTTTGCTGTTGGTGGTGGGGGGAAGTCTCTTTCAGGGTCCAGAATGATGGGGGTGATAGGTACTCTTTTTTTTCCCAGGGAAAAGGTACAATTCTTTGTCCCACTATCTGTGCCATAAGTGCCAATAAAACATCAGAGTCCTTTGTGTAGTGTCCAAAATTAAAATGTTTACTGATGGGTAATCAGATGGATTTATGGCACAAATAAAGTCCTCATTACCATAGCAATTCTCAGTTTACAGTCTTTTCCCCTCTCTATCGGCAGGGGTCTCTATCACCAGGACTGAGAGGGCCCTCACTTTCCGGGGAGTGAAGGTAGCAAGGCTCCCAGGTGAGCAGGGCATGCTTTGTTGGGACAGGAAAAACTCTTCCAGTCTGGAAAAATAGGAAAATGCACAGCCTCTGCACAAGTCCAAATCCTCTCTCCCCAGGGGGATCCTCAGATGTAACTTGTTGGATATCTTACTCATGGCTGTCATTTCCCTTGATATATTTGGACTTTTCTTGAATTCTATGATGGGAAGGATCCACTTGGAATACGCAGCTCTTGATGTTCCTCCAAAAGGACAGGACGAGGGGCAGCCAAACACTTCCTCCCAGATCTTTCAACAAAAAGGTCCTTTGCCCAAAAACTGATTTAACAACACCAGAAGGAACTACAGCGGGCCACCATCATTCCTCTGCTTCCTGGGAAGGTCACAGCAGGGCAGGTCTCCGTAATCCAGAGCCCCCCCCCCCCCAAGAAGAGGTTTCCCCCAAGACCTCTCCCGAGCAAACATGCTGGGATGTCAAACCCCCATGGAACTAAGGAGTGGGACACAGGAGTGGAATCCCCGACCCAGCCTAGCGACTCTAGGCAAGACAGAGCCAAAGTCCTTAGGTAGGCCAAAAATCCCAAAAGGGTAAAAACCTCTTGACTTCCTCCAAACCTCAAACTCAAAAACACTGCCCCCAGAGCTCTCAGGAAAAAGCTGCTTATAAATTCTCTCAAAGGGGTTAGCCATTCCAGCTCCCTCAAAGGGAGGGGCTGTAAGGAATGGTGCCTCCCCACTTTTCTAACCTACTATGCATTAGCCAGGCCAGGGTACCCAGAGCAATACTTCTAATGAACCTGGGGGAATCATTATACCCCCTCCCACTTAAAATTTGTGTGGAAACTTGTATGCAAATTTTAAAGACAAATTCATGAAACATATCAGTTATTAGGGATGTGCAGAGCAAAAGTTTATGTCCATATGTCCATATGTCCAAAGGGGGTCCCATTTGCGGTCAATATGGACATAAACAGAATTCAATGAGTTGAGTATATGTCCATATGTGCAAATAAAAATTTAAACCCCTCACCCTCCTTAATCCCCCCCAAAGACTTACCACAACTCCCTGGTGATCCAGCGAGGAGCGAGGACGCCATTTCTGCAATCCTTTGCGAGGAGCACGTGACGTCGGCGCCACGTCGAGTGACGCGGCGTCACGTGATTCCCCGCGGGGTCGCGCCGGAACACTCGTTCGGCCCAAAAGGAACTTTTGGCCAGCTTGGGGGGGACCCCCCCAAGCTGGCCAGGGTTTTGGCCAGGGTTTTTGGCCAGCTTGGGGGGTCCCCCCCAAGCTTTAGGGGGGACCCCCCCCCAAACTTTTGGGCCGCACGAGCGTTCCGGCGCGAACCCGCGGGGAATCACGTGACGCCGCGTCACTCGACGTGGCGCCGACGTCACGTGCTCCTCGCAAAGGATTGCAGAAATGGCGTCCTCACTCCTCGCTGGATCACCAGGGAGTTGTGGTAAGTCTTTGGGGGAGGATTAAGGAAGGTGAGGGGTTTAAATTTTTATTTTGGATCAACAATCGCGATTTCCAACATATCCAACATAGCTATGTTGGATATGTGGGAAATCCGATCGTTTATGTCTCATCACTTTTTTAAGTTAAAAAAAAAATATAAGTAGCGTTTTACATATGCGGTCAATACGAATGCACACCCCTATCAGTTATTGCATTGCAATACCCCACTAAATGTACACTGAACATAACACACCGGAGAGCTAGGCATCCATTTCTGTGGGCTGGATCCAAGGCCCAGGCAAGCTCTGCACCTGGCGTAGGCACTGTCTTGCATGGCATGCTGCTCCATCCTATTTAGTGGACAAGTTATCTGGCTAAGATCATCTGGATAATTCAGCGGGATAAACGTCCCACTAAATATACTTGCTTAAAGTTATCCGACTAACCACAGCTGGATATCTCTAAACATAACCGGACATTCTTTTGAATATTGCCGATTATGTATACATTATTTCGGCTATGGTTAGCCTGTCCCCTGCCTCTCTTCCATGTAGTAGCCTAGCAATGGCAGAATCGTCCCCAGAAGCACTGGTCCTGGATCTTGGTAGGCGGCTACTGCGATCCTGAAGAATAACTTGAAATAAAGGTACAATGCGGTGGAAGTGTTGGGATGGGTGTTGAGGAGGAGGGCAATCTGGAGGCCACCACATTGGATTTTTTTCAGTATAAGGGGAATTAGGTGCAAGGGGTGGGGAGGGGGAGGGGGGACTCCTGGCCCCCAATAATATTTTTTTAATATTAAATGTGCCATTTTGGGAGGGTTGCAAGTTTGACCCTGTAGTGCCTTGGCAACTCAGGTGTGAGGGAGGTGCAGGCTAGGCAGCGATGTTTTTCTTTTTTTTAATGGAACCTAACTTTACCAGATATATTTTTTTGAATATATCTGGTTATATCCAAAGTTTTACGGCCACATGAGGCTGCATAACTTTAGACCTGCTTCTGAGCAGGTCTAAAGTTATGTGGCTAACTTAGGGGGTCATTTATCAAAATGCTATAAGGCATTTTTGCATGCGTTAACGTAATCGATAAGAATGTTCTCTCAACCTAGCTTGATGTTACCAAAATCTCATCTTTGAGTGAGTTTCCTCACTCCGAAGGTCATCAAATCTTCACAAGACAGCACTGTTCTGTTCGTACGTCTCACTTTGAATGTCAAGGTGGCCCCTAACCCCCTACACTAATACCTAAACCTCACCTCAAGTTACTAGGTGGGCCTACCATAGAGATATAAATACCTATCTAGGGCGAGGGCATCATGGCTAGGATGCTCTCATTATCCTGAAAGGTAAAACAAATACAAGTCTCACACTCTTTACTCTCATAGATAAACTCCTTTAGGGTTCTCCAGGGTGAAGAACAGATGATTCATAAGCTCCATTGTGGTATACCCAACTCCAGCAGGAATATTAAGAGAAATTCCTTCAAAACCTGGGGAGAGAAATAGTAATTACTTTCTGAAGGTCTCAATCTCCTCTGTGGCATCCTCCTACAATATAATAGGAGGATGCCACAATACAATTTTATTAATAACACCAGATGGGATTCCAGATCAGGCCCAACCTACAAAGGAAATATTAGCTTTAACTGTAACGCTTGAAATAAATCCAAGGATAGTTTGTGAAGTTTTCCAACAAGTTTTCAAATTTTTATAGAAAGATTTTTTCAGAATATTTTTCTTGGTGCAAAACAAGTTCATAGACAATAACCAAAGTAGAAGAAGATTCTTTGTTGTTTAATATATTAAAAACTTATAAGCATTCACGTATTTCAAGAAATATATATAGCAATCCATTTGGCAAAAGAAACATGAAATCAAAGTCTCTCACAAAAGACCACTGCAGGTCTTGCTTTCCAGTCTGCTTGACTAGCCAGGTCATCTGGTTGATAGAAGGCATGGAAATTCTAGAAGGTAGGGTCCAAACCAAACAATAGTCTTCTCTAAGAGGAAAATATACAAAGGTAAAGAAATTCAAATTTTTCCACAACCAAGAAAAAATAACCCATTTTCATTCTTTTCCCTTTTTAATAGGGTAAAAAAAACAAACAGAACATACATTTATTAAAATACTTCAATATCATAACAAGAATTTCTGAGCCTGTCTAGAAGGCTGCATTGAAAGCAGCTCATAGTGGTCTTGATGGAGGTTTTAAGATAGCTATCCCTCAAGGCAGATGACACTCAGTATGGTACTTGATAGGAATACCCACTGGATAGTGGTAGATCACAGCGTGCTTTCACACATTCCTTCCTAGGTGCATCTCCTTGATTCTCTTTTCAAGCACTCACTGGTAGATGAGTGAGCTCTCCTCAAACATGGATCCATGGAATTCCTAGTTATTCATCAATCAGCCTCCTCTCTGAACAGTCATTGTGATGTGTCTTGACAAAGTCCATTATATGCATCGGCACATAAGGGTAGTACAGTCTAAAACTGTGGCTATCCTCTTGCAAATGAGCCTTTCAGCCTGAGATGGTCAGGAGAATTCTTTGGCCAAGGCTGTGGTACTGAGAAGTACCCAGGACTAATCCCTAACATCCTGATGCATGACCTGATTAAACAAGTCATTCTTCATGGTTGGATAGGATATGATAAACGACTGTAAAGAAATCTCACATGCCTCGGGTGAGACAGAGAGAGATGATCCAGGAACTTCTAAACTGGGAGAGCTGCCTTTCTCCTGGAAGACCTCTCCTGAGGAAACCCCAGAGCTGGATTGAGCCAAGCATCCTCTCATTGCTTGCTTGCAATACTCCTGGTATGTTGTTGGCTTGGGAGCAAATAGGTTCACTACAGGAGTGACAATAGTGAACCTTTTTTCTGGACATGCAAGCACTTATGGCCATGTTCCAAGTTTTCAATTCTGTGGATCACACCACAGCCCTGATATGTGACCCTCCAGAGAACCAGGAACTAGTTGACCAGGCATCTGACAAATGACCTCAGCCATGGCCTCAATCCCCAGATCGCCAAGATGGTAGGCTTCTATAACCCCCTCAGTGCTGACATAAGGTAGGGTGGCTTCGTGCACTGGACTAATCACTTTCCTTCTGATTGGGTCAGAACGTGGCATAGGTTTAAATACCATTCTGCATGTTGATATCAGAGTGTGCTGTCTGAGGTTTTTCCCACTGTGAGGGCCAGACCTGATGTGGTGGTATGGCGGCAGTGTGTGAGCTGAGATGATGGGGGTGAGTGTGTGGATGGTCACAGGACATCCAATGGCCAGTGAAAACATTACAGTACCCCCTACTGAAGGCCTTGGTCTTAGGCTTATTTGAGAATTCCATCATTTTTTTCTCACATAATATGGGGGGCTTGGACATCAGAAGCTGGTACCCAAGAGGCCTCTTCGAGACAAAATCCCTTTCAGGAGATGAGGTAGTGGAGCTTGTTTTGGATGCGTTTGGAGTAAAGGATCTCCTGAACTTCATATTCCTTGTCCTCCTCCAAAGTTACCTCTGTCAGTTTAGTAAGGAATGGTAAGGGCCAAGACAAAAGTAGAGACTTAAAGAGAGACATGTGGAAAATATTGTAGAACTTGAGTGTAGGTGGCAGTTTCAATTGATATGCAACTGGCCCAATCTGCCAAATGACTGGAAATGGGCTGATGAAGCAAGGTGAAAACTTCATAGATGGATTTTTCAGTCAAAGATTGTGGGTATTTAGCCATACCAAATCTCCAGGTTTAAGGTAAGTGGCCAACCAGCATCTCTTGTTAGCTTGCTTCTTGTATTTTTCAGTGGCCAAAATGAGAAGTTGGCAGGTCTTTTGCCACAGCTCTTCAAGATCTTGGCCCATGATATTGGTTGTAGGACAAGGGACTGTTACACGTATAGGAAATGGGACTAGGGGTAAATGTCTGCCGTATAAGATATGGAAGGGCGATGACCCCCGCGGAGTCTCCAATGTGATTTTTATGGCAGAAGTTTGCTCAAGGAAGGAGAGATGCCAATCATTTTGCCATTCGTTCACATAGGCTTTAGGAGTTCCTTGAGTATTTGATTGTTTTATTCTATCTGCCCAGTGTCCCAAAGAAAAGTCCAGTGAGATTCCAAATTTCTTGCACAGGCTTCTCCAGAATTTAGCTGTAGAATGCATGCCTCGATTAGAAAGAATATGTTTGGGTAAGCTGTGGAATTGGAAAACCTGGTGGAAAAAGAGGCAGTTCTGGAGCTGACGGGAGTCCAAAGAGTGGGATAAAATGAGTCATCTTTGAGAACCAGTCCACCACACTCATATGGTATACAACCATTAGAGGGAGGCAGTTCCATAACAATGTCCATGGTCACATGGGTACATGGTTTTTCAAGGACTGGCAATGGCTGTAACAGCCCCCATGGATGAACAAGGGAACTCTTGTTAACCACATAATTAGGGCAGGTCTCTACGTAGCACAACACATCATGCCTCACTCATGGCCACCAAGAGTGGCATAGGAGCAGTTCTGTCCTTTTGGTTACCTTGGGGTGACCTGCCAGGTGGGAATCATGGGCCCACTTAAGAATTTTCTCCTATAGGTGCCTGGGAACCACCAACCTTCCCAGTGATATTGGAACTGCAGAAGCTACCACAATTCTTACAGGATCAATAATGTGGTGGGGAGGTTCAGTCAGGTCGTCTTTTTGAAGGCTATGAAAGGGCATCAACCTGCTGGTTCTTCGCCAGTCAGTATGAGAGCTCAAAATCAAAGCAGTTAAAAAAAAGACCACTGGGCCTGATGCAGATTTAACTGCTGGGCTTGCTGGGGGTATTGCATATTTTTGTGATTGGTGAAGATCGTGACCGGATATCTTGCTCCCTCCAATAAGTGACACCATTCCGCCATTCCCTAGTATTATAATGTTAAGAGTTCCCAGAATACTTCTCTATCTCCACAGTTCCCCCATTTTCATTATCCTCTTTCACTTCATAGATTCCCAGGGTTAACTTCTCTTTCACTTTCCATCCAGGCTTCTCAAAGATACCTTGAGGCAGTATCAAGAAGTGACAAACAGCTCTCCCCCACTGGAGCCCCCAGCTCAACATCATCCACAAGAGGAATGTCTAGGCCTTAGTCGACATGAAGATGTTTGAGGTAGTCCTAGGAGAGTTTGATCTGTCCACCGAAGCAGTAATGAAAGAGCAACATGTAACTCTGGGATCAGAGAAATCTCACCTAATAGTTTTGATGCTGCTGCTTTAGTTCCACTTAGAGGAGGCAGCTCAGCTCTCAGTGATGAGTCAACTGCAAAAAGATTCTGGTCACAAAAGATGGGGGGCTCAGGAGGATAATTCATTCTTTGCTCTTTCATTTACCCATTATAAAAGAGCAGGAAACAATGACACAATAAAAGGCCCAGTGTTCATGCAATAGCTGAAGCATTGTGTGTCAGCGATGTCATGGCTGTCTTGGCTGCAATGGTAACATTTTCAATTGATGCTAGGAGGAATATGCAGAGAAAATATTTTTGTTTCTTTTAATTTTTAATTTTGGGTATTTTAAAAATTTATAATTCAGTTCATTTAGGGGTAGATTTTCAAAGGGTTACGCACGTAAGATATGCGCATAACCCCCGAAAAACCTACCCCTGCGCGCGCCGAGCCTATTTTGCATAGGCTCGGCAGTGCGTGCAAGCCCCGGGATGCGCATATGTCCCAGGGCTTCAAAAAAAAGGGCGGTCCCGGGGACATGGCGGGGGGCGTAGTAGATGGCGGTCCAGGGGCATGGCTGGGGGCAGGCGGTGGTCCGGGGGTGGGGTCAAGTACTTCCGGCACAGCGGCCTGTGCCGGGGCATGGGTTGTGCCAGGAGCTGGCCAGCACGCGCAAGTTACGCCTGCCTCGGGCAGGCATAACTTTTGGAGCAAAGGTAGGGGGGGGATTTAGTTAGGGATAGGGGGTGGGCTAGATAGGGGAAGCAAGGGGAAGGTGGGGTGGGGGCTGGAAAAAAGTTCCCTCCAAGGCTGCTCCAATTTCGGAGCGGCCTTGGAGGGAATGGGGAAAGCCATCGGGGCTCCCCTTGGGCTCAGCGAGCGCAAGGTGCACATTTGTGCACCCCCCTTGCACGTGCTGAGCCCGGATTTTATAACATGCGCGTGGCAGCGCACGCATGTTATAAAATCGGGCGTAGATTTTAAGATCTGGCCCTTAATGTTTATTTCAATTTGATTCATTTGTTGAACCAAAATAAGCATTAAATTTTAAAAAGAAATCCCAAAAGAAAAAAAAACAAAAAGAAATCATCCCAAATCTCCAGTGCCAAATCAGCAGAATTAAGCCTCCTGAGCGTCCCCATAAGACCTCCATTCCTACAGAGGTCTCTTACCCCTTTCCTAGGGTCTGCAAAGTAGAAAGGGGCAGGAGCAATTCCCAGTCATTCCTGTTCTGATGGGTCCCTATTCAAAAGTGCTGCTGGCTGGTCCTGAGGCAGGCACCATTTTGTTATGTAGCAGCACAACATATAACAGTACAACAAAATGGCGCTGGGCCTCAGCTTTACTGGCACCATTTTCAAACTGCGACCTGGTGGAGCAGGAGCAACTAGGGATCATTTCACCTTATTTGTATTTTGTAGATCCCATGAAAGGGATAAAAGACCTCGCCCGGGGGGGGGGGGGGGGGGGGGGGGGGGGAGGGGCTTATGAAAAGGCCTGAAGTGAAGGTAAAAGATTAATTTTTCTCTTTTCCCAGCTCTCAGATTGTTTTGTTGTTGACTTTCTGAAACAAAAGTCAACAAACCTGAACCAGCTCCTCCCATGAATTTTGGAGGTTTTTGTTTTGTTTTAAAGCAATGAAAAAAATTAGGGATTAACTAGTATACAATTGAAAACCGAAAAAAATCCACTAGTTGATATTTCTTATAAAGGCACCAAAATGAGTCCTTTAATTTCGAAGTTGCAGCTTGCTATTAAAATCTTTTCCTTTATTCAACTAATATTAAAAATTATCAGATCATATATTTTGTTTATCGATTTTTCTATTTTTTCATTTTATCAATTGTTTTCTTCCTTTATTAAATCTTTATAAAACAGAAGATTAGACCTCAGCACCGGCGTGTAACTCTGACAATGAGCAGAGATTTCTAGCCGAGTTGGTACAATCACCGGTCTATAATCTTCCTATATATTTTTAAAATTTTTCTTAAAAAGTTTTTTGTTATGTTGAAATGTGCAACCACACAATGTGTTAGTTGCATTGCAACTCCAAAGTGTTGGGACTTAAACCCAGAACCTGCACAGTCTCTGGTAGTCACGATTGGAAATAAACTGAAACAGTTTTATGCTGTGCCACCGACTCCATACTTAGAACAAGCAAAAACTTGTTTCTTATACTGGCAAATAATAAAGTTGTAGTCCCGACAAACAATTACTTATCTTAATCAACCACTTTGTTTATAGCCCGACGTTGTCAACGTTTCGGAACCTGCATCAGGGCGGGCTCTAAAACATAAGAACATTGAACGGGTAATGTAAAACATATTTTTTGCCAGTTTGACATTTAAAAAAGATTTTGCTACTCACTTTCTGTGGACTGTACCGTCTCAATGGTCGGGTCAATGTAAGGCATTTAAACATGGCGCCTCTTTATAAATGACAAACTTACTCAATAGTGACCAATCATTAAACTCGTACTGACGTCAGAGTGTGTTGATGTCACAAGTTTAAAAAACTTTACTTGTGACTCATCTATAGCGCTGTTTTAAAGCAAGAAAGCAATTCCTCATTTTTTTCATTTAGTTTAAAAATAAATGCACATTCCTAATTGATTCCACTTGTTGACACCTGCCTCCTAAGCTCACCTGTTGAATACCTCAAATTCCTGGTTCTGCTGATTGAGATGGTCAATTACAGACTGATTGACTTCTCTGGAACTTATGTGAATGTTCTTGTTTGAATATGCTTCACAGATTGAGGTTGCTATTAATGTTACCATTAAAGGTTCAAGCAATAATATTTGTAAATAAATCAAGTATACATTTATTTATTTATTTAGAGGTTTTTATATACCGCAGTACGTAAAATATACATCACCGCGGTTTACAATTAACAATAAATTAGCAACAATGCTTTACAAATAACAGAATTAATAAATATTAATTACATATAACAGGATTAACAGCAAACAGGCTGTATCGATCGTGGACCATCCATAAGGAGAATGTTTAACAAACAATAATGATATTGTGGTAATATTATCATTTACGAAACAACAATATAACAAACTATATAATAGACTACATAACTACATAATAGAACAGCTATATAATAGACTATATATAATATATAATAGATATATTATATATATATATATATATATATATATAATATATAATATATAATAGAACAGCTATATAATAGACTATATATAATAGACTATAATAGAACAGCTATATAATAGACTACATAACTACATAATAGAACAGCTGAACATGAATGATTCACTGCCTTTGCTTACAATTTGTTTTAATTACATTTGTTTTTATATTTCACACTGCACATGGGAATGAATTAAATAATTACTAAGATCACTGGGATGGGAAGTAAAGAAGTGGCAATTTTGACTCATTGAACTTGTATACTACATATTTCTAGTTTCAAATCATACTAGTATAATGCCCTGAAATAAATATACAGAGATGTTTGGAATAAGGCCAGGTACAAAGGTAGCATTGAACAATGCAGATTTCTGAAAAGGTGTTGAGACAAATCACAAGTGCTGAAACTTCTGCATAGTTCTCCCAGCTGCCCCAGTGTTGTCTTTGGAAGTTATCCCAACCCACCTAGGACTTGTGCTGCTTCCACCTGCACTCATTGAGCAGCTGGCCAGGTACTGGGAAGGTTGCAGTACATCAGCATTCATTTCCCAGCTGCATCAAAGGACACTCCAGCCCCCTTGGGGTTCCACTAGCTGGCCAAGAAGTACCCCAGGTCAATAGGTTTTCCCTCTCTTTATACCCTATGGATCCACTAGATCTATTCTTCCTGGGGCTAATATTTCCCAATTGAATTCCCTGCTGCAAATCACAACTAATATCAGATCTACTATCCCATTCTCTACATTCTGTACCTCATTTGCCATTCTGTCTTCTGCCACATCCACTGTCCTTGAGCTTCAAAGTTTTCTTCCTCTCATCCAGTCATCTCCACCCTTCCTGAAAGCATCTCATCCTCATCACTCTTGTCACACCTCTACCTCTCTTCTCTGTATTCTACTGCTCCTCCTCCTCCTCCTCTTCTCAGATCGGGATATCAATCCCAATCCTGGCTCTCCAAGGCATCTTGTACCCCATCAGTGCACATCAAACCATTACCCCTCCAGTTTTATTGCTATTGACCTTCTCCTTCCCTCTTCTTTTTCTTTCTCTGTTTCCTATGGAATACCTGCTCTGATTCGAAATGTTTGCTTACATTCATAACCTCTTTATCTCTCATATGCTTCATCTTCTCGCCTTGATTGAGATTTCACTTTCTCCTGAGGACTCTGCTTTAGTTGCTGCTATCTGTCATGGAGATAATTTCTTCTCCCATACACTTTGCTCAGTAGGCCACAGTGGTAGTGTTGGACTGCTCCTCTTTTTCTGCCTCAATCCCACTCCTTTTCTTCCTTTCAGGCCTATTCAGCCCACAACCTCTTTAGGTAACTGTCATTTATTGACCCCCTAATAAATCCCCCTCCTTTTTTCTCACTTTGATTACTGGCTTTCCCTCTTCCATGAACCCTCTACACCTTCCCTTATTCTTGAGGACTTTAACGTCTGATTCTTATACCTCAAAATTCCTTGCCTTTATTTTCTCATTTGACTTCCAACTCTGCTCTCTTTAGTGTCCTCCTTCCAGTTATTAAGTCAAATTTGATCTAGCATTTCTTGATAAGACATTCACCCAGTCAATACTGGGGTAATTGAAATCACTGTGCTTCTGATTTTGTTAGCTTCCCTAATTTCTGTTAGCATTTCATTGTCTGTTTGTTCATTCTGGCCAGGTGGACAGTTATATATGGGACACTGCTCTTTTATTCCCCCTTTCACCTGGAATTTCTATCCATAAAAATCCAACATTGCATTTTATTTCCTAAAGAATCTTTATCCTGTTTGACTCAATTTCCTCCTTAACATTTAGCAGCACCCCTCCACCAATTTGATCCATCCTATCATTTCAAAATAATTTGTATCCTGTTATAAAGGTGTCCCATTGGCTCTCCTTTTTACACCAGGTTTCTGAGTTATCAATTATATCTATCTCTTCATTCAGTACTATGCACTTTAACTCTCCTATCTAATTTTTTAGACTTCTAGCATTTGTATACAGATAATTCAAAGTATATTTTTTGTTTGAGTTAACAACCTATCAGTTGACAGGGGTAATTTGGAATCTTTCTGCTCAGTCTGCTCTTTACTTAAAGGCACCTGGGCCACTTTAGCATTTATTGCAACCTCTCTACTGGAATGCCCTAACTTCCCTGTCATGTTAGTATCCTTCAAAGATACATCATTCTGAACCATCTGCTCCTGAGTGACTGTTGGTCTTCCCCTATCATCTAGGTTAAAATCTGCGCTATCTCCTTTTAAAGGTTAGTGCCAGCAGCCTGGTTCCATTCTGATTAAGGTGGAGCCCATCCTTTCAGAAAAGGCTCCTCCTTCCCCAAAATGATGCCCAGTTCCTAATAAATCTAAACCTTTCTACCTGCACTATCATCTCATCTACGCATTGAGACTTTGGAGCTCTGCCTACTTCTGCATATGGAATGGTGAGCATTTCTGAGAATGCTACCCTGGAGGTTCTGGATTTCAACTTTCTACCTAAAATCCTAAATTCTGCTTCCAGAACCTTCCTCCTGCACTTTTCTATGTCATTGGTATCCATATGTAACAAGACAGTTGACTCCTCCCCAGCAGTATCTAAAAAACAGAACATGGATGAGATAAAACTAGGTGCAAAGACAAAACATGCCAATGCTTATGAATAATTGTATCAATCCCAGATTGCAGTACACATTAATTTTTTATTTTCTTGTAATTGTTGATAAGATAATAGCAGCTGCCAATCTGCATATAAAGCTTGACTATAATCAGTTTTAACAGTGTCAAGCAGGCAACCCTGACTCAGATACCTTCTAGCTAGATCCTTTAATTGTTGCTTAAATCCTGTAAATTTGAGCACAAGTAATCGAAGTGTATATACTAACTGATGGACAAACTCATTTTTAACTTCTGTAGATGATGACTCTGGAGCAGTAGGAAGCTATTCCAATAGATTGGTTTCTGAAAAAGAGTAATATGCATTCCATTCTTCTGTTTAATAATAAGAAAATCCAAGAAAGGCAGATGATCATAATCAAATTGCATAAAAAATTTAAGATTAGGATTAAGCAAATTGAGTCAAATTAAAAAAGCTTGCAAATCCATCATGGTTGATGTCCAAATGAAGAAAAAAATGCCATCACTGTTACACTACCACAAGTTGATAGATTGAGATCCATATAAAAATCATCCTCAAACTTGAATACATATAGATTAGCCATGTCAGGTGCCATAGCTGCCCCATGCTATACTAGGTATCTGTTCATAAAACTCATACTGAAAACAAAAATCATTTTTTAAATAGGGTAATACATGCTAACTGTACTTTAAAAGTCAAAGGAATCATTTGAATCTGAGAATGCATCTCAATAGTAGTTTGAATAATATCCAAAGCCACAGTCTGGGGCATGTTGATGTATGAGGATTTGACATCTAATGTCCCTCCCTATTAGATATTGAATCCTTATACACAAGACTGATGCTAAGCAGACAATTTGTGTTTCAAATTCACCCTGATTAAGATAAATCAAAACACAGCTCTGTGTTGGGGATGGAGTGAGTATTATGAGCTTTTAGCCAAGTTGGATTTTAATTGCATTCTGAAAAATTAGATATTGGATTAATAGCAGATGAACTGATGATTACAATTTTTGAACTTCTGTCCTCACACAACTTGAAACGGTTCATTGTTTGATGGTCTTTAATAATTTATAATGTGTTTTTGAATACTTTTTGAAGGACGATTGTTATATTTATTCTAACATACCGGGTTCCTTCCTATCATTGGGACTTATTTTTAGCACAGGTAAACATCTACTATCAGGTGACTGGACCACTTTCTGGGTAAGCCTCAGGCTGAGAAGATCCCAGAGATGTAGCGGAAGATCTTCTTTTCCTCGTGACAAATAAAACTCGCAGAGGACTCTTCATGTAACACATAATAGAAGGAACTTCTTAGCAAATTTGTCCCCTATTTATCTGTCTATAGTTTACTGCTTTACTCAAACAGCTGCCTGCCTGGCCTATTGCTAGAAAATTGAAGCTCATGATTCATTAGGTACTTGGCATAAAGTCTCTTAGGCAACAGGTATCAGGAGCCTAATAAGAACTGTTTACCCAAGGATGGTTGTATTACAACAAAATTCCTGCCTAATTAAATATACAATAGGGTGCCCTCATTATGTTTTTATTCTATTGTTTAGAAATCCTTTAATGAATAAAAGTGTATTAACAATGAAATACTTGAATTTTGCACAATTTCTGCTAATTATGCAATGCTTTATTGCTGTCTAATATTTTATTGAAATAAAAACAATTAAATTAGCTATTATAATATTAAACATTCAGTACCAGCAATGTTAATATCAATAAACCATCTATTTATCAGGAATGTATATTAGATTCTGGTTAAATGAAGGACTTTGATTTTATTTGTACTAGGAATACTAATTGAAGTTGGAGAGATGCCCTTTTTAAAACAGCACCAGTAGAATAGTACAGTTAAATGGTGCCATCTAAAGGAAACTAAAGTAAATCAGTTCTGTTCACTGATAATAGGTGAGAGTTTGCTCAGTACTTTAATCTGTTTATGAATACAATACCTATTGTGCTTTTATGGAAATCACAATCTATGTAATTAGCCATTTTGACTTCCATTTAAAATTATGTATTTAATGATTATATTCAGTGGGGTCTAGCTATCCAGCTTCAGAGTTAGGTAGCTGACTCCCATGCTACGGAGGAGAGGGGGAGTAATTTTTCCCCTTTCCCCATAGCAGCTACATCCATTTTCCTAATTTCACTAGGCATCATATTTACCAACTGAAAACTGGGTGACCCCATAACATTCACAAGTCCAGGGGGAATGGAACAAGTTAACTACCTAGTGTTGATTTTTAGTGCTAAGCAGTTAAGTCTAGCCACCAACCCAGAGCTTGTGAAAGGCAGGCCTATATATAGCGAGTCGAATTTTGGCCACAAATTATTTATTTAATAAAATATATGAATCACTTTCCAGTTTTACTTAAAAATTGCCCAGTGCTATATACAATTTAAAAAATCATACAACAGTACATAAAACATAAATACAATAAAATAACCATAAAGCAATTAAAACACAAATAAACAATAAGCAAAACACTTCCACTCCAACTATTCCAATCTCCAGATATCTCAAGGATACCTTACCTATTCTAACCCGTCACCTCTTCCACATACTTTGGTAATCATTAACCATGTCTTTAATTTCCTCCGAAATCATATTAAATCTTTTTCCTACCTAACCTCCAGTGGCAACTCATTCCAAATTCTAAGCACTATCATTGAAAAGGCCCTGTTTTGAAGCTTATGTTGTGATGCTGCTTGTGGGGCCAGCCGCAAGCAGCCTCTTGCCTTGGCTCGCTGCCTTTTCCAATGCGGCAAGGTGGCCGCTGGCACTGGAGCCTCATCCCGCAGTGGTCAGGGCCTGCCGCCGACCTTCCAGTGCTCTTGCAGCAGGGAGCCGCGAGTCAGCCTGTCTTCAGCGGCAGGGAGCCTCCAGCATCTGCCTGACCCTGCTCTATGGCCTAGTGCCGTCCCTAGGCTTTCCCTTGCAGCAGGAACGCCGCCAACAACCTGTTCCTGCTTCTGCCTGCCTATAGGCGCGTGGCCGTGCCTCCATACTATGTTTAAAGGGCCCATGGCGGAAAAATGCCTCAGGCCCCTCCTGATGGCGTCTCCTGGGCATTCTCTGGCTAGCCCTATAAAAGGGCTTCACTTCCAGTCCTGTTTGGCCTTGCATCGGAGTTCTTCACTCCTGGAAGCTCCTGTCTTCCAGTGCTCTGCCAGGTCTTCGTTCTTTGTTGGAGCTCCATGTCCTGTCTTGGTTCCTGATCCTTTGTTGCCAGTCCTGATGTTCCGTGATCCAGTCCTGATGTTCTGTGATCCAGTCCTGATGTCCCTGATGTTCCATGTTCCAACCTTGATGTCCTGAACCCTTGGTTCCTTATCGTCAGCTTTCCTGGCATGCCATGTCGTGGGCTGTGTAGGGCATATCGTGGTACAAGGCCTGCCTTCTTGTCTGCAGCACAAGCCTCTGGAGGAGGGATAAAAATGAAGGTTCTGGGATTGAGGAAGGGGAGGAGGGAATAAGAGGGGTTGGGGATGAGTTCTAGAATCTGGGGCGAAGAACGAACTAGGTTAGAATCTGAAATTAAGGAAGGGAGGATCTGAATTGCAGTGGGGGCAGGGTGGAGGCAGGAGGCAAATGTCTTTACCATGTTCTGGGCCTGATCTTATTTATTTATTTATTTATTGTTTTTGTTATACCGAGTTTCATGATAGGCATCACATCAACCCGGTTTACAAATAACAAGGAGTGTAAAGCATAACGTAACGTAAAAAACAATATTTTCAATAAGAACCTTGAACTTTAAATACAGTGAATCAGAAAAAGGGAGAGGGAAAGTTACAAAAAACAAGGAAAATAAACTTGGGATGGAAGGGGAGAAATTGAACAGCACAATATTTACATTTCAGCCTATTGATACATTAGAATAGCAATCTTCCATGCATCCCCTCTCTAACATCCCATCCAATCTGGTGCACACCCACACGTATACCCAACACCAATCCCTTCTCTCTGTCACACACAAACTGTAAATACTGCACTTCTCCCTCCATTCACCTCACTCTGCCACACACACATATATATTTTACAACAAAAGCAGCACTGACATCGGAAATGGGCAGGAGTAACAAACACCATGCTCGCTCAGGGTAAAGGATTGCAGATAGGAATAACGTTGGGCAAAAGGAAAATAAAGGAAATGTGCTCAAGCAGAAAATAATGGGCAGGACTTTGGAAGAGGGATGGACTGAGCCTCAACCAAATCAGCCACCCCCCCCCCCCCCCAAAGCCTGACAAACGACAGGGAAAAAAAAAAAGATGAAAAATGCACTACCTTCATGGAAACGCCGTAGATCAGCTACCCATTCAAAAGTTACTAAAAAGGATTCTGGATCATTGTTTGGTCTCAGCTTTGAGCAGCTAATCCATGTGCAGTTATAGCATCCAGTGAGAGCAGAGTGTCAGCTCCAGATGAGCAGTGATTGTAGCTTGGAAGAAGATTTTCCATGAGGGGAGCAAGGAAGATGGAATTCTGAAGGTTCCAGGTATACCAAAGTCACAAGAGATTCTCAAGTCCAGCTGGGAGGACCTTGTGATACTAAGCAGGGGTTCAAGATGGATTCATACCACATTAATTCCTTTCAGTGGAATAATTAGTATGGAATTTGCCCAACCTCTCCTGTTGGTTCTAATATCTTTTTAACTAAAAGTGCATAGGAAGCCATGTGTAATTCTCACGACTGCATCAGGGTCAATTTAACAACCAAACAATGAAATTCATGTACAAACATGGGCTAAACTTGATTTTCATTTATGACCTCAGTGTATGAAATAATGTGCTGCAGTCATCAAAACATTTGTTAGTTTAAGCAGTTAAAAAGTTTAAATTGATACTAGGCAAACTTTTTGTTTTCAATGTATTGACATTCTTTAACCTATGTGCAAGGCCCATTGCATGATTTACAGGAGAGTCACTGGAATACTGCCAGATAGGATTCTACTGTGAATTCCAAGCACACTTGAAAGACTAATATTTTTATTTTTTTTGATTAATTTTGTTTTGGATTTTGAAGTTTTAACAGCCTCCTTTTTTTAAAATGCTTCTCAACTTGTAACCAAGTAAGACGAACTAGAGACAAATTCCTTATACTAAATTTCAGTGCCATTAATCATTTCAGCAACCTTTCACTTCATCATAGTTGTTGTAACTTTGTGTATTTCTTTATGTGACAGAAAAAATAAACTGATATATTTATAACCATCCCTTAAAGCTAACACAACACTTACACATCTACATTTTTGCACAGTAACTTGCTTAACATTATATATATTTTGAAGGGAAGCCATAAAATTGAAAGAGGTCCAAGTATTAGATAAGAATCAGACACATCTTTTCTCATGTAGATAATTATGATTACATTCCAGGTCAAAAACAATATGAAAATACTGTCTTGACTAATACTGATCCTGCTTCTTGTAATGCTGTGAACTGACCAGGAATATAGCCACTGCACTCTTTTCTGACTCTTAATATTGGCATTGAGAACATTATGTAAAAATGGGAGTCTGAATTACAGACACGATTCCTGTGGCTCTGATTACAAGAGAACTGCCACAAATTGATTACTTATAAAACAAATTGATTCCAGAAACCTAGGTAAATGTTTTTATTGTCAAAACTAAAATCATTGGTTTAACTTTTATAGATGTGTCAAGAGACCCACAATATGGAGGCTGAATTTAGGTCAGTCCTGGCTTCTTGTAACTTTTTATTTAATGAAGCACAAAATATACATATACAATACTTACACATTGCAACAGGTATCTATTTATTTATTTGTTTGTTTATTTATTTAACATTTTTATTCCATCTATCACTACCATAGGCATCCTAGGCAAATTACTAAACATAAGCATTGCTGTCATATAGAATAGCTAATAAATATACAATAAAGCATCAACTGTTAAAATTCAGATCATGAATCACCAAATGCTTGGAAGAAGATTTTCAATTGCTTTCAAAATACCTTATAATCTTTAATTTGCCTGAGCAGCAGTTAATTTCATAATATTGTGCCACATATTAAAAAACCCCACACACCTACATGTCTTATGGAGGTGGGCTTCTTGATTAGAAGGAATTGTTAAAAGATGCTTATCTGAAGATCTCAAAGTCCTACTGGAACAATAACTCTGCAACATGTCTGATAAGTAAGATGGAGTCATATCTACTCTTAAAACTAATAATATCACTTTAAACATCACTGACAACCAATATAATTCTTTTAAAATTGGAGTAATCTGGTCCCTTAAAATATATGGTGTAATCAAATATCTGTAACTACAGAGGTTATATACTGCTCACAAGCTATAGATATAGATATAACCATGAAGTTATATAACCATGAAGTTATATAACCATGAAGTTATATAGATATAACAATGAAGTTCTTTCATTGTCTCCCTTCTCCAAACCCAATATGGAGTCCATATTAAAAATAAAATATCTAGTCACTCCTTGAGTGTAAAGGTAAGGTGTTCCAATGCAGCATTCTCAGCAATTTTTTCCCCAACAGGTAATTTGAGGGATTTCTTTCCACATTTGTCAATAGTCAGTTGAGCTGCTGAACAAAAGTTGATTAATCAAATTCCTGGATGTAGACAAGTATGACCTGTCTCTCAAGAAGACACATTTTATAGAGATATTATCCAGCACATGAGACCAGAAATTATACATCTTACTGCATTCCCACCACATATGAATGTAACTAACGATCTTCTTATAATCTCTCCAACAGAGCATAGAGAAGAAGCTGGGGGAGTAATATATGCAATGAAATGATTTAAATAGCAGGTCCTGACTTTTACAGTCTTCCATATATTTTCCAATCTTTGGAGCTTAAATAAATCTGAAGGTTTGGTGTTCCATTTCCATATAAGGCTCAGCAACATTCCTGCCTCACCTATTTCACCTCTTATAAATGCATATAATTTAGGTACAAGATGGCTTCCACCCTCCTCAAAGATCAGGATCTCTTCAAGTCCTTTGCACTCCGCAGCCTCGACTCCCACACCCTCCATTTTTTATATATCTTATCTTAATTGTAAATATAAGTAAGTGTGTATGTGTAGTAATTTGGTACTTAACCAGCAGATCCTGAAATGATTTAAAAAGTTGACTCTCAAAAAGACTTACTTTGCTCCATCCTGCTACATGAGGTGAAAATGTCGTCGATGATATTTGAGGATTCTTAACAATAGAAGCGATATAGGTTCTGGTGTTTTATTGTCCACTGTATTCCATATCTTCAAATTGTGTGACAAGATAGGATCCCCTCTAGAAATATTCCTAAAGGCTCGTGATGGGTCTGTGTCCAACCAGCCATTCTGGCTGACCAGTAATATATCTGAAAATAGGCTAAATCTGTACCATCAGATTCTTTAGGTTTAAGTGTCTTTATACTTTGGATTCTTAAAGGTTTATGAGGCCAAAGAAAACTAGAAACATTGCATTTAAGAGAAGAAAATGCAAATACTGGAATGTTGCATGGTATGCAGAAGAACAGATAGATGAGCAATGGAAGGACTACCATTTTAATAATATTAACCCTACCCAGCCATAAAATAGGGAGAGATGCCCATTTTAGGGATGTGAATCGTTTTAGGACGATTAAAATTATCGTCCGATAATTTTAATATCGTCTTAAACCGTTATGGAACACAATACAATACAGATTCTAACGATTTATCGTTATAAATCGTTAGAATCGTGAGCCGGCACACTAAAACCCCCTAAAACCCACCCCCGACCCTTTAAATTAAATCCCCCACCCTCCCGAACCCCCCCCCCCAATAACTTAAATAACCTGCGGGTCCAGCGGCGGTCCGGAACGGCAGCGGTCCGGAACGGGCTCCTGCTCCTCAATCTTGTCGTCTTCAGCCGGCGCCATTTTCCAAATGGCGCCGAAAAATGGCGGCGGCCAGAGACGAAAAAGATTGGACGGCAGGAGGTCCTTCCGGACCCCCGCTGGACTTTTGGCAAGTCTCGTGGGGGTCAGGAGGCCCCCCACAAGCTGGCCAAAAGTTCCTGGAGGTCCAGCGGGGGTCAGGGAGCGATTTCCCGCCGCGAATCGTTTTCGTACGGAAAATGGCGCCGGCCATACGCGTATGGCCGGCGCCATTTTCCGTACGGAAAATGGCGCCGGCAGGAGATCGACTGCAGGAGGTCATTCAGCGAGGGTTCCGGCGCCTCGCTGAACGACCTCCTGCAGTCGATCTCCTGCCGGCGCCATTTTCCGTACGAAAACGATTCGCGGCGGGAAATCGCTCCCTGACCCCCGCTGGACCTCCAGGAACTTTTGGCCAGCTTGTGGGGGGCCTCCTGACCCCCACGAGACTTGCCAAAAGTCCAGCGGGGGTCCGGAAGGACCTCCTGCCGTCCAATCTTTTTCGTCTATGGCCGCCGCCATTTTTCGGCGCCATTTTGGAAAATGGCGCCGGCTGAAGACGACAAGATTCAGGAGCAGGAGCCCGTTCCGGACCGCTGCCGTTCCGGACCGCCGCTGGACCCGCAGGTTATTTAAGTTATTTGGGTGGGGGATTTAATTTAAAGGGTCGGGGGTGGGTTTTAGGGGGTTTTAATGTGCTGGTTTTTTGATTTTTTGATTTTTCGATTTTTAACGATTTTTAACGATTTTTCACGATATTTTACCCCCCCAAACGGCAACAATACGATTCCCTCCCCCTCCCAGCCGAAATCGATCGTTAAGACGATCGAGGACACGATTCACATCCTTAGCCCATTTGAATAAATCAGTTTTGATCTTATCCCAAATAGGAGTATAATTATCTGTATAAAGTCTAGAAATATCAGATGGCATCTATATACCTAGGTATTTAAATCCGTTTGCCACCAGTTTAAATCTGTCAAGTTCTGGTGGCAATAATGTTCTAAGTCCCTCAAAGTCAAGTTCTGGTGGCAATAATGTTCTAAGTCCCTCAAAGAAATCTCAGATCAGCCAATAAAGCTCTGCTAACCATACCCTCAGTCAAAACAGCAAAGTTGACCCAAGTTAGAGAGAGAGCACTATCTTTGGCAGGACCATTATTATGGAATACATTACCCCTGGAATTAAGACTAATGAAGGACTTAAAACTCTTTAAAAAAAAGGCTTAAAAACATGGCTCTTCAAAAATGCATTTCATAGTGAAGTAGCGGAATAACAACACATACACAAAGCAGGAAGTCAACAAGAAAAAAAAGCAGAATTGCTTATTTTTATTATTTTCTCACAATTAAGTATTAAATTAGAAAGACAGCTAATCATAAATGGTAACCATACCCATTCCCCATTTAGAGTATATTATTGAACAATGTAACCGTATAATAATGGCACCCTATGGATAATTGAGAAACCACATATTTGTGCTTGACTGTAAACCGTTGTGATGGTGCTCTACTATACGACGGTATAGAAAAGTTTTAAATAAATAAATAAATAAATCATAACTTTAGTTTAGCATAGTTAATTAGGCATCTGGATATGTGGCAATATTTACTTAATATATCCAATGGACTTTTGTAAATCTATATAAATACAAATGTTAAATAGTTTGGACAAAATCGCTAATCTCAGAAACCACTGAACCGATTGCTTTCAAATTTGGACACAACATTCATTTTGCATACAGGAAGGTTATTCTGTACTTACATTACAGATATGTCACACCTGTGACAGGTAAAATAGGTTTAAATTTTTTTTTTAGAAAACAGCGACATCTGCTGGATGTAAGCACCATCTGTTACACCTTACACTAACACACGCTAACTAATCATTTCGCCAGTCCAGGTCCACATTTCACTTCCATTTTAACACATTCACGCACTTTTTTCCCCGGAGATAACTATTTCCTTTACAGATAAAATATACCCACCACCCTCCTCACACCCCCCACACACATGCCAAATTGATTTACTTCCCACAGCTTCCCAACACACACAAAACCACTCTCCTCACACCCCCCACACACATGCCAAATTTATTTACTTCCCAGGCCCTCACAACACACACAAAACCTGACAGAAGTTCGGGAGGCTCCAGCGGGGGGCCAGGACTGGTCCATGACACATCTTCTGCACTATGGCCTTTGGCTGCCAGCAATCAACATGGCGCCGACGGCCCTTTCCCTTACTATGCCACTCGGGGACACCAATGGCGGCAGTAGCCCATGTGACATAGTAAGGGCGAGGGCCCCTCGGTGCCATTTTCAGGACTGGCAGCCGGCGGACCTTTGCCCTTACTATGTCAGAGGACCTACCGCTGCCATTGCTCCACCCCACTGACATAGTAAGGGCAGAGGGCCGTTGGAAACTGTTTCAGTGCTCGCAGCCAACGGACCAACGCCAATACATCGCTCCCGGACCACTCCTGAACGCCCACTCCACCGACTGACATTTTAATCAGGTCTCGGGGGGTCTGGAGGGTGGGGGATGGTAATGAATTTATTGCGAACATCTTGGGGAGGGGTCACGAGGGGGGCATGTTTCATTCATTCAGCAACTCTGGGGGGGCAGGGGGTGGGCTACTGTTTTTCACAGGGCTGGGGGAGGGGGCAGGAGACTGTGGGGTGGTTAGTTTAAGAGAACTTTTCTCATAGGGTTGTTTTTTGGGGGAAGGGGGAGGTTCACACACAAATACATACACTAAACTTGCACGATCTCGGGAATGCACCAAAATAGCCCTCCCCAGACCACAAAACAAATTTGGAAGTGCAAATTTGGTTAGGCACTCCCCTATTTGGCTACATAATGCACACAGATGCCCAGGGACAGACCACATGTAGCACCAACAATTTTAATTTCCCAGGGCTTGGGAGGGGGCAGGAGGGTGGGGGGTTATTATTTGATTTAAAGGGCTGGGATTGGGGGTTTTTTTTGGGGGTGGGGGGTTCCCACAGAAAAAGAAAGACAAAGGTTTTCTGATCTGAAGGGTAGGCAGTAGGCGGGGGGAGGTGACAGTGAGGGGAGGGGAGAATGAGGGGGGAGGTGAGTGTCAGGGGAGGGAGAATGAGGGGAGAGGAGAGTGTGAGGGGAGAGAGTTGGAGTAGGGACAGGGGAGGGAAGGGGGTGAGTGACCAAGGGGGAGGAGGATGAGTGACTGAGGTAAATGAGCAAGGGGAAGGGGGAAGGAGGGTAAAGAACCTGACTCTGCCACTGCAACACATGGCCGGGTACTGCTAGTTAGTTTATATAACAAAATGTTATTGACATATGCTGATACCTTATGACTGAAAAACTTCAAATTCATACATCTGATGGAACTTCTTATGGCTTGGGCCAAAGACTTGAATGTAAATGAACAACATGAGGGACAAAGGGTAGCACTGTCTAATGCCTCTGAGGATCGAAAATCGAACTGTGAGTATCCCATTGGATGGAAACCTCACCATTGACTTAGAATACAGGGCTTGCATTCAGAAAATAAAACCCACATGAAATCTCCCTCTTTAGCAAATTTATTATAAGGAATAAATTTTTGGTGTTATTGGTGAAGGACCTATCCTTAATGAATCCAGTGTATTCAGGGTCTATCAAATGGGAAACTAAGTCATCGATTCTAAACTGCAATATTTTTGCCAGAATTTTTATATCAGCATTCATTAATGGCATGTTCAGAGTCAAAAGGTTTGTATTGGTTCATTCATTTGTTTTGTAGGTCTCAGTAATTCATTTAGTTAGTTTCAAATAAAAATAATTTCACATATTCATTTTATCTGTTCTGTTCATTTGTTCACCATTATAATCAAAGAGGGAAGTGATACAGCCTATTTTGGGCTCCCAAATTGGGATTTTCTAATCATTTCTAATGAAACTTGTGAGCAGATATCATCAGAAAGATGAAAGCACTAAAAGTGGCATGAAGAGCTGAAGGACCCGCATTGCGGTACAATGGTATCAGCAGTGGCAGGAGTTTTACCATGGCACCATCAGAGGAGCAAAGCAGCAGTAAAAGTGACCAGAATACTATAAAACTCCAAAAGTGGGGAAAAACGCACCAATAACAGTAGCATGAACACTCCAAGGTGAAACAAGAGGCAAATCATCAACAAGTGTGGCATGAACAGCTCAGGCATCATGAAGGGGGAACAAAGCACCAAAAGAGGCAGGACTACCCCTCCAAAGACAGTGATAGAGGGTCAAAGCAGATGAAAGAACTGAGAGCATCATAAGAGATGCAAAGCAGGCACCTAGAGTGGCAAGAATATCCCAAAGCTCCAAATGAGGGGCAAAGAGTACCAACCAAATTGGTAGAAAGTACTAGGTAGGAAGGAGCAAGAAGAAATCTCTGGAGGAGGCCTGATCTTATTTCCAAATGTCATCACTAGATGAAAGAACTGGTTGTTCAGGCTTGCAGTTAATCTTCACTGGATGCTAAGATGTTACTGACTAAAAGCACCAAATGTTCTTCATTCACTTGCTGTTTAATATTCTGTGATTCAGAGAATCCAGTGTACAATTATTCTTCTGAATCAATTTGTGCAAATATGTCTTCATTACCTCAGAAGCAGTAATCATGAAGTAGTATGGTCATGATTCTGGGTGCCATTCTTTTCTAGCTCTTGCCTTTTGCTGCAGTATAATCCATCTAAATACTAGATGAAACAAATAATCGTAAGAACTTTATAGGAACAGACTTTGAAGAAAACGTCCAAGAATGCATGAAACCATAAGGATAAGGCCTGTGTAATGCATTGGTTAGCCAGGGCAAGACTAAGAGTCAGCAAGTACCATAGGGGAAGGGGATTTCAAAATAACCAAAAAGACATCTGGAGCAAAGGAGGAAGCACCCTAAGGTACTAGATTGGAATGGTGACAGCAGCAGCATTGCTGGTGATGAAAAATACAAACAGGAGCAGAGCAACACAGCAAGAAGAGCTACACCCCCCCCCCCCCCCAAGGAGTATCTTGAGGGCTGAGGTAGGAGAAAAAAACAGAATCAAAAGCCTAAATAACCAGGAGGGGCAAAGCAGTAACTGGAGTGGCATGAGTGGCCTGAAGAGTAGTACAGCAAGGTGTAGATTTTCAAAAAACGCGAATAGGCGTACTTTTGCTGGCGCATCAGGCGCAAGCAAAAGTACGCTGGATTTTAGTAGATATGCGCGGAGCCGCGCGTATCCGCTAAAATCCTGGATCGGCGTGCGCAAGGCTATGAATTCTGTATAGCCGGCGTGCGCCGAGCCGCGCAGCCTACCCTCGTTCCCTCCGAGGCCGCTCCGAAATCGGAGCGGCCTCGGAGGGAACTTCCTTTTGCCCTCCCCTCACCTTCCCCTCCCTTCCCCTACCTAACCCACCCACCCGGCCCTGTCTAAGCCCCCCCCTTACCTTTGTCAGGGGATTTACGCCTCCCTCTGGGAGGCGTAAATCCCCGCGCGCCAGCGGGCCGCTAGTGCGCCGGGACGCGACCTGGGGGCGGGTCCGGAGGGCGCGGCCATGCCCCCGGGCCGCCCCAGGCCGTAACCACGCCCCCGGGCCCACCCCCGAAATGCTCCCGGCACGCCCCCTAAACGCCACGACGACCGGGCCTGCCCCCCGACACGCCCCCGACACGCCCCCCCTCGGAGAACCCCGGGACTTACGCGAGTCCCGGGGTCTGCACGCGCCGGTGAGCCTATGTAAAATAGGCTCACCAGCGCGCAGGGCCCTGCTCGCCTAAATCCGCCCGGTTTTGGGCGGATTTAGGCGAGCAGTGCTCTTAAAATCCGCCCCCAAGTGTGCAAAGCAATGGATGGAAGGGCAAGATCAATACTCGGCAAGTACCATAAGGGAAGAACATTTGGAAAGAACCAAGAAGAGAGCCAGATAGAGGAGGAAGCACCCTAAAGTACCAAAACTACCTTGGTGTGGCAACAGCAGCAGTGATGACAGAAATTAAAAACAAAAATGGAAGAAGCAGAGCAATGCAGTAAGAAGAGTAGCTGAAAAATCCTCCAAGATTTACCTTGAGCACTGAGATGGGAAGAAGAATGCATCAAAAGCCCAAGGCACCAGGAAGAGCAAAGAGTTACCAGGAGTTGCATAAAGGGCCTGGAGTGTGGTGCAACAGGCATGCAAAGCAATGGATGGCTAGTGCAAGCCCAAGAGTCATCAAGTATGGTAGGGGAAAAGGATTTGGAAAGAACCAAGAAAACAGCCAAAGCAGAGGAGGAAGAAAACCAAAGTATCAAGACTGGCTGGAGCAGCAGCGAAAGCAGTGGTCCTAGTGATTAAAAACAGAAATGGTAGGGGCAGAGCAATGCCACAAGTTGAGTAGCTGAAAACCCCAAGGTGTACCTCGAGGGCTGAGGTAAGAGAAAGAATGGTATCAAAAGCCTAAAGCACCAGGGCAGGCAAAGTGGTACTAGGAGTGGCATGAAGGGCATGAGGAGCACTGTAGCAAACATGCAAAGCATTGGATAGCCGGGGTAAGACTGAGTCAGCAAGTACCATGAGGAAGAGGATTTGGAAAGAAGCAAGAAGACAGCAGGAGCAGAGGAGGAAGTACCCTAAGGTACCAAGACTGGTTTAGAATGATGGTGGCAGCAGTGATTTTGGTAATTAATATAAAAACAGGAGGAACAGAGCAATGCAGCAACTCCTTTAACGTGTACCTTGAAGGTTGAGGTGGGAGGAAGAATAGCCTCAAAAGCCTAAGGCTCCAGGAAGGGTAAAGCAATACCTGGAGTGTCATGAAGGGCCTGAAGAATGGTGCAGCAAGTGTGCAAAGCAAAAGATGGCCAGGGCAAGACCAAGAATCATCAAATACCATAGGGGAATGGGATTTGGAAAGAACCAAGAAGTGTTTTGGGAACCAGCCACAGAAGGCCGCAACCAGCTCCCTTCACTTACCGCCACGGCCACCCGCCGCTTGTTAGCCACGGAAGTCTCGTGACTGCGGGGTGCTGTGGTCAGCATGCTCTCCCTTCACCGGGCTCCCGCCAGGCCTCTGTTGCTGCTGCTCCTTCCCGGCCATGCACTCCCCCCGTGCAGGGCCTCTGCCAGGCCTCTGACGCTGTTGCTCCCTCCTGGCCTGGATGCAGTGGCACCCTGTCCGGTCCCACAGGTGTGCCTCATGCTCCTAGGTGCATGCAGCCTCTGTCATCATTTAAAGGAATTGCTATGGGAGGTGCCAAGGCTCCTCCCTCCTGACCCAGGACTATTTAAGGCAAGGCCTTCCTGCTAGTCCTTGCCTTGGCTACTCGGCTCCTGCTTGTGTTCCTGATTGTTCCATTCTTGTGTTCTTGTTTCTGACCGGCTAAGACCTCTGCTTGTACCTGACCTCCGAGATACGCTGCCTGCCAAGACCTCTGTTTGTATCTGACCGCCGAGATATGCTGCCAGCCAAGACCTCTGCTTGTATCTGACCTCCAAGATATGCTGCCTGCCAAGACCTCTGCTTGTACCCTACCTCCAGCTACGCCAACTGCCTAGCCTTGCCAGCTCCTGCCTTCTACTCATCTCCGCCTGCTAAGAACTACGCTGGCACCTGGGCCCTGTCTCCTGAGGCCCCACGCAAGACCAGCCGGCCCCGGTACCCAAGGGCTCAACCTGAGGGGAACGTGGGCAGGTAGTGGTGAAGCATCAACGGGGTCTCAGGCTTCTCATAGCCTCGCCTGTCAATGGTGGAGACCTGTGGGGCTCCTCCCCACAGATGGTTCCAACTTCCTCTTGGCCTAAGGATCCACGGTCCGTAACAAGAAGATATCCAGAGCACAGGAGGATGCACCCTAAAGTTTGGAGCAGGGACAGTAGCAGTGGCACTTGAAAAACTGAAAAATAAAGAAAAGAAAACAAACAAACCAAAAAAAAAACAAAAGTAGGAGCATAGCAATGAAGTAAGAAGAGTAGCTGAAAAATCCCAAGGTGTACTCAAGGGCTGAAGCAGGAGGAAGAATGGCATCATAAGCCCAAGGTACCAGGAGAGGTAAAGCAGTACCAGGAGTGGCATGAAGAGTCTGTAGAGTGGTACAGCAAAGTTGCAAAGCAATGGATGAATAGGGCAAGGCCAAGAGTCAACAAATACTATAGGAAAAGGAGATTTGAAAAGAGACAACAGGAGCAGAAGAGAAAGCATCCTAAGGTACTAAGACCGGCTTGCAGTAGAGGTAGCAGCTGTAGTATTGGTGATTAAAAACAGAAACAGTAGGAGCAGAGCATCACAGCAAGAAAAGTAGCTGAAAACTCCCCAAGGTGTACCTCGAGGGCAAGACCAAGTTATTATCCTCCCTCCTCTGAGTCCATTAAAAATTCAGGAAAACCTGGGCTAGATGGATGGCTGGAAGCCTATTTGCATAATCTATAAATAAAAATGTAAAATAGTTTGGACGTAATCGAAAATCTCAGAAACTACTGCACCAATTGCTTTCAAATTTGGACACAACCTTGCTTTCACTTTCGGCAAGGTTCTTCTCTATCTAGATTACATAGATGTCACACGGTTACAGAGAAAACATGTTTTTACATGTGGGTGGGGAAAACAGCGACATCTGTTGGACAGACATGCAATACACGCTATCTACCTTGGGAAATGAAGCTGCTGTACTGCGCATGCATGGGCAGGAGCGCACGTCGGGCACAGCGGGACCAACATGGCGCTGGGAGGAGCAGCAGCGGCAGACCGGCGGCGATATCGGGCGTGGTGGTGTCGGCCGGCCGAACTTCGACACCTGGGAGGAGCTGCGGCGGCGATCTGGTACTGCTCACGTGCACAACAGGGAGGGATCCTCGCTGACCTCTCGTCTTCGGGAGTGGGCCGCGCAGAACCGCACAAGAGGGAGAGGGACGGGGGGATCAGCTGGGAGGGCATTGCGAGCGGGAGGGGATCTGAGTCAGGGAAGGAGATTCAGAGAGGGTGTGCTGTCACTGACGAAAGGGTAGGCGGGGAGAGGTGACAGTGAGGGGAGGGAGAATGAAGGGGGCGGTGAGTGTCAGGGGAGAGACACAGAGGGGAGAGGTGAGTGTGAGGGGTGAGAGTTGGTGTGGGGACAGGGGAGTGAAGGGGGGGTTAGTGACCAAAGGGGGAGGGGTGAGTGTGAGGGGAGATAGTTGGAGTGGGGACAGGGGAGGAAAGGGGGGGGGGGGGTGAGTGACCAAGGGGAAGGACGATGTGTGACTGAGGTATATGAGCAAGGAGAAGGGGGAGGGGGGAAAAGAACCTGACTGCCACTACAACATGTGGTGGGCCACCGCAACACAGAGGGGAGAGGTGAGTGTGAGGGGTGAGAGTTGGAGTGGGGACAGGGGAGTGAAGGGGGGGTTAGTGACCAATGGGGGAGGGGCAAGGGGGAGGGGAGAGAGTTGGAGTGGGGACAGGGGAGGAAAGGGGGGAGTGACCAAGGGGGAGGACGATGTGTGACTGAGGTATATGAGCAAGGAGAAGGGGGAGGGGGGAAAAGAACCTGACTGCCACTGCAACACGTGGCCGGGTACCACTAGTTGATTGTATAAAGTAGTTGCCTTATCCATAGAGGAAGAGTAAGAAACATCAGAAACAGGCCAGGGAGGCAGTGAAAAGAGAGTGTTACCAGAAATTAACAGGGTTTGTAGCCATTGCCATGAAGACCCTTAAAGGATGGGAGGAAGGGATGGAGAAGAGCAAGAGACTGGTTCCCCTCACCAAAAAAAAAAATTCAATGTTGGTTATGCCTCTGCTCCTAGTTCTCATAGAAGTCCATTTTTGGGAAGCTAAGGTGGAAGATCTGGAGGAGCTGCGGAAGACAGTGTTATATAAAGAGAGACATAGAGTGATCACAACTCAAGTTTGGCAGTATCTGTGCTGCTTTAAGGAGCAAAGTCATCTGGAAAGAGATTGTCACTTGATGTGGCAGAAAGTGATTCTATGGCTAGGATCTGCCCTTCAAGGTGATGCCTTATCTTCTCATACCAAAGATATGTATCCAAGGAAATCTGCCCAGGATGGAGGCATTAGGACTGCCTTTATAATTGGCTATTAGATCATTAGGAATGTAGATTCCTGGGTGGCTTTTGGGTAAAAGTATTGCTATGTGTGAAGGTAACGGACCTCATATGTCACCTAGATTGGATTTCAGAGGTGCTGGGGAGGAGCCAGTTGTCACAGTACATGTGGGTACCAATTACATCGGAAGGTTCTGGAGATGAAATTTAAGTTGAAATTCAAAACCTAGGCATGTGAATGCCCAAGATTATCATTTCATTTCATTTTTTTTACATTTTTTTAAATTGATTGGCTCATTTTTATTTTCTTTTTGGTTCATTTGCCAAAACAAAAAGAATATTAAAAACAAAGCAAAAAATAAAACAGGCCTCCTGAAAGCCCTCTGACTTCCCTCCCACACCAACAGAAGCCTCAGGCCCAGGCTGGGTCCATCTGGGGCCTCCCTAGGCCCCTCTAACTTTCCTTCCTCTCATCCTAATATAGATCAGGGCCTGGATCTGGCTGGCTGGGCCTAGCCAGGCCCCTCAAACCCCTCCTCCATCTTCCAAAACTTGTTAGGGGCTGGGGACCTCCCTAGCACCCACTTGCCTCTTCTGTGGAGGTCCAGCGATTGTAAATGGTAAGAGCAATGTACACTCACTCCTCTCTTTAAAAATGGCAGTGCTGGTCCTCCTAAATGGCACTGAAGTGATGTCACTTTGGGAACTGTCTCAGGTGTGGCCAGCATCATGATGTATGGCTCTTTGAGAGGAAGGAAAGTTAGAGGGGCCTAGGGAGGCCCCAGATGGACCCAGCCTGGGCCTGAGGCTTCTGTTGGTGTGGGAGGGAAGTCAGAGGGCTTTCAGGAGGCCTGTTTTATTTTTTGCTTTGCTTTTAATATTCTTTTTGTTTTGGCATACATGCATTGAGATTCTGGGAAAAATAATTCTAACTATAGCACACAATACTGGATTCCATATTAGAAATCACTACCCAAGTAAAGGATTTCAAAGTCCTTTTGGACAATACATTGAAATCCTCAGCTCGGTGTGCAGCAGCTGCTAAAAATCAAATAAAATGTTAGGAATTATTTGGAGAGAAATGAAGAATACAACTAAGAATATAATAATGCCTCTGTATCAATCCAAGGTAAGACCGCACCTTGATTATTATGTGCAGTTCTGGTCACCCCCATCTCAAAAAAGGCAGTAGAACTAGAAAAAGGCCAGAGGAAGCAATAAAAATCATAAAAAGGATGGAATGGCTCCCTTATGAAGAAAGGCTAAATAGGTTAGGAAAAGAGATGGCTGAGATAGAGATTTACAAAATCATTAGTGGGATGGAATAGATAAATAGGGGATGGCTATTTACCCTTTCAAATAGTACTAAAACAAGGGAATACTACATGAAACTAACAAACAGCTCCCTTAAAAAAGTCATAGAACAAATTTTTTCACTCAGTGCACAATCAAATTACGGAATTTGTTGCCAAAGTACATGGTAAAGGCGATGAGTATAGTAAGGTTTAAAAGAGATTTCGACAAGTTCCTGGAGGAAAATTCCATAACTAGCTATCAGCTGGGTAGATCTGGGAAAGCCAATGCTTACTCCTGGCAGTGAGCAACAGGGCCTACGTTTTTGGATCTACCAGATATTTGTGACTCAAACTGGCCACTGTATGAGAGAAGATACCTGGCTCGATGGACTTCAGTCTGACCTAGGCATGTTCTAATGTTCTGCAAACATGCCAGCAAATTGCTGCAGAATTTTGAAAACAATTTTGAAGACATTTTGTTAGGCCTTCTCACAGAATTTACTATGAGTTAATTAAAAAATATTGATAGGAGAGGAGAGGGACTTGACAAGTGAGAACGGGGAAAAGGCAGTGTGTGGAAATAGTATTAGGCATTTTATTAACCTTTGTTTTTATACTGCATACATGTGACCCTTTCCTAACTCTTGCAATGATTTTCTTTCTCTTTATAGAAGGGATTTTTCTAAAAGGAATGATAGATTTCTATTCTTTTTTTTTAGTTTCCTATCTCTTCATTGCTGGCTTTGTGGCAAGGTCATGAAAGCGTTTGACCATATTTAAATGAGGCACCATGGTGACCGACTGGTGACTGGGCAATTTTGGTTTCCTCTCTTAGGCCTGGATTTTCTTTCTTCACACCAGTTTGTGAATCCCGGAACTAAGGGGGGCAGGGGGGCGGGCCTGCAAAAGCTGGCAGTGATTGCACCACCGCGGTGTTATCACTGCCGGCTTTCGCACCCAATAGTGCCATCGTAAAAGGTGGTGCTATTGGGCGCAAAATGGGCAGCGATTAGGGGTCTTACCTTATCCCCGCCAGCAAAATTTCCACAGCGTCCGCCCTGACGCCGCCCCGACTCCTCCTTTTCCGGTGCCGATGCCGCCCCGACTCCACCCTGATCTACCTATCGCACGCGAAAAGGGATTTTTCACGTGCAATAGGGTTAGAAAATAACCCCTTAGTCTGTGATGACATCATGGCTGAGCACGATCATCACTTTTCCTTTGCCCAGTTCCAGATTTTATTTATAGAAGGAGACTAAATCTTCATATTCAGAAATGGATAATGATGGATAACAATGAACCTGAAAATATATTATTGTCTTCTGAGCAGCGGCTTATCTAAAAAAAAAGTGTGTAAAAGGAGTTTATGTGATCTTTCCAGGATAAACATGCCCTCTGAACCTCATTTTTTACATATAGGACGCAATTATTATTCACCACTCTCAATTCAGGCATTTTTCTTACATTATGAATTTTAGTAAAATCAAGCCTATGGTGCATCAGGACATTAACTTGTGAGTGTTCCAAAAGTAAAGCTATAATTAAAGTAGGTCTGATTAAATTATTCTCAGTTGATCAGAAAATCCGGTTTTATGTAATAACTAAAAACAAATATGGTCATATGGTTTCTGTGTCTGTTTTTTTAGATTTTTTTTTAAATCCAGACAAAAATTCAGTTGGTATCTGTACAAGGATTCTATAACTCCATCTTTTGATTTTTGTATCTATTTAAATTATGATCAGTAAGAAAATGTTTCATATTGAACAGGAAACTATTTTATCTAGCCCATATAAAGGTTATCAAATACTATAATAATGTAATTATATCTGTACTTTATTAACCTGATTGGTGACAATCTTATGCTAATGTAGTCATTTATTGTGAGACAAGTAATAGCACAGAAAGTTATTTGAAATATTTTTGAATGAAATTGACAGTTTAAGATCAGCAATATAAACCATACTTACAAAGCCCATTTGCAAAGTAAATTTACATTGGATTTCTGATACCTGTGAAAGTTTTTATTCTATTTATTTAATTAAAATTACAGCAGTTTACATTAGAAACAAGCTCAAACAATTAAGGTAAAAGATAAATAACTGCATACAGTTTAATTTTACAAAATGCAAACATTCAGCTTTCATTGTTCCATTAATCAAGTATTAAGCACAATATGATAGTACAACACATTTAACTGACTTAAAGGCCTGGAAATTAAACAAGTCTGACTTTTATGGAACAATCTTTATTTTCTGTCTTTATGCAAACAATTGTGCTAAAGAAATTGCAGCCGATAGAGAAAATGGGCAGACTAGAAGGACCTCATATTATGAGGGTGATTTTCAAACTGCCCACATTGGGACAAAGACTGCAAACACAGGTTACCTGCAGGCATTGCATCATTTCCCAAAGCGAAAGTATGTGCGTGCTTTCACTTACAAACACTCCACAGACACAGAGTACACATGATCACTTGCACCTGCTTTTTCTGCTGGTAGAAATTTTGCTGGAAAAGCACGCTGATAGTTTGAAAATGGCATCTATACACATATATCCCCCCCCACCGACCTAAGTCCATCTCCGGAAGTCCCCACAACATTTGTTGTGGAAGAATACACAAACATTTATCCATACCGAGGAAGAACAGTTTTCAGATAGCTGATTAACGCAGGTAAAACATTTTTACCCTTTGTGCATCACTTTGAAAATTGACCTCATTATGTTTCTAAAATCAAATCATAATTTAATTAGCATGCATTTAAAATGTTTTTTTCTTGTAATTATTTTTTAAATTAAACCCCAAATAACTAGTCTCTATAAAGGTTTCATTTATCAATACTATGGTTAAATTTTGTCATATAATTTAGTAGAAGCCAAGACTATCCTTGCTTTAATTCCTTCTTATAGGGGGTCATTTTCTATGCGGATCGCACGCGATAAGGGACGTTTTGCACGCAAAAAGTCCCTTATTGCGTGCAATACCAAGATTGGGGTGGAGACGGGGCGGCGTCAGCCCCAGAAGAGGAGGAGTCAGGGCGGCACCGGGGCTGACGCCGCGAAAACTTCGCCGACAGCGAAAGGTACACTTCTTTATTGCTGCCAGTTTCGCGCCGAATAACTACACCTTTTATGGTATAGTTATTCGGCGCGACGCCGGCAGCGATCGCACCATGGAGGCGCAATCGCTGCCGGCTATCGCAGGACTGCCCCCCCCGCTTTGCCACCCCAACCCCCATTACCGCGGTATTCACGACGCTGCGGTGTTTTTATAAATCTAGGTCTTAGTGAGGGACTTTGCTGGAAAAGACATAATTAGCCGTTCAAATTATCTAGTTTGGGCTCTTGGCATGAAAAGTCTTTCTATGCAGATCAGAATAAAAGCTTTGAAATAAATAAGGTATATATTGAACTGCTGTGTGGCTCGGCAAGTTAGCCGGATAAACTTGTCTCAATAACAGGGTCATTCATCAAATCGCGTTAGGGCCTTATCACGTGCCGCAGCCTTATCGAATGCCACAGCGCAAATTGCATATCTAAATTCAAATTAGTATTTGAGTGGGAGCAGTTTGGGTGGGGTTAATGAAAATGAGGGCCTGCTAGCATAGCGTGCCGTACAGCATCATACAGCATCGCAGGATCTAGCATGGGAAATAATTACACCTATTTTTTGGGTGGTACGGTGAAAATGTATTTATCGCGGGTGATATCGCAGACTGCGATATTATCGCAGCGACTATCAAGAGCGATAAAAAGTCCAATTGAATGGAACACACCTACTAGGCCTTCCTGGCCCATTAAAAACATCTTCTTACCTGGTGTAGTTTCCTAAAGCCATAATGTTTGTGTCAAGTGTAATGGCTGCGGCATACTGGATGCATTGGCAGGCTCGCCACAGACAGTGACAAGAGGAACAACAAGTAGCTGAAGAACCAGCAATGCCAGTTCCAAGCCCTCCTAGGGAAGTCCCTGCACTGCCTCCAGAGCCTCAGGCCCCGCAGAGTGGAGCCCAGCCCAGTGCCCGGCACTCAGGCAGTCACGGTGCAGGAGATACAAGGAGCGTATTTTTCCTCCATGAACATCCTTGCTGGGCATGCCAGAGGATTATGTAGTCAGCAGGTATTGCCTCAGTTCTCAGGCTATCCTGGAATTATATGAGGAAATCCGAGTGGATCTGGATCAGGTCCCAGAAAGATCCCACGCTGTGCCCGGCCTCACCAAACTGTTGGCCACCTTGCATTTCATGGCAAGCAGCTCCTTTCCTACTCTACTCAGACTCGAACCATGCTACGCTAAGTTTCAAAAGAAACTTAAGACTTGGCTCTTTCATCGAGCCTACCCTGACTAGACCCTCCCCTTCACGCACCCATGCCCGCCCTCCCGCACTACTCCTATACAACTTATTGACTTGCTGGATTTCATATCGTCTTGTCTACATGAACCGTGCTTGTTACCTGAATTGTGTTTATCACCGCTTCTATGATTATAACTCAATTGTACTTTGTATATAATTACCTTTCTACCTGCTCGATCAACCTCTTATTATTACAGTTTATTTTGAGTTACGCTATACCTCTTCCTGCTCTGACTTGCCTCGTGCACTCTGCATGTTTTTGCTCCCTGCCCCTTGCCCTGTTATTTGTACTTTGTTTCAAGCTGCTCAGTTATAATGTAAACTGGTATGATGTTTGCACACTAATGCAGGTATATAAAAGTTATAAATAAATAAATAAATAAAATGATAGTAGGTATAGTGGGGGGAATGTTGCAAACCACGTTTTCACGATGTCTGAGCCAGGCCATTGAAGCAGTCTGTGACTGCATTAATCGCTATACAGCATTTCCTCATGACAAGCAGGACTTGATGGACTTGAAGAGGGGCTTTTATGCCTTTGCATGCTTTCCCAATGTTCTGGGAGCTATCGACTGCACTCACGTGGCCCTTGTACCACCCCGTGAGAGGGAGGAGACATACCACAACAGAAAGCTCTTCCACTCCATCAGTTGGTGGACTGTGGCGCTCGAATGTGCATCCTTGTCATGGTGGCCCGGATCCTGGGAGCCGCACATGATTCCTTTATACTTAGGTATTCAGGGTTCTTTGACAATTTTGAGACTGGTCTGTACAGTGATGGTTGGCTCATAGGTAAGACATGCTTCTTTATATTTTCCATGTCTGGTTATCAGAGTCTTGCAAAGCGCATGCAAATGGGAGTTAGCTGGGGTCGAGGAAAAGCATAGCTACCATTACAAATGCCTTGTACAGTGATGTGTGAA
This sequence comes from Rhinatrema bivittatum, assembly GCF_901001135.1. Taxonomy (NCBI): domain Eukaryota; kingdom Metazoa; phylum Chordata; class Amphibia; order Gymnophiona; family Rhinatrematidae; genus Rhinatrema; species Rhinatrema bivittatum. The sequence continues at coordinate 138,147,670 of NC_042617.1, forward strand.
GGCCACTGGCATAGGCCCAGCCTTTTTTGCCCCATGCTGCAGAGGCCTGCAAATCTTGTGACGTCAACAATGCTCTGTGCCTAAAGTTCGGGGTGTGAGCAGGCACTATATATTTTCAGGGTGTTTTTTGTCAACATGGTCCCGCTCCTATCCTCTCATTTCCAGCTATTTCAATCTCACTGGTCAATTACAAGCTTGACGTGTCCACACTGCTGTGGGTGCATGATCATGTGTGAAAGATTACTAACACTTCATGTTGATTATGAGGCACAGTTTGTCTTCAAACCTGTGCCAATAAAAGCCCCTTTTCTGCCTGTTCTTTTGTCAGTAGTGTCTGCTTCAATATCACCCCTTCCTCTTCTGTCTCCTGCAATACAGGAGGAGAAGTGGGGGGGTTGAAGGAACAAGAGGGGAGGATCTGGAAGACCTATAAGCAACAGAGGGTTTAGAAAAAAGCAGAGGGTTTAGAAAAAAGCAGACCACTCGATTTCCCGGTTCAGGCAGGACGGAAACAATGAGTTAAGCTCATATATCCATCTTTTCCTTCCGTATGAGTGCTAAAGACCAGTTGTTTAGGTAATTGTTCCATGGCAAAGAACCGTAGGTCAGTAATGGAATGAATTTTGGACCATCAGTGATCTACTAGAGGTGCTTCAAGCCAACCTGACTTCAAACACGACCGGTGTTCAATTATCCTTGCCCTGAGTGGGCGGGAAGTTTTACCTACATAGATTAGGGGACATGGGCATAGGATCACGTGTACCACACCACTCGAGGCACATGTAGTGTGATGTTGAAGGTTATACTGTTTTGAAGATGACGGGTGTGTGAAAGTTTGAATGTTCAAAGAATGTGTGCAAACGGAACAGTGGGCACAAGGGCCATGTCCTTTCACTGTACTTGCATTGGTGGGAGAGGGAAGTTTATGTTTAGAAGAGACGAGGCTGTTCTCTTAGATTGCGACCCCAAGTGAATGCGAACCGTGGTAATTCTTGAAAAATAGTATGTGGGAGAAGTATATTCCAATGAGATTTAATGCACTGATAACATTGTGGCTATGTACAGAGAAGGGAAGGATACAGGTAAGTTGTGATGAAGGTTCGATATGGCTGCGAGCAAACAATAGATCCCAGTTCATGTACAATGCTCTCTTGTAAGCACGTTTGATAATATGCCTATGATACCCGCGTTCCTGAAATCATAAAGCCAAAGTACTAGCCTGTTGGATATATTCTTGATGAGAAAAGCACAGTCTTCAGAGGCACAGAAACTGCTCAACTGGTATATTGTCTCTAAGAGGTCATGGGTAGTGGCTGGTATATTGTAACAAAGTATTACGATCAGTGGGTTTACGAAACAAAGAAGTAATAAAAGTATTGTCCTGGACACTAACTACTATGTCCAGAAACAAGATGTGAGTGTGGTGTAAACAAAACTCAAATTGTAGATGCTGGTTGCAAGAGTTGAGCCAATCAAGAAAGAGGAAAAATTGTATCTCAGTACCAGTCCAGATTAAGAAAATGTCATCTATATACCTTAGCCAGACAGAAAAAAATAGTTTAAAAGGGGAAGTGTAAATAAATTTAGATTTGAATTGTGTAACATATAGACATGCTATGGACGGAGCCATAGTGGCCCCCATTGCGGTGCCCTTAATTTGTTGAAAGAAATTTCCAAGAAAATTGAAAAAAAAAATGTGTCAATGCAATGCGGGTCAGCGCCACTAAAAATGAAGTAGGAATATGTTCACCCAGATTACGTGCTGATAAAGTGGATTCCACAACTGTGATAGCTTCTTCCTGCAGGATGTTGGAATATAAGGAAATGATATCCAAGGTTACAAATAGAAAAGATTCAGATGGGATGGCTAGATTATTAAGTATGGAGATAAAGTGGCTAGAGTCATGAACATAAGAGGGACAAGGTGGAACAAAGGGATGTAGGAAATAATCAACGAATTTCGAGAGAGGTTCAAGAAGGGAACCAATGCCTGAGACAATTGGACAACCAGGGGGGATGTGATGGACTTGTGAATCTTTGGCAGAGTGTAGAATACTGGGGTGACAGGATATTTCTCGCAGAGAAAATCTGCCTCTTTTTGAGTAAAGAAATGTCGGTCTAGACCTTGCTGTATAAGGTCTCTGATAACAGTCAATAGATGTGGAGAGGGGTCTTCAGAGAGAGGCTAATAATAGATAGTTGTCAAGTCGCTTCTGCTTCTTAGTCGGTGTGGTTTTGTATAACAATACTCCCGCTTTATCCGCTGGTTTAATCACAATTGAGGAGTCAGATGTGAAAACGGAAATGGCCGCTTTCTCAGGGCATGAAATGTTGCAAAATTTGTTAGTAAAACCTTGTTCTCAAAGGGATAAGTCATGCAAAACCAAATGTTCAAATGCGGTGATTAAGGGATCAGGAGGGCCAGGAGGAACCCAAAGAGACTTCAGGGATAGTATAGACATATCAGAGCCTGCAGGAAACGTTGAAAGAAGGTGCGGGTCTTGAAAGCATCATATTGTGTAGTGGGGACAAAAGAAAGACCAAGTAGTAGAAGAAGTTGTTCAGATTGGGAAAGAGGACAAATATATTATGTTACATGTTTTTCTTTCTGTTTGGTATGATTTATATGATTTACATTAAGTTACATGTTTTTCTATATATGGTCTGTCACTTTCATACCGTGTCCTGATTTCCTTCCTCCCTCCAGCTGAAGTTTGATTTATAACTGTAAAGTGTTCGCCTACCTGCACAATAACTGTATAATACTTTTGTCATTATAGATTTGTAAATGAACCGGTCCCCCTGATGCAGCCCTGATGTGAAACATGGCCGGGTCAGGGTCCATCGCTTCGCTTATACATCAGTATTCACTGTGGGGCAGATTTTTAATATTACGCGTGCGAGGTACATTTGTGCGCGCAACCCGGCGTGCAAGGGGGTGCACTGCACACTAGGGATGTGCAGAGCAAAATTTTATGTTCATATTTTTTATGTCCGAAAGGGGGTCCCACTTGCGGCCAATATGGACATAAAAAAAATCCAATGAGTTGGGTATATGTACATATGTGCAAAAAAAAAAATTTAAACCCCCTCACCCTCCTTAATCCCCCCCCCGACTTACCACAACTCCCTGGTGATCGAGCGAGGAGTGAGGACGTCATTTCTGCAATCCTTGGCGAGAAGCATGTGACGTCGGTGGCACGTCGAGTGACGCGGCGTCACGTGATTCCCGGCTCGTTCGCGCCGGACGGCTCGTTCGGCCCAAAAAGAACTTTTGGCCAGCTTGGGGGGGCCTCCTGACCCCCTCAAGCTGGCCAAAAGTTCTTTTTGGGCCGAACGAGCCGTCCGGCGCGAACGAGCCGGGAATCACGTGGCGCCGCGTCACTCAGACGCGACGTCACGTGATTCCCGGCTTGTTCGCGCCGGACGGCTCGTTCGGCCCAAAAAGAACTTTTGGCCAGCTTGGGGGGGCCTCCTGACCCCCCCAAGCTGGCCAAAAGTTCTTTTTGGGCCGAACGAGCCATCCGGCGCGAACTTGCCGGGAATCACGTGACGCCGGCGTCACGTGATTCCCGGCTCGTTCGCGCCGGATGGCTCGTTCGGCCCAAAAAGAACTTTTGGCCAGCTTGGGGGGGTCAGGAGGCCCCCCCAAGCTGGCCAAAAGTTCTTTTTGGGCCGAACGAGCCGTCCGGCGCGAACAAGCCGGGAATCACGTGACGCCGGCGTCACTCGACGTGCTGCCGACGTCACATGCTTCTCGCCAAGGATTGCAGAAATGGCGTCCTCACTCCTTGCTCCATCACCAGGGAGTTGTGGTAAGTCGGGGGGGGGGATTAAGGAGGGTGAGGGGGTTTATATTTTTATTTTGGCTCAACAATCGCGATTTCCCACATATCGAACATATCTATGTTCGATATGTGGGAAATCCGATCGTTTATGTCGAATCAATTTTTTAAGTAAAAAAAAAATATGAGTTGCGTTTTACTAATGCGGTCAATCCGAATGCACACCCCTACTGCACACTTGTGCACCTTGCGTGCAGCGAGCCCAAGGGGAGCCCCGATGGCTTTCCCCATTCCCTCCAAGGCCGCTCCGAAATCGGAGCGGCCTTGGAGGGAACTTTTCTTTCGCTCCCCCCACCTTTCCCTCCCTTCCCCTAGCTAACCCACCCCAGCCCTACCTAAATCCCCCCCCTACCTTATTCCTAAATCCCCCCCTACCTTTTTCCATGCAAGTTACGCCTCTGGCAGGCGTAACTTGCGTGCGCTGGCCAGCTGCTGGCGCGCGATCCTCCGGCATGGCCATTGTGCCGGAGGACTTGGGACCGCCCTTGGACCGCCCCGCCCCCATCCCCACCCTTGGACCGCCAGCCCCGGGACATACGTGCGTCCCGGGGCTTGCGCGCAGGGGTAGGTTTTAAAGGGTTACATGCGTAATCCTTTGAAAATCTACCCCTGTGGTTTTTAATTTCGTGCACAGCGGTTGTGTGCATATGTAAAATAAAAAAATTTTTGTTTGTTAACTGTTATTGCTCAGTATAATTTTTTGCCACACATTTTTCCGTTGTTTATCTATATGTGTGTGCTTTCTACTCCGCCCTCCTCCTGCGCTTTCGCCCAATATTAAGAATAGGCCAGTCAGGCCCCCCAACCCCCAAAATTAGAAGCTATCTTAGAAGCCTCTGCCCTGCCCCCCCCATTGCCCTCTGATACCCCTTACCTGTAAAAAAAATCATTGGTGGCCAGCAGGAGGGCCCGGGGTGTCCCCTTTCCCTGGGCCCAGTAGGCTCCATTTTCTAAAACAGTACAGACTAGCCTGAATCCCTACCACATGGAAAATGGCACCACATGGTAGGGGCAAAGAGGGCTGGGAATCCCCCAAGACAGTTTAAGAACCAAAGTGCTAGCTAAGAGGAGAATTTTAAAAGCCTGGCATAAGCCAAATACTGAGTTACCCCCACAAGTTTGGCTTGCATATGCCCACTGGATTTTAAAGCTGCCCAGATGCATGCGTATGTCTTGCAGCGCAGACTTCTCAACAGTTTTTAAAAAGGGTTGGGGCGTGGGCAGGGTATGGGCGGGACCTGGGCGTTTTGGGGTGTGGCCAAGAGATGTGCACATAAACACTTACATGCCTGGGCAGGCGTCTGGCTCCCCTGCTGTGTAAGTTTACATCTGCCAGAGATGAGGTGTAAGTTACAAAATAAAAAGAAGGCCATTCCTCAGAGGTTTAAAGGGTCTGGGGTGTGCAGACTTATCAAACCAGAGGGGTTTGGAGAACCTAGCTGTTAGCTGGGCGAACAGATGGATGAACTTGTGAAACTGGCAATGGCGTGGATGCGCATCCCTTTTATAATTCCCCGACTTACGCGGTAGAAGTGAGATTTATGCGCAAAGGTGTCCGCTCACTTTAAATTGGGTGCACGCAGAAGCACATGCTCCAAAGAGCACCTGTGCGCGGATTTGAAAGTTATCGTCTAATTTTCCAAAATAGAACCACTTGGGTAGGTGGACTCCCTGGAGGTATAGAGGACTTTTAACCTTCCCCAAGAAATGCCAGGACCCTGTCACCATTCGTAGCTCCCAGGAAGGGGAATTTTTTGAAAGCTGTTTCACTGAATTTTGAAAATGAAAAATGAATACTCTTTATTTTGTGGTTTTATTTGCTGTCCATTGTGGTTTTTTGATAGGATTAATGGTGCATGCATGAAGGATGGGTCTGAGTCAGAATGGTGAGTACGAGTGTGTACAGCTTTGGTCCAGATAATGTGTGCTTGTAAAGGTGATTGTGAGGAAAATATATGAATGGGGGTGGAGGGAGGAGGAGAGGGGGGAGCAAGTGTGATTTGTGTGTTGCGATGGATGTGCAACAGGTTGGCTCTGGCAAAGCCATTTTTCAACAAGCAAATTCTACCATGTCCTGCAGTGATTTAGTACTATTTTTTTTTAAAGTGGCAAGAAATGGTTCTGAAACAGAAACATTTAAAAGCTTTTTCATAATACTTCTTTTTTATATTTTATTTTATTTTATTTTATGATACAGGAAAAAGAAGGTACTTCCAGGCCCCCATGACTTTCCATTGGAGGAAAATGAAATAAAAATTATATTTTTACTCCCATAGGAAATCATGGAGCAACACAAAGAAAAGGGAAGCTCAAAAAGCTACTTCTGCCCTAAGTAGGGGAATTATTATGTTCTGATTGGACTCTGATATAATGTTTAATTTGAATAACAGGCTATCAAATTTGAATAAACAAATAGGGATGTGCACCATAATAAATTTTAATTCTGATCTTTTTTATTTCATTTCAGAGGTTTTTATTTTCATTTTTTCAGTTTGGTTAATGCTTTTTGGTTTGGCTCTTTTCCACCAACCCCCCCCCCCCCCAAAAAAAATAAATAAAAAAAATCAAGCCTCCCCCCCACTATAATTTAACCCGGCACCTGAGTGTACTTAGCTGGACATCCCTGGGCCCAGCTGTGGCTTCCCTGGATCACTCCAACCCTTACTCTTGCCCCTGAAAGTAAATCTAGGCTGGAACCCATATCCCAGGACTTGGGCCGAGCTGGGGCCCTCCCTAGCCCCTTCACACCCCACCTCTGTAAACAAATGCCAGGGGTGGGGACCTCTCTCCCTGGCCCCCACTTACAGCTTTCCTGCAGCTGCCTGAAAAAGAAAAGTGCCAGAGCAAAGTCCACTCACTCCCACCCCAGCGACTGCATCTTTATTGATCTTCTTTTACTGATTAGGGAGGAGAAAGATCTTATGCGGTTCCATCACCAAGTGAAGACTTTGGTTGATGGTGTCTCAGGTATGACTTTTCTGTATTACTGTCAGCAGCACTAGAGGAGCTAACCCTTTTTGGAATGGTACCCTTGGTCTATGGCAACTTTAGAAATAGTTTTACAAGCAGATATCAAGCTCTTTTCATTGTCTGGGAGAAGTGTTTGTTTGATTTAATGATTTAATTGTAATTTTAAGGTTTTTTAATGTTGTTTTGTACATCGCTTTGGAAGATTTTATTGCAAAAACTGGAAAGTGATGTCATGAATAAATACATAAATAAATAGATACATAAATAAAAATTTTAATAATGGTACTGGCCAGCTGGTACTTGGCGCTGAAGTGACTCCACGTTGGCATCTGTCTCCAATGTGGGCGGCACCATTATGTTGCTGGCTTTTCATCATAGACTGGAACCAAAGTGATATTCCTTCAGCACCTTCTCCAGGCAGCTGGCCGGAATGAGTGGGCTTTGATTCAGCTCTTAAAAGATTCTTTTAGTGGCAGCTACTGGAAGGGCTTAAGTGGGGGCTAGGACAAGAAGTCCCTGGTCCCAACAAGAGTACCAGGGATGCCTCAGCTGGGTTAAGGGAGGTCCAACTGGGCAGGCCCAGGCCCTGGGTTCAATTTTATAGGTCAAGAGACCCTTTCTTTTTTTTTTTTAAAGGTGACCATGAATACAAATGTTTTGGGGTACTTTTGAAAGAGGCCATTTTTGTTTCATTTTCATTCTATTTGGAATGAATCCAAAATGGCCTCATTTGTTGCATTGTGTGCTTTAATGTTGAATGACTACACATCTCTATAAACAAATAAAGAAACAGGAGTAAATATATTTGGGGTAGAGGGTGTCAGGAAATAATTACATGTTATATAACTGGGTAAGTGAATAACTCCTGCTGGACTAGGTTGGGAGCACAACAGAGGGTATTAGTGCAGTGGTGGTGGAGCCATTTCCAGCACCCTGTGCTGTTTTTGGCATCTGCTGAATTTGTTTTCTTCATCCCCAATTAGTCATTAATTTCCCACAAACAAAACTTTTTATGGCAATTGATATTCTGCAGAGCCCAAATATCTTTCACATTTGCCAGCTGGAGATCTAAATACTGAATACCTTCTTTTGCATCTCAATCTACCAAAAAAAAAATATGTACAAACATCTTACAGAATATAGTATCAAAAAGCTTTCATTGAGATTCTAATTTTATAATACATTACTAGTGTCACACTGACAGTATTTAAAAATCTTCCATGAATCCATAGAGTAAGATGGAAATTCACAATGCAAAAATCCACATATAGCTCCAACAACGTACATCAAAAGCCATTTTTTTGAAGGCATTACACCTATGGGTATTCAAGCCTTTAAATACAAAAGAGAAGAAAAAGTGGCTTTAAAATATGACTTTTAATGCAGCACATTGTGACTCAGCTTACTGGTAATAGCAAGCCTCAGGTAAGGAAAGTATTAACAAAAAGCCGAAATCTTTGCGGTGTCACTGCTTCACGTTATTATTTGGTTTCACTAATCCATACACAAACCTTTGAGCTGATTTAACCATGCTAGATATTGCTGTACTGATTCTACAGATACAAAGAACTAGGGGAAAATCCTGTAAGGATTACTGTTGCAGATACCCATATTGAAATGCACCTTAAAGTGTCTTAAGCTCCCTGTTTGAAATGTTGTTGCATATTAGCATAGATCATGTGGAACTGATTTTAGGCTTTTGATTTACAACAGACTTTTAAGGATACACTTTATCCATATATTATTTATTAAACTGCCCTAGGGAGTGTGTGCATATTCTGTTTACTGTTCAAATCTAGCTTAAAAATGTATTCATTTGAAAGGTGGCATATAGCATCAAGCTCAAAGGCAGTCATTTCAGCTTTGCTCTATGTTTCTAAAAGTCTTTTGAGATCAAGGCAAAAGCACAGCATTTAGGTTCATTGAATCTGTCTGCATTGAATAGTTACAGTGGTGAAAAATTATGATGACAAGCGAATGAGTGCCTATTTAATACTAAATTCATCTAGCCTTTCATTTCTCTTCTACCCTCATCAGGAAAAATAATATGGCCTAGAAGAGTGAAAATTTCAAAATGAATGAAAACTGAATTAATAGAAATCTCCCAGTAACTTCCTCAAGAAGTATTACATACTCTCTGCTCTTAAAGACAAATATATAAATGCTGAGGAAAAGCTTAACTGTCTTCTTATTCATCCTAAAAATGACGGATTAGAATTATACAGGGACAGTAGCTTCTCTATAGTTGGGAGGGAATTAATGCTTCAATCTTTTTATTGGCTCTATATCAGAAGAAGGGTTAGGAGGCTGCCATCCCACCTCAGAATCATACTTGGTAAATTTGTCGTGCAAGAATTTGAAATATACACTTAGCTGCCAAAATTGGTGATAACACAGCATTACAGTCAATGAAAAAAAATCACAATCTTTGCCTAAGACAAAGAGAAAAATATGTATCAATTTGGAATGGAAGAATGAATGCTCCAGGCATATTTGGAGGTTTTTTCTAATTCTATCTGAATCTGAAATTGAAAGGTTGAAGTTTTAAAAGATATTGTTGAATCAAAAAGTACAGGGGGTACACTGGGAGAATAACTCTATCCATTCCCTCTATTTAAAACAGGAAGCAGAGAGGCCCTGTGTGTCTCAGAAAACCTGAATAAATTCCCTTTATTTGAGGATTTAAGCCAGCCCACTTTCTCACCATATAATACATTGCCAGCATAACTGAGGGAGGCTCATTATGCTTTTTGGACAAACAAGGTTACTTTAATGCTGTCAGCAACATCTGAATTTGGGGGGAGGAAACATACAGTACATGATAAGTACATTAAGTCAGTGTAAAACATGGACAAAAAAATAAAAACTCTTACCCACCCTTAATTCTCTGCTCAGCCTTTTTGTAAAATATAATCTAAAACACTTATGCAGCCAATTCATAAGAAACAATAGGAAAAAAGCAATATGATGAAGGCCAGTACTAAAGAATTATACTGTGATGGAGGATTGCATTCCACAATGTCAGAGATAGTTTAGAGAGGTGAAGGAGTTCGCCAGCCAGAGATGCAGAGGACGCTGTAAAGAAAACACCAGTGGAGAAAAATATGTAATTCCACTTTAAGAAAGAGAAGGGAAGAGAGAACATGAGGCAGTTGTGGAATTGTGGAGAGACATAAATGAAACCAGTCGATTAGCATTCCCCTTGAAAGGATGGAAGAGGTCCTCATGGCCTTTACAACACGCATATAGTTAAGGCATTGTCACTTACTTTGTGGCATCTAACCAAACCAGTCAGGAGAAAGACTCTGGTGGCAAGGAGAAGTAAAATATATTGGTGGGTCCAGGTGAGGCTAATCAAGCAACGTCTCTCTATAGAAAGGCCGCCAGGGAGGAAAAAGCCAGATTGATCGTGGATGGAATAACCTGATGACTACTATACTGGTAAGATATATCTATGTAAGAAGGCAGTAGAACCTGGCTTTTTGATTGTTGCCTGGAAATGATCCCAGTCTGTATTTAACTTTCACTGCCTGTCATAAAAAGAAAACCATTAATACTGTTTTGGGGACATTCAGACTCCCATAAATTGGCATTTGTAGAATTCTGGGAGTCCTTCTGGACTCTAACCAAAATACTCAATAAATAACAGAAAGAAATGTTGGAAAAATATAATTTACCCCAAGATTCATCAAAATGCTATAAAATGGGCGTGGCTAAGCTAATTTCCAATCAACCATATAGGCAATTTCCGCAAAGTGCGATATGGTATCACAGAGCACGTCATTTTACGCAGAATGTATGTGCATATTGCGCTATTTGGTTTATGTATATGCCAGCTGCCTCTTTGGGGAGGGGCAAGAGAGAGAGAGAGAGAGCACTTTAATAGGGAGAATAGGAATATATATATATATATATATATCTAGCACTGTAGTTGGACATATTTAACTCAGGGTAGGTTTGGAGGGTGGCATTACATACACAGTAAAGAAATTAACTATAAATTTGCAATAACTAAAGAATTTCTATCAGTTGAATCGATTAAAGTTCAACAATGAATAAAATATTCCATGCAAGTTGCCAGATAAGTCTTATCTGGCTAACTTACCTAAATGCTTAGGTTTGAATATTGAGTCTTTTGTGTTTGTCCCCCTCCCTTTTGAATTCCTTTACTGTTCTTCTCTTCACTACCTCTTATGGGAGGGTATTTCATGCATTCACCACCCTTTCCATGACATTGTTATGAGTCTACCCCCTTGGAGTTTCATATCATAACTCCTAGTTCTACAGCTTCCTTTCCATTGGAATAAGTTTGATTTTTGTGAATCATTAATTCCTTTCAGGTATTTGAAAGTCTATATTATATCACCCCTATCTCTCCCATCCTCCAGGAAATTCATATTTAAGTCCTTCAAGCTCATCTCATAAGTCTTCCGCAGCAGATTCCACACTATTTTGATTGCTTTCTCTGGACCGCTTCCATCCTATCTTGATCATTTTGAGATTTAGTCTCCAGAACTAAACACAGTACTCCAGATGAGGCATCACCAACAGCCTATACAGGGGCATTATCATCTCTTTTTTCCTTCTAATTGTGCCTCTCTCTATGTAGCACAGCATCCCTCTGGCCTTAGCCACCACCTTGTCATAATGCTTTGGTGCCTTCCAATTGTCAGACACTATCATCCTCCCCCCCCCCCCCCTGAAATTTTGCATTGCTTTCCATCCTCTCTTTCATCTGTATTTGTTTCATATTGTATCCTGCTCTGAAGGATACAATATGAAGGAAGGGCAGATAATAAATGCTTTTTAAATAAATACACAAAATAAGGTCTTTCTCCCGGTCCATACTTGTCAGCCTTTTGCCCTCATCGCATACAGCCTCTTTGGATCAAAATACCCCAAACGTATGACTCTGCATTTCTTGGCACTGAATCCCAGTTGCCAAACCTTCTACCACTACTCAAGTTTTCTTAGATTATTTCCCATTTTCTCTGCACCTTCAGGTATGTCCACATCGTTGCAGATCTTAGGGTCAACTGCAAAAAGACATAAGAACATAAGAACATAAGAAAATGCCATACTGGGTCAGACCAAGGGTCCATCAAGCCCAGCATCCTGTTTCCAACAGTGGCCAATCCAGGCCATAAGAACCTGGCAAGTACCCAAAAACTAAGTCTATTCCATGTAACCATTGCTAATGGCAGTGGCTATTCTCTAAGTGAACTTAATAGCAGGTAATGGACTTCTCCTCCAAGAACTTATCTAATCCTTTTTTAAACACACTACCTTCTAATTCCGCAGCAATACTGCTGCTCACAAAGGTATTGAATAGAATCAGCTCCAGAACCGATCTTTGACGGGGGGGGGGGGGGTCAGGAGGCCCCCCCAAGCTGGCCAAAAGTTCTTTTTGGGCCGAACGAGCCGTCCGGCGCGAACGAGCCGGGAATCACGTGACGCCGGCGTCACTCGACGTGCCGCCGACGTCACATGCTTCTCGCCAAGGATTGCAGAAATGGCGTCCTCACTCCTCGCTCCATCACCAGGGAGTTGTGGTAAGTCGGGGGGGGGATTAAGGAGGGTGAGGGGGTTTATATTTTTATTTTGGCTCAACAATCGCGATTTCCCACATATCGAACATATCTATGTTCGATATGTGGGAAATCCGATCGTTTATGTCGAATCAATTTTTTAAGTAAAAAAAAAATATGAGTTGCGTTTTACTAATGCGGTCAATCCGAATGCACACCCCTAGTATGTGGTGTGTCTTTCTCTGTGACAGGGAAAGACACCCATCCATACACTTTTTCTATGACATACCCATTCACTGAGAGTGAGAGTGTCTTTATGTCAGAAATAGAGAGAGACACATTCACACACACATCCTCTCTCGGACACAAAGTGGGAATCTGAAAGAATGTGTGTGGTGTTTGTATCTATGTGTATGTCTGCCACTGGCTGACAGTGTGGTTGTCACATTACTTGGCAACTGGTTCAAGAGCTGATTGGTTGACAAGAGGTTTTAATACCAGATCAGTAATCCAAGATATAATTACGAGAGCTGTAACCAGACTTAGGGGTGAATGATAACTGATTGCATAGATGGATGGAAGAGAGCTCATAGCTTTGCTTTATCACCCCTGTTCTACTACTTAGTTATTTAGGAAAAATGTGAAATTTATATTGGAGATTTTTTGGTTCAGTTCTGCCAGGCTTCAGGTCACATGCTGTAGCTATGAAGGATCAATTTGGCATGCTTTTGGGAATTGTTGAAACACATGCTGCAGGGAGTCAGACAGATACCCTGTAGGATGGTATTTTCCTGCAATCCCTCCAGGTCTCTCCTTCTGCCACTGCTGAAGAAGGAGAGCGGCCACTGGCCACCGGTGGAGCTCAACCCGCTGGCGGCTGTAGGAGAGGCCTGTGTTTTTATTTGTATGTGTGCACACTCGTGCACAACTTCTGCTCCCCCCCCCCCCACCCAAGCAGGAAGGCCGTTGGGCTGTGGTGGAGCTCATCCCACCGCTGCCCAAAAACATTAGGAGGCCCTGTATATATGTGTGTGAGCTGTATGTGTGTGTGAGTGAGTGCCTATGTCTATGTGTTTATGTGAGAGCTGGGCCTTGTTTGATGGGCTGGGACAGAGATTGAATGAATCGGGGGGGAGAGGCAGCACAGTAATTGTTCACCCAGAGCAGCAAAAACCTGGCACCGGCCATGCCCACCACCAAGGTAAGACTAACTGGTCTGCAGTTTTGAGAATTAGGAGCACAACTACCCTTCTCCAAGCCTGAGGCATCACTCTAGTCTCCAAGGATCCATCAGCAGACCAACCAAAACTTCGCTGAGCTCCCTAAGACTCCTGGGTGCATCTCATTCAGCTTTTGTACACTTTTGGTTGTGTTAGTTCCATCCAAACACTCTTTTCTGTAAATGGGATGGTACGTATCCCATTCCCATCTACTCTTGCCAACCAGCATCAGTCCTTCTATAAGGTCTTCTTTATTGAACAACAAACTGACATATGTATTTAATACTTCTGCTATTTCCTGATCTTTCGCCACACCTTACTCCTTGTCTCCTTTCCGTTTTTTGATACCACCACTGGCCTTCTTCCTTTCTCTGGAATATCTGAAATATGATTTATCACCTCACTTTACCTCTTTGGTGATCCTTTCTTGACTTGAGCTTTCACAATCCTGATTTCTTTCCTCATCTCCTTCAGTTTCAACAGATAATCTTCCTTGTGTTTGTCTTTTTGAGTTCCTTTGTACTTTTGAATGCTGACCTTTTTGCCTTTATCTTATCAACCACCTCCTTATTTACTTATTTAGTATTTATTTATTTGATTTATATTCATTGGAGAACCATATTAAGAACATAAGAACATAAGAAAATGCCATACTGGGTCAGACCAAGGGACCATCAAGCCCAGCATCCTGTTTCCAACAGTGGCCAATCCAGGCCATAAGAACCTGGCAAGTACCCAAAAACTAAGTCTATTCCATGTTACCATTGCTAATGGCAGTGGCTATTCTCTAAGTGAACTTAATAGCAGGTAATGGACTTCTCCTTCAAGAACTTATCCAATCCTTTTTTAAACACAGCTATACTAACTGCACTAACCACATCTTCTGGTAACAAATTCCAGAGTTTAATTGTGCGTTGAGTAAAAAAGAACTTTCTCCGATTAGTTTTAAATGTGCCACATGCTAACTTCATGGCGTGCCTCCTAGTCTTTCTACTATCCGAAAGAGTAAATAACCGATTCACATCTACCTGTTCTAGACCTCTCATGATTTTAAACATCTCTATCATATCCCCCCTCAGCTGTCTCTTCTCTAAGCTGAAAAGTCCTAACATCTTTAGTCTTTCCTCATAGGGGAGCTGTTCCATTCCCCTTAACATTTTGGTAGCCCTTCTCTGTACCTTCTCCATCGCAATTATATCTTTTTTGAGATGCGGCGACCAGAATTGTACACAGTATTCAAGGTGCGGTGTCACCAAGGAACGATAAAAAAAAGTTTTTAAAAACTTAAAAACTTACACGCACGCAAACAAAAGTACACCGGATTTTATAAGATACGCGCGTAGCTGTGCGTATCTTATCAAATCTGGGGTCGGCGTGCACAAAGCTGCGCAAAATCGGCAGCCTGCGCGCGCCGAGCCGCGCAGCCTGCCTCCATTCCCTCCAAGGCCGCTTTCCTTCCACTCCCCCGCACCTTCCCCTCCCGGCCCTATCTAACCCTTCCCCCTACCTTTATCAGAAAAGTTACTACTGCCTCCGGGCAGTAGTAACTTACGCGTGCCGGCGCAGCAGGCCCTGACACAGGCCACTGTGTCGGGGCACTCAGCCATGCCCCCGGACCGCCCACATGCCCCCTGGCCACACCCCTGACCACCCCTTTTTGCAAGCTCCGGGACTTACACATGTCCCAGGGCTTGCGTGCACCGCCAAGCCTATGCAAAATAGGCTCAGCGCGCGTAACCCTTTTAAAATCTGGCCCATAGTTTATATCCATTGCACAGAGGTGTTAAATATGTATTAAATAGCATAGCTCAAACTGCTGAGCCTTGAGGCAGTCCAGTAGTAGTTTCAGGCCCTTGAGAATACTCATTATTAAACTCAATGCACTGATAATGGTTCACGCAAGAGGTAAACCACTAACACAGTTCCAGAGCTACCACATTCATGAAGGTGATGTAATAAAAGCCTTCACAGTCCTCCCCTATTTAATTTCCTTGCTTTTCGCCCAAGTTGTACAAACCCTATTCTCTATACTTGCTTCACCCATTTTATGTTTTCCAGGTTATTTCTTCCCTGTTCTTTGTTTTATCCAGGTTATTATTCCCTGTTCATTGTAAAACAAGACTTTGTCTATGTTATTTTGCTGGTTGTAATGTAAACCGAAGTGATAATTAATCTTGTTAATTGAACCTCGGTATATAAAAGTTATAAATAAATAAATAAATTTTAAACATCTCTATCATATCCCCCCTCAGCTGTCTCTTCTCTAAGCTGAAAAGTCCTAACATCTTTAGTCTTTCCTCATAGGGGAGCTGTTCCATTCCCCTTATCAATTTTGGTAGCCCTTCTCTGTACCTTCTCCATCGCAATTATATCTTTTTTGAGATGCGGCGACCAGAATTGTACACAGTATTCAAGGTGCGGTGTCACCAAGGAACGATACAGAGGCATTATGACATTTTCCGTTTTATTCACCATTCCCTTTCTAATAATTCCCAACATTCTGTTTGCTTTTTTGACTGCCGCAGCACACTGAACCGACAATTTCAATGTGTTATCCACTATGATGCCTAGATCTCTTTCTTGGGTTGTAGCACCTAATATGGAACCCAACATTGTGTAATTATAGCATGGGTTATTTTTCCCTATATGCATCACCTTGCACTTATCCACATTAAATTTCATCTGCCATTTGGATGCCCAATTTTCCATGTTACCATTGCTAGTAATAGCGGTGGTTATTATCTAAGTCAACTTAATTAATAGCAGGTAATGGACTTCTCCAAGAACTTATCCAATCCTTTTTTAAACACAGCTATACTAACTGCACTAACCACATCTTCTGGCAACAAATTCCAGAGTTTAATTGTGCATTGAGTGAAAAAGAACTTTCTCCGATTAGTTTTAAATGTGCCACATGCTAACTTCATGGAGTGTCCCTTAGTCTTTCTATTATCTGAAAGAGTAAAACACCGATTCACATCTACCCGTTCTAGACCTCTCATGATTTTAAACATCTCTATCATATCCCCCTCAGGCGTCTCTTCTCCAAGCTGAAAAGTCCTAACCTCTTTAATCTTTCCTCATAGGGGAGCTGTTCTATTCCCTTTATCATTTTGGTCACCCTTCTCTGTACCTTCCCCATCACAATTATATCTTTTTTGAGATGCGGCGACCAGAATTGTACACAGTATTCAAGGTGTGGTCTCACCATGGAGCGATACAGAGGCATTATGACATTTTCAGTTTTATTCACCATTCCCTTTCCCCCCCCCCCCCCTCCAAATAGAACCGCAACTCAACAAATTCAAAAAAGGAGTCAAAACATGGCTCTTTAAGCAGGCATACCCCGACTCAATTACTACGTAGACCTCTCCTAAATGGACCTTTCTAAGACTTTCCACTTCCAGCCCTCCCCCCTCCTCCCCTCTCCTCCTGTGCCCCCACACCCTCCCCCCCCCCCCCCCGCTCTTCCCCTTTCCATCTGTGCCCCTTACCCTCTCCCCCTGGAATGTTCTGTACTTTTGTAGCCCCTGTATTACGTACTCAATGATAAAGATAAAGTTGTTTTAGTTTGTACAAAGTTTCTCTCTTTCTTTCTTTCTACCTTTTCCACCCTACCTATTCAGTTCTTTTATGTTATTATATATAATCATATAATGTTTTACTTTGCTCATATTTTACACCATTTGCTTTAACTATGATATGTTATTCTGTTCATTGTATTTCCTCCTTTTCAGTTCAATGTAAGCCGGCATGATGTGCCTTACGAATGTCGGCAAAGAAAAGCCTATAAATAAATAAATAAATAAATAAAATAATAATTCCCAACATTCTGTTTGCTTTTTTGACTGCCGCAGCACACTGAACCGACAATTTCAATGTGTTATCCACTATGACGCCTAGATCTCTTTCTTGGGTAGTAGCACTTAATATGGAATTTAACATTGTGTAACTATAACATGGGTTATTTTTCCCTATATGCATCACTTTGCACTTGTCCACATTAAATTTCATCTGCCATTTTTATGCCCAATTTTCCAGCCTCAAAGGTCTTCCTGCAATTTATCACAATCTGCTTGTGATTTAACTACTCTGAACAATTTTGTATCATCTGCAAATGTGATTACCTCACTTGTCATATTGACACTTGCTTATTGACTCACATGCTCATTCTCACACTCTCACTCACACACATGTTCACTAATTCACATGCTCTTTCTCACACACATGCTCACTGACTTACACTGATTCACATGCTTACAGAAATACATGTTCTCTCTCAAGTTAATACACATACATATTGGCTTATCTACTGTTTCTCATGCTCACACATATGCTGACTGGCTCACTTACATGCTTACTGACTTATACGCTCTCGTTCAAACACATGCTCATTGACTCACACTCATACTCTCAATCTCACACACATGCTTACTGGTACACTCACTCTCTCACAATCACACAAATGCTCACTGACTCACTCATGCACTTATACTCATACACTCTCATGCTCACACCCATGCTCCACAGACTCACTCGCATTCTCTCTCACGGTTACTCTAATCTCTCTCCATTTGTGAATTAAGTAAAAAACAAATGTTTTTTTTCTTACATTGGTGGTCAGGGGATCCAGGCAGTCTGCCTGTTGATTCTCTAGGAAGCCCCTTGGTGTAAGAAGGGGTGGGCTGCAAGGCCCAATTTTTTCCTGGCCTGAGCATGAGGGGAGACAGTGGCAGAGAAGACTAGGAGGTACTGAGCAGGTGGTGAGGCAGTTGTAGGATGTTTGCTAGCTGCCGACCACTGCCAGGACAGGCAAAGTTGATGTGAGTGGAGGCGGAGTATTTCCCACTGGGTTTATTTATTTATTTCATAATCTTAAATTCTTCCTCTTCTAAAACATGGTTCTGTTCAGTGTGGATTATTCACATACTCTCACTCAAACACATGCTCAGTGACTCACACTCACATGCTGGGTTGGGGGAAGGGTCTGAGGAAAGCAGGCTCAGGAATCTACCACCACTAGGAAAATTTGGAGGCAGGAGTGACAGAGCCTTGGAGGAGATTCCAACAGTAGAAAAATAGCTGTTGAAGGGCCTGGTGATGGTTGTAGTGGGTCCTCAGGCAAGGGGCTGCTGCAACTAATACCAACCATGTGATTGACCTCAGTGGACCACTGGGGCATGCCCAAAGTACCAAAAGGCCAATCCATCCCTGCTCCCAGTTGAATAAGGAACATGTGTTATCTTTCTTGAAGTTCAAACAGCATAATTTCTCATCCAAAAATTAATTGGCAATTGTTTCAACATAAATCAAGTTGATAAACAATGTCATTGCCTCCTGTTTATTTTGTACTAAGTGATCCTGGTTGCCTACCCCACCTTAGGTTTTGTTATAGTTCATTATAATAAATATGTTTATTCCTCTCCAACATGTCATAGTATATTGTTGATAGTAACATCACTGCTTTACACTTCCTGGGCACATATGAAATTCAGGTGAGATGCCCATCAAAATCAAAGATGGATGAGAATTTCTGTCTTTTGGGATGAGGCTTCAGTTGGAATGTAAGCCTTGTTTCTTCTGATGGGGTTCAGGTAGGACAAGTTTTCACTTAGCAGTTTTTCTGATAGGTCTGTGCTGATGGAAAAGTTATCACCCACAATATTCCTTCCTGATTTATACCAGGGCTGAATAATTTTTACTACAACAGGATTAGGGCTATTGTCGCCCAGCTCGCTTGTCCAAGTAGATAACCCTATTCAGGGGATACAATGTTGTAGCATCACAGCACCACTAAATCTTGATGCTATATTATGAGAGTTTGTTGGGACAGTGGCCCCTGAAAGCTATCAGTTGCTCATCCACAGTCATGTGTGTCCCTAGCATATACCATTTTTTAATTCCTCCACAAACAGGGTCCATTTATCACAGAACTCAGCAAACTTGTTTGCAGCTCTCCTTTCCTCCCATTTGAGTTTAGTATCAAAATGCAAGTGCCCTACTATTTGTTGGACTCTTTCCAGACTCATTGTGGCCTTGATGAGAAGGTAGGGATGTGCATTAATTTGAAATGAATGGGCAAAACATAATGATTGATATCTATTCATTTGAAAACATGATGAATGAGCCTATATTTGTTTCATTTGTGATCCCCTGAAATGAATGGTGGGGTCCAATGAATGAAACAAATGACCTTTCTCATTCATTTATGTTTCCCATTCATTTTTATGGCCCATTGAGGTCTATGGCTCTGCTGTAAATAAAAACAGGTGCAGGTAACTTAGCAATCAGCTCTTGCCTGCATGACTTCACTGCCTTTTCAAAATCTTGTCAGAGCTGAGGCAGGGCAAGGTAAGAAGAATACCCTGAAGACAATTCAGCATCTTTTTAACTAGTTAATAGCTGCTATCTGGATCAAGTGATGCTGACTCACTCCCACTGTAAAGTCTGAGCATGTGCAAGAAGCAGTCTATTTCCTCTCTAGCTTTTCAAAGAGAAGGATGTGCTAGTGGAAGCTCTCACAGAGTTTTAAAAAGCTTATCTTTTGGATTTGGTACTGGTAAAGGTCTGCTTCTAATCTTCTCTGTGCTGCAGTGGTCTCACACACTGTTCAAAGAATAAAAGCAGTGCACTGCTGCTGATTTTGATTTTTCTCTTCACTAGGGGAGGGTCAGGTTGGGAGACAGTGTAGGGATTGCAGTTAAGGCAGTGCTAGTGATTTTTTTTGTCTCTGTCTATCTGGACACCATAGAGGTGAGCAGTGCATATTCAGAGACTGAAGAAAAGAGTCTTAAAAGGCTGCCAGAGTCTAACATTATTATTGTGTGTTGAGTCTGTCAGCACTAGTGCACACAGCACTGCACACATACAGGGGTAGATTTTCAAAGGGGTACACACGTAAGATATGCGAGTACCCCCCGAAAACCTACCCCAAACCCCCCCTGTGCACGCTGAACCTATTTTGCATAGGCTCAGCGGCGCACGCAAGCCCCGGGACGCGCGTAAGTCCTGGGGCATGGAGGGGCATGTCGGGGGTGTGTCGGGGCGCATGCCGGGAGTGACGCAGCGTTTCGGGGGCGTGTCGGAGTGATGCGGCATTTCGGGGGCGTGTCCGGGGCGTGGTTCCGGCCCGGGGGTGTTCTGGGGGCGTGACAGCGGCCCCTAGACCAGCCCCCGGACCGGAACATGGAGCGTGGCAGCCGGCCTGGCACGCACAAAGTTACGCCTGCTTCGAGCAGGCGTAACTTTCGTGATAGAGGTAGGGGGGAGGTTTAGATAGGGCCGGGGGGTGGGTTAGGTAGGGGAAGGGAGGAGAAGGTGGGGGGAGGGCGAAGGAAAGTTCCCTCCGAGGCCGCTCTGATTTCGGAGTGGCCTCGGAGGGAACGGAGGCAGGCTGCGCGGCTCGGCATGCGCAGGCTGCCGATTTTGGGCAGCCTTGCGCGCACCGACCCCGGATTTTAATGGATACATGTGGCTACGCGCGTATCTATTGAAATCCCGCGTATTCTTGTTCGCGCCTGGTGCACGAACAAAAGTACGCGTGTGGGCAGGTTTATAAAATCTGCCCCACACTGTATATGTGTCTGTGTGTGTGTTGGGGGGGAGGGCAGACAGATCTCCACATAGTGAGTAGTATTGTGAGTGGGGGTACAGTAGCAGTATCAATACATTAATTTGTAATATCAAAAACCCCAGTAGGCAGTGTGCTTAAGCAAATTCCATCATGTCATTAAAAGAGAGAGGAGGGGATGTTGGCAGGGTTGACAGCTTTGGCAGGGGAGCAATAAAAAAGGCATCCTGTATCTAAATTGGAGTGAGACATTTTCAGGTCCAGAATGGCATCAGAGGAAGGCAGCTCAATGCTGAAGAAATTGAAATTTGGAGTTTATTTGCCACCATGGCCTGTTTATCTCCCTCTTGTTTTGAAGCAGAAGAAAAAGGAGGGAGAGCCATCTAAGGCAGACAGTATCAGGGCAGGAGCACGGACTTGGGCAGCAGAAGTGCAACAGCCAAAACCAGCTGCACGCTCCTTTACCTTGGTTACTGCTTCTCAGACAATGGAGGCAGTACTTTCAACAACTGATTCTGAGAGAGCATATTGTCTGGAATTCCCTGAATCAGAACTTGAGGAGCTAGAAGCTCAGGAAAATTTAGTTTTTTCACTAATGAGACCAACCCTAATGAAAAAAAAGGCAGTGCTTCCAAAGAGCATGAGCAATGTCCCTGGCATTTTTCATCAGGGTCCACCCTCTACTTCAACTCCAGTGCTAGTATCAGCCTCCAAGGATATAGAGATGGGATCATGGAAGAGCTAGTATCAGCCTCCAAGGATATAGAGATGGGATCATGGAAGAAATCCCTCATCTTGAAGCCTTTGAAGGTGAGGGAGGATCCACATTCTGCTCAGTATTCACTGCAGGAAGGATATCAGTCAAGAGAAGCAAGTAGGGCATCTAAGAAATGCTGATATGCGGAATCACCTGCAGAAGCAGCACCCGCTAGCGTTGGCATCAGGGGACGGGAGGCAGGATTAGCCTGGGAACCCCTTCTGCCACTCGAGATAAAAGACAAAGGAAAGGGTTTGAAAAGAAGAAGACTTTTCCCAAGCTGTAGATGTCCTGAAAACCAGACTATTTGTGGCACTCCAGGACTAGTGTTGCCTATCCCTGCCTTATCTGCTGGTAACATTGGAATTGCAATGGAGAGGTCAGGAGGTTATACTGCATCCTCAGATAAGGCAGTTGAGTGGTAAATGCTCACAGAAGTCTTGGCATGAGGACTATGAAAGAAATTAGCATCTTTCCACTAAAACTTTGATGCTCCTGCTCAGCCTTTCCACTTTTGTGGTGTGTCCCTGTGAGATGGATACTCTAGTATGGCATGGATGGAGTGGATGTGGTGCAAGGATTGGGAGTATTTTCAGTGGATGGTGCATTAGATGATGTTGTTGGTCACTTGAAATCTACTATTGCTGGGGTTAATCTGCCCAAAAAGCTTGAGTCTGACCAGAAGTCTGGGCCAATATGACCTCTTTGAAATCACCATTGATTTTGTTAGAATGAAATCTCTTTCCTTAGAGCTTTGAGTCCCTCAATGACTTTATCATCCAGGCGCTGCTACACCAATGCTACAGAAGGCTTAAGATGGGTATATCCCATGATAATGCCCTCATGACTCATTGGCTGATTCCTCCCAGGTACCAATAGGATGAATCTACTGAGTCCAGCTGAGGCACCATCTGATGCCAGTTCTTGTCTTCCTTACAGACTCTCCTGGTTGGGTGTTGTCTTTGGGTATGGATCTGTTTTTCTAATTTTTTTTGACACTGGCTCCTGGATCATTATATTAAGTACCTGGTATGATTTCTTTCAGTCTATGGCAGCTGTAAGGTCCACTGGCATAGGTCCTGTGTATGTGGAAGTTTGTGGGGCAGCCCTCCTAACCATTAATCCTGGGTAAAGAAACAGAGTTGACTAAGTTGCATTTTTTGAGCACATGCATCCTGTTTGCTCCCATCAGAAAAGTAAGGTTTTTCTATGCCCAGGTGCCACCTCTCTGCCCTAAAATATGTGAACAGTCCACCAAGCCCTCAGCCTTCTAGATAAGAAAATTGTATGCATATGAACTTATCCAATGGAAGTAGTGACAGGCAAACCTATAATCTGTTTTGTCCTAATTTGAATCTGATAATTTTTAAAATAAATTCAGATTTACTTGGATTGTTATGATTTAAGTGAATATTTGAAGTAAGCACACACACACACACACACACACACACACACACACACACAGATTTGTTAGCATCCAAACAGGGAATTTCAAGTCAAATCAAGTGAAAAATTGCTTACATTTTTCTGTACTGATTCAGATCTGATACATTTCAGTCCTGGCTGATTATCCTAGTCTCTTTCCCATTGGTTTGTATGTGGTTTAAATTTGATCTGAAATTTATCATTCACCCTTTTTTAGAAAGCCATTGTAGTTAAAAAAAAAAAAGATATCAGTATTTTGTGACTGCTTCTTTACTGTCTGTTTTTTTTAAGTCCCTTATAAATTTATACAGAAATTTAGCTTTAGCAAATCATTTATTGTGATATTTTTTCATGAAAGGTAACAGTATTAGCTTTGAAAGAATCTGTTGACACTTGTTAGTTGTCATTTGCAGTTCTGCTTACCAACAGTTTTCAGCTCACAGACACATTTTGATTTGGATTTTAAAAAATCAATGCCACATGTAGACTTTAAGAGTAGTTACTGTTTAAACCTTTTGAATACCTAACCATCTGGATGAACCTTGTCCTGACTTAATAGATTTGCCTGGATCACATATTAAAAAAAAATAATAAGAGGTCTAATTCTGACTAATACATCTTTTTCCTTTTTCCTCATAGAGGACCACCTGTACTACAAACAGTGAGGCACTGCATCCATCAGGTGCTGTCAAGGTGCATTTTATTTATCACTCAGCAGAAACTCAATCACTTGTGCGCTTAGTGAGCCACACCTGCTTTTTTCTGCCTTTCCCTTTCAGAAAGCGTTTGTAGGAGTTCAGGCTCAGGTCAACACTATTGACTTAAGAAGCTTTTGCATGTGGCTCACACCCACTCACTTTGTAGTGCACAGCTTGGGAGATCAGGTGCAAGCCACTGCTGTTCTATAATGTTATTCAGCACCCATGTTTTTTAAAACTATATTTGTGAAGAAAAAATTAAAACTGTTTATTTACTTCTACAATTAAATAAAATGAATTATACAATGATGCTTGCAGTGCTATGAACACTTTTTGAGTAAACTAACAGAAATCATTCCCCTGAGTCAGTCAATTAATAAATCATGCATTCACTTAGTCAATTTTTTTGCAAAACCCTTCTTGAAAATATAGTGCTTGTTCTTTAGATACTTCAAATGATGGAGATATTGTATTCTGCTCTTAATTCTCCAGACTTTGAGCATTAGCACATACCGTACCTGGTACGGAAGTTATGCCAATGTAATAAATGTGAATGTTAGGGGTGTAACTTCTCAGCCTCTCTGCAAGTTAAATTGGACTGCGGTGCACATTCAGGTTTGTTCATGCACATCTGAAAAGCAGTCTTCTGTTCAGACAGAATCACTGGAAGAAAATGTTCCTATATCAGTTTTGTTGATAAAAGCACATGTAAATTAGCCAATAATGTTCTTCTAAAGAAAAGGATTTATGTACAGAGTGAAGTTTTATTTCTAAGCGTAGTGTTTATTGCTAACCACAATGGATTTCTCTTTTCCATCCATCTCTACATTTTGAAATCAATGGTTACTTAAACTGTGATTGTGTGGGAGTGTTTGTGTCTATAAGGACACATTTCTGAGAGATGAAGGAGAGTGTCAGAAAATAAAAGATCTACTAGCCTGTTTGGTTCTTGCCAGCAACAGCTGGGATTCAGGCATGCAGCATCATATATTTCCCAAATTCCCTCATGGGGAACACAGTTTCCAAAGCCATTTGCCCATGTAAAGAGCAATTCATGCTCACAGGTGTCTGAAAATGTCCTCCCTCACAGGCCGATACAGTAAGGAGCGGTAGGAAGAGGTGAGTTAGTGCCAGGCGTACCCGCGTTTGCCGCAAGCAGTCCGGATCACCTACCGCTCGATACAGTAGGTAAATGGCATGCAAATGCAAGCCGCGTCCAAGAAGCGTCCGTGAAGCGTTAGGCCCGCGCAATCCATTTTACTGTATAGAGCGCTATACAGCGCCTATACAGTATTCTGGGTGCGCTGGTACCTGCAGTACATGATAAGAACTGTATGCTTGTTATATTGCTGGTTTAAACGTCATAGAGCATTATATAACTACTATATACGATACCACCTCTATATTTGTGCACAGGGACCAGTATTTACTTGTGTGTTCTCTCCCTTTTCCATTGTGCCCACATATGGCTCCAGAGGTTTCTCTAGTGGAGGAGTACAGTCTCTTGGTACTTGATGGCCTTTTACAATCATAGGGAAGGTCTGAGAATCTATGAATGAGTTTTGCATTATTTTGGATTGTAAATTACATAAATGAAAGTTTCCCTGCCATTATAAAATGACAGCAAATCTTTAATAGGTGATGTCTTAGTGAACCAAGGAATTTTTTGGTATGCTTATTTAACATGCTCTGCATCGCTCCAGCTATGAAGTGGGATTTATTATAATCTAGGACTAATTCCTGGATTCTAAATTAATCTATTGCCAGACTAGTCAAAATATATCACTGCAGTTCATTAGTGAAGTTTCCTTGGTCTATGTTATCTATAATTTAGTGTGAGATATGAACACTCCCTAGTAGATGATGTAAGATATCAGAGACCAAGAAGATGTGGCAGAAAGATACAGAAATGGTCCCAATTCTATTGGATGCACCAGCCTGATTAAAAAGATCTGCCAAACATGCCCTGATAGCCTTTTACATCAGCAATTCTCAAGCAGTGTGTCGCAACACACTAGTGTGTCATCAAGCACCAGTAGGTGTGTTGCACACTCCAGCTGGCCCGGCTGCTCTTATTTTCCCTTCCCTTCCTTTCACCCCAGTGAGAGAGTGAAGACATCCTTGCACTGCTGCAGTTGCTGCTCAGACTGTCAGCACACTGAAGCCCAGACAGGAAAGGCACCAGTGTCAGTGGGAGTTGGCAATTGCAGCATGGCCTTTTTTCTTCCCATGGCTCAGAAAAGGAACTGATGCTCAGCGGGGCCTGCAGAAAAAGAAAGGGCCATGCTGCATTCAAAAGTAGCGGCAGCATTGGCCCAAGGAGCAGCACAAGCCCGGAGAAAAGCAGGTGACAATCCGTAATGGGAGATTGCAGCTTTAGTCCCTTGTGGCTGAGGGGAATATTTCTTGGGCCACAGGGGCAGACTGCTGTAGCTCTCATTTGTGCTTGGGGGAGTGGGGTGAGTGAGTGAAATAATGAGCTAGTGTGTGAGTAATTGGGATAGTGTGTATGAAAGCTTGGGTTTAAGTGAGAAAGATCATGTATTTGTAAGTGTGTGTGAGAGAGAGGATGTGTGTGATTGAGAGAGAGACTGGCCTGGAAGGTATCTGGTATGCATGTAAGAGAGAGAGAGAGAGAGACTGGTCAGGGAGGTGACCGGTGTATGTGTTAGAGAGAGATTGGTGAGGGAGGTGACAGGTGTGTGTGTGTAAAAGAGAGAGAGAGATTGATGAAGGAAGTGACTGGTATGTGTGTGTGTGTGTGTATGTATGTATGCATGTGGGAGGCAGGTGACTGGTGTGTGTGTGAGAATGAGAGGCTGTCAGGGAGGTGATTGGTGTGCATGTGAAAGAGAGAGAAAGACTGGTCAGAAAGATGATTGTGTATGTGAGAGAGAGACTGGTCAGGAAGGTGACTGGAGTGTGTGTGAGAGAGAAAGAGATTGGTGAGGAAGGTGACTGGGGATTATGCGTGAGGGAGATGTGTGTGTGTGAGAGTGAGACAGAATGGTCAGAGAGATGACAGATATGTGAGAGACATAGAGAGTCTTGTCAAGGAGGTGACATGTATGAAAGACTGGTCAGGGAGGTGACTTGTCTGAGAGACAGAGAGACTGATCAGGGAGCTGACCGGTATGTGTGAGAGATTGGTCATAGAGGTGACTATGTGAGAATGAGAGACTGGTCAGGGAGGTGACTGTGTGGGAGAGACAGAGCTAGACTGATCAGAGAGGTGACTGATATGTGAGAGATAGAGACTGGTTGGGGAGATGACTGGTGTGTGAAAGACAGCAACTGGTCATTGGGGTATGACTGGTGTGTGTATGTGTGTGTGTGTGTGTATATGTGTGAGTGTATGTGTAAAAGACAGAGAGACTGGTCTTGGGCCCTAAGAAAGAAGACCATGAGGACAGAGCTTCAGCAGCCCCTGCTGCTTCTGGTGTGTGCTACTGGCCTGCAAGGAAAGGAGTAGGAGAATTGCTGAAGAGGATAAGTTAAAGTAGCTTTGTTAAGTTCATTTTTCTTGATTGACTGCCATTTTAATTATTGGGTATTATGTAATTGGTCTGCCTTTTTGAAATATTTTATTGGAGTTTGGAGAACTTTTAATAATTTTTCTGAGTTTGTAAGTATTAGATATTATTCTATTCAACAGTTGTTTTGAAACATATTCTCTTTATTAATATTGTTTTACAATTATTATTTTATATTTCTTGAGGAATGTATAAATAGAAATCTGCAGATAAAAACTGAACTGGAAATAGCAAGATGCCAAACTGTATGCAGGGACGGACCCAAAAAACAAAGCGGTAGCCGATCCAGTAGGCTGTGTAACAGTGAAGACAATAGGAATCGGATGAAGAAAACAAGCCCTTTATTAAAACGCCCAACTCTGGCCAAGTTTCGCTCTTTTGCACAGAGCTGCCTCAGGGGCAATTAATTGAACCAGGACTTGGAAATGTCAACATTGATGATATCGCATTGATATTCAGTGTTGTTGAGTTCGTATAAATTCAGAAGAACATTTCTATAAAGAAATATTCTTCTGAATTTTGACATGTTGACATTTCCAAGTCCTGGTTCAATTAATTGCCCCTGAGGCAGCTCTGTGCAAAAGAGCAAAACTCGGCCAGAGTCGGGCGTTTTAATAAAGGGCTTGTTTTCTTCAAACTGTATGCAGGGCAACAATGGAAAAACACAAACATTACCTTTATGGTCTCTATTCTCTTTTAGTGAAGATCTGTCTATGTTCTGTAGGTGTGATCCAGATAAGGATATACTGCAAGCTTGTAATTTCTGTGTAGGGATGTATAGCAGCTTGGTGTGTTCTGTTTTCCTAATAAGACGTGCATCATTGTTTAGGGCCTGATGTAATATTTGGATTATTGCCATTTCATATGTTGGGTTGTTACTATTTGAGTGCATTCCAAAATACAGGTGTAACTTTCTACAGATTAGTTTGTGTGCATTATTGCAGATCCTGGGAGTGTGCTAGGTACTATATTTCTGTTTCAATTTCTCCAGGTTTGCACTGCATGCACAGTGGCTTTTTTTGGGTTTCTATGCTAGTTTCTGACTCCATATTTGTAATTTGTGGCCTTTCTGTATTTGGTGAAGGTTAGTTTTGTGTGTATGACCAAGGTGATGTATTTTACTAGCATGTAGGCATTTATCAGTCTTATTTGTTGTGTTTTCTCAATAGGACATGCATTGGTGGTGAACTGCTATTTTTTCATAAGAAAGGTTATTGAGTCTTGTAGTAGGGAGAGTTTGTGTTGCTGTTACTGAGATGACACCAGAATATCTTTTCTCTATGATGAATGTCCTAATTCTGTTTTGCACCCATTGTTGGGAATATGTAGATCCAGTGTACGTTTACATTTAGTCTCGTGACAATCATGTGTTCTGTGTGTCACACATATGAGAATCATCTGTCAGGTGTGTCCTGACAGATAAAAGGTTGAGAATCACTGCTTTACATATTACTCCCTATGAACTCCAGAAGGAGGCTTTATTTGGCACAATACAAATATTAAAAACAGCATTAGCGGTAACTTTTGAGATCATAAATAAAATAACTTGATTTATGAGTGAGTTTCATACTTGTCAAAGTATGCACAAAACTAACCGACTTAGAGACTCATATACTTAAATCAGCTTGTCTACAGAGTTGAATGCTGATACTTCCATGGTTAGATGAGACCAATACAGATCACATTGCATGTCTTGTCAGCTCCCAGATGTAAATTTCCCAGATGAAATTCTCTCTCTCCTTCTCAGCAATAACCAGCTGTCTCTAAGCCAGTTCTAATTTCTCTCCTCCAGCTTTGTCTTCCTTAACAGATGAAACTAAAAACAAATGGGTTCACAGCAGTAGCCTGATATCAGCAGCTCTTCTGACTTTGGGCTTAACCTCTTCAGCACCATCTGCTGGTGATTATGGAACACTGCATTGTTATTCTGCCATCTGCTGTTCATCTCAAAATAATCAGAAAAGTTATAAAAAAGTTCTCGGAGTTTTTACATTTTGACAAATAATATTACAATTATGGAAAGAATGTGTGGTCATACTTAGGCTGTTTGTCAGAATAATCTATTTATTTAGAAAAAATGTGTTATGTATAATTACACAAGTAATAGTAAAGTGTTCAGTTTCTCAGAACAGCCATGTTTCGCACAGTTGCTGCATCAGGAGGAACACAGAGAGGTTCTCATATCTACAAATAGGCAAGAGTAAAAAATAACAAGGTTCAAAAATACTTAGGGGCTGATTTTCAAAGGGTTACACATGTAACTTAGGCGCGTACCCCCGAAAACCTGCTCCTGTGCGTGCTGAGCCTATTTTGCCTAGGCTCAGCGACACGCACAAGCCCTGGGACGCACGTATGTCCCGGGGCTCTGAAGAAGGGGTGGGGCCGGGGGCGGTCCGCCGGTCGGGGGGGGCGGTCCGGGGTTGGTCTGGGGGTGGTCCCGAGTCTTCTGGCACAGCGACTGTGCTGGGGATGGCGCACTGGCAGCCGGCTGGTGCCCGCAAGTTATGCCTATAACTCCTGAAATAAAGGTAGGGGGAGGATTTAAGTAGGGCTGGGGGGTGGGTTAGATAGGGGAAGGGAGGGGAAGGTGGGGGAGCAGAAGGAAAGTTCCCTCCAAGGCCACTCCAATTTCAGAGTGGCCTTGGAGGGAACGGGGAAAGCCATCGGGGATCCCTTAGGGCTCGGCGCGCGCAAGGTGCACAAGTGTGCACCCCCTTGTGCGCGCCGAACCCAGATTTTATAACATGCACGTGGCTGCACGCGCATGTTATAAAATCGGGCGTACATTTGTGCGCGCTGGGTAGTGCGCACAAATGTAGGCCGCGCACAGGTTATAAAATCTGCCCCTTAGAGCGAACACATACCATTGTATAAGAACGTAAGGACTTCATTTTATTTATTTATTTGAACAATTTGTATATACCTTTTTTTTTTAACTAGGAGGTAATCAAAATGGTTTACAAAGGTGGACATATGCGGTAAAAACAAAATGAAAATAAAAGACAAGCTGCACTGTGTATGCAGTGCAGTGATTATAACATGGGGGGAAGCGCACGAGAAGGACGGGAAGGAATTAAAGGGGGGAGGGGAAGGCAAGAGGAAGAAAGGCGGGAAGAACGTGCTAGGAAGGGGAAGGTAGGGGGGAAGCGAGACAGGCAGTTGGAGTGAAGGTTCTAATAGGAGGCACCGATTGGGTTGCAGCTGATGACGTCAGAAGCCAGGCACCAGAATCGGGCGGCAAGCAAGGAGAGAGGAGCACGGGAATCTTGTTCCCAGCTCAGCTGCCATTAAAGGTTTTTTCCTGAAGTAATTTTGCGACACGA
Source organism: Rhinatrema bivittatum (assembly GCF_901001135.1). Taxonomy (NCBI): domain Eukaryota; kingdom Metazoa; phylum Chordata; class Amphibia; order Gymnophiona; family Rhinatrematidae; genus Rhinatrema; species Rhinatrema bivittatum. The sequence continues at coordinate 138,178,539 of NC_042617.1, forward strand.
GAGGAGGGATTGCGTGGCGACAGTCAGGGATGTGTGAGGAGCCAGGGTAGGTGTGGCGGAGAGGGGTTTTTGTTATAGGGATGAGGCCGTCGAGGTGCCGCTTGGCGCGATTCTTGCTGTCAGCTGTGGAGCAAAGCAGTCCCCCCCCCCTTTCACACGCAGCGCTGGTAGATGGGCCTCAAGCGGCCAGAGGTGCAGAGCACAGTCATGTGGTGAGCGCTAGAGCTGGTTGGGGATGCAGAGCGGGTCGCCGGAGGGGGCAGGGGGCCGTTTCCTGGGCGCCCCTGCCCGCCCTGAGTCAGCTAGGGAAGCAGCGTTTCAGGGGAGCGGGATGGATTAGGGCCAGGTGCTGAAGGGAGGGAGTCGGGCCCCTGGGCAGAGAATTCAGGACCAGCGTCGTAGACAGGGGCGCACAGCTATCGCGAGAGCGACACAGGCGGGGGGGGGGGGGGGGGGGGGCGGAACGAGGAGGCAGGAAAACAAACAGCATTGGGGGAAGGGGGGTCCGCACCTAGGCGAGGGCTCAACACCAACCGGGGGAGGGAGAGATGCAGATGATGTGGTATTGCGGGCCGGGAGTAAAATTAAAAAAAAAAAAAAAGCAGGATGCGGACGAGGCGCAGGCCCTCATCAGCATAGGAGGAAATATGGTGGAACCTCTGCGGGGAAGAGAAGGCACAGGCAGGTGGTGAGAGTGGTAGATGCCAGTGGAGGCGGGGGAGAGCAGCAGGGGACTTACGATAAGATGCTCGGGGAGTTTGTTCCTGCAAGACAGGATAAAGGAATAAGGGGATTAAGGGTTCGGTCCGTGTGGTATATGGCACTAACAGGGGATTACAGGGCAGAGAGGTGGAGACTTCAAGAGGCGGGAAGTAGGGTTGCAAGGGAGGTGTCCGGCGAGCGCAACGGGTTTCGGAGGCAGGGTGCAGGACAAGCAGGTAAAGAGCAGCCGAAGATTTTAGGACCAGGTACTGCGGCCAGTCTTGTTGTTCTTCCAGGTTCGGAAGATATGGCTTATCTCAGCACTTCAAGGAGTTGGAGAGGAGTGCGAAGCAGCCAGGATATGCTGGACGAGAAGCACAGCAGGGGATCGGCTGGACAGGGAAGGCACAATAGCAGCAAGGAGCAGGCTGGCTGGCGCAGATGACGGTAAAGAGAGGGATGGCGATCACTGACAAGGGAGAACTAGCAAAAAATAGATACATAAATCAATAAAAATACTGATATTAATGCAGGAGGAGTACTTCAGCAAGCTCCACAGATTGCAGTTCTTATTCGGCAATTTTAGGGATTTTGGCATGGGAGAGAGTGGCTGGGTTTAGCGGCATCGGCCCGAGTCAGGGTGCGGGACACCAGGTGCTGGCATCCTTAACTTAGTAGGGCACCCAGCAAATCGAATATGAGCCTGGGATGCATAAGATATGTAGCATCTGTCAGTGTCTGTTTGGCAGGAAGGTAGGTTAGAGATGAAGGAGAAGGGAATAACATGCGGATTGTTAGCGTTTGTGACTGCACTCCAGGGGCTTATGAGGATTACATAGGTTGGGGCTTGGCTGTTTCAGGATACAACTGTGGGGTTAAAGCTGGAGGGAAATAGTTTCCTATCTTGGTTCCCTCCGGATACCTATTCATGGCTTCTCCTGATGACCAAGAGTGACAGGTCAGGAAAGGTCAGAGAGGGGATAGTGGGGATTGTTGGGAGGGGTGGGGGAGGGGCAGAATTTCAGAGGCCCGGCGTTGGGGATCAGGGAGTGGGAGGGGTAACAAATAGAGTAGCAAGCCAGCTGTGAGAGTGGCCAGCAGCGACATCTGATGGAACTTAACAGGGACACTTGCCCTATTTCCGGAGCTTAAGTTAAGATCGGCATACTAGACATATAATGGAGCCCACCTAGTCTTAAGTGTACTCCTGACAATGTATAAAGTCCCATGCTGGGCGTTAAACCTTAAAAGAGGAGGGCTTGACCACAATAATAATAATACTAATAAATAAAATAATAATAATAAGCAGGAAGATGGAGGGGGATAGCAATGTAGGATGATGGGGGAGATATGTAAATAGGCGGCAGTAGAGCTGGTGGGAGAAATAAGCAAGGGAGCACAGCTTGATGGGGGCACGAGAGGGCGCGATAACACGGAAGGCAAGAGGAACAGGGTAGGAGGATGAGGTATGACATATGTACGGAGGTTGAGGAATTCTTCCACGAAGGTCGTGTAACCTGCCTGTTCAGGATCAGTTCGTGCGCACCTGGTGGATTCCTCCTTTCACAGTGAAGGGTGGGGGAAATTCCATGCAAGGTTCTTTGGTTACATAAAGTTCTTATAAAAAAAAGAAAAAAAAAGAAAGGAGAGGGGTTGCCTATTAGAGATTTTGCTTAATAAGATTTTTTTAATGTCAATATGGGCAGGTTTGGGGTTTGAAGTATTGTCTTGGTGGTAGGATGTCCAGTGGGCCTGCAATGGCACCCCAAGAAACAGCGGGTTGTTAGCCCTGTTTTTGGCAGGAGCGCGAACGACTAGGGAATCACGTCACGAGGAATGTAGATTACAGCAGGGGTGGTATCTTTGTTCCACTCAAAGATTTCGGAAGTAACAAACAGGGAATGGTTCGTTCACCACACTTTTGCTAGGGGACAGCGAGGTAGCAAATCAGTATGGTCTGCAATACATTAATCGCGGATAGGATGGGCAGGGGTAAGGCCCTTCTTCGTGCAAGCCGATGGTGCAGCATTGACAAGATACCTGGTTGCGCAGGTATTGAGTAGGGAGGGGAGGGCGGTTGGCAGGGCTACATTATGGTTTTGAGCATTCCTGTCGTATAGGGGCAGTGAATGCAGCAGCAGAAGATGAGCTCTTGGCCGCCGGCATTCTCAGCATGGGCAACAGAGGTCAGCGGTTTTTAAGGCGGACATCCGGATCAGACAGGTCAAAAAAAAAAAAGGGGGGGGGGCATTGGGTGGTGGTCTGGGGTGGCAAGGAATCACAAACTAATATTATGCCTTTTGTTTCAGAATTGTGGGGGTGGAAACGAGCGACTGGACTTGCCTGTATCGCGGGCCATTCGTTCATGAGCCGAGCTCAGAGAAGAGCTTTAACAAACGTCCTTATGGGTCAAATCTGGAATTGGACTGACTGGGCTAGTGGATGGCGAGGTTCAGTTGAGGAGGCATGCATTGGGGCGATCTGTTGATAATTTGGCATGCTTTAAGAAGGATTTAGCGCAATTCATGATTAGGTGGCTCACATCCGGATGGGGTGGTTGGACATCATAGTTCATTTGCAGAATAGGGATGAGGTAATTTGGAATTCGTGGTTACTCATTTGCATCGATGAATTGGGGAAGAGGACGGGATGGTGAAGCGGATTCTGGGTAAACCAATCATGGTCTTGGGAAATAGAGGAAGGATAATTTGGAGGGGTTGGTGTTTCAACTCCTTGTGAGGGTTTGGTGAACAAATTAGCGAATAGCAGGTAGGCCGCAGTGGGGGAACAAGCCAGTACCTGGCTTGCTAGTGGCGGAAAACCCGAGCCCATGTTATGTTGTAATGTGCGGGGGGAGGGGAATTTGGTTAGTGGAGGGGGGGAGTGCCTCATGTAGTTGGGGGGGCTGCTACACGGGAGGACCGGAGAACCGTGGGGCTAAGGTTCCCGGTATAGCTTGCTTTCGCTGGTAGGAGGCGGAGCAAGTGGAAAGGGGGGAAGGGAGCTCCACCATTGGGGTTTAAGGTGGTGGAGGACACGAAAAGGGTGGGGGAGGAGGGGGTGTGGCGTAGGGGGATTTTGTTATAGTTAAAGTCAATGTAAGGGCTCAGGTTAGTTTCTTAATAAACTGCGGCCTATTTTAAAAGCCAACAGATAGTCATGTATTTATTGGGGGTACCTGACGGGAATTGAGTGCAGTGTCTTCCCTCCCATTGTTAAGATAAAATACTGAATACAGACAAAAGAACATATTAAATAGGAAAAAAAATTAAAAGGTTTAAGTTAAATTATAATTGTAAGAACAGGTAAAATAACAAAAATAGGAGGTAATAGCAGTTGGATTCCAACTGGATTGTCAAGAGCAGGCATCTATTAAATATAATGAAGATAATAAGGGCGGTCTCCGGCCCGTTGAACTAGTCTAGAAAGGTTGTAGGAGCTGAATTGTTATTTATTACTGGGAAATGCTTTTTCAAAAAGATAAGTTTTCAAGCTCTTTTTGAATTCTTTCTTACTGGAGGAGTTTCTAAGATTGTCTGAGATCGAGTTCCAAAGGTCCTGCTACCAAAAATGCTCACTTTCTGGTTATGTCTAGTCATGCAGTCTTAATGGTTGGGATTTCTAGAAGGTTTTTATTGGCAGAATGGAGGCTTCTAGCTGGTTTATAAATACATAGCTGCGAACTGAGCCATGAGGAGGTATCATTGTTCAATAGGTTATAAATTAAAGTAAGTATTTTGTATTTTATTCTAGTGTCTATTGGTAGCCAGTGTATGGAGTAGAGAATTGGAGAGATATGCTCTTTGCGGGAGGTTCCTGTGAGTACTCATGCTGCAGCATTCTAGATCAGTTGTAGTGGGTGGAGGGCATTTTGTTGGAGACCAATAAGTAGTACACTGCAGTAATCCAGACCGCTGAATATTAAAGATTGAAGAATTGTTCTGAAATCATTGAAATGTAAGAATGGCCAGTCTTTTCAACATGTGTAGTTTGAAGAAAGAATTTTTTACCAGAGTGATATGAGATTATTCATGGAAAGGCAGGAATCGATTAAGACATCAAGGTTACACACTTTTTTAATAATTGGAAGGGGAGTGCCATTTAGATCAAGAGTGGAAGGAAGACCATAGTTAGAGTTCGGGATGGATGACAAATAGATTATTTCAGTTTTGGAGGTATTTAGGTGGTTATGTGAAAGCCAAACTTTTATTGTATTTATGTATAGAGTGTCTAGTGAGAGGGTATAGGACCATGAGGTTGAGTATTGGATATAGAACTGATTATCATCCACATATATTTTAAATTGGATGTTTAAGCTATCCAGTAAATAGCATAATGGTAGAAGGTAGATATTGAAGAGAATTGGGGAAAGTGAAGAACCTTGTGGAACACCGGAGGGGATGGAATAAAGCAGGGGTGGGCAATTCCGGTCCTCGAGGGCTGCAAACCAGTCGGGTTTTCAGGATATCCTTAATGAATATGCATGAGAGAGACCTGCATGCACACTGCCTCAGTTGTATGCAAATCTATTTCATGCATATTCATTAGGGGTATCCTGAAAACCCAACTGGTTTGCAGCCCTCGAGGACCAGACTTGTCCACCCCTGGAATAAAGTAAGGCCGAGAATGCTCCTAAGTAAATTTGCCATTGTTAGTTAGTGAGAAAGGAATTGAACCAATTGTAAACTATGTCTGAGATACCAATTGATTGTAGTCTGGGCAGTAGTATAATGTGATCCAAAGTGTTGAAGGCCTCTGAGATGTCCAATAATACTAGGATATAATCTTGGTTAGAGTCGAAGCCTCTTAGAATGGTATCCAAGGAAGACAGACTCAATGTCTCAGTACTATGATTTTTCCTAAAGCCATGTTGGTTGGGGTGTAAGATTTCATTATCATAGAGGTATTCATTAAGCTGATGTAAGACGGCGGACTCAGTGATTTTAGCCAGGTTCGTGAGTGAGGCAGGTTGTTAAGATTTGAGAATTCTTCATTTTTCTTTTTCTGTATCGGTAAGATGGAGGTCAGTTTGAATGGTCTGAATAAATATCTGAACTCAGAGACTGATTAATTAAATTAGCTAAATTGGTTAAATTGTCTTGCCTCAATCTGCCCATTACCCACTCCCAAGATATCTAGCTATCTACGTAGCTAGATAAATAATTAACCAACTATGAGGCAGCTGCTGAATATAGCCAGATAAGTCCCTATTTATCCAGCTAAGTAGCACTAAATATTGCCCTCAATAATTCTAATAAAACAAAACAATAGGGACCAAGATGGCCACCTGAACTAGATGCTGTGAGTGTGCAGTGACAATTCTAAATTGTCATCTAAATTCAAAGAAAAAGTGAGGACTTTCACCACTGAGCCTCTACAGCTTATCGGTCAACCACTGATAACAACTTTTGCATCTTTGGCTCCACATTTAATAGAAGGTGAAGTCCCCATTGTGAGTTCCATTGGAAGAGTGTGGAACTTGCCAGGGGACAAGGTTTCTCTCAGCCCCTGGCAAGCCAGTGCTGAGGCATGATCCTCTCTGATGGTTGCGATGGAGCAGAAAGATGATAGCGTTCCTGCTAATTCACTGTTGTGGGCCCTGGAGTGTTCTATCTCTGCCTAGCTAGTTCCAAATGTGTCTGAGGACATTCCTCCGATAATGGATATTTTCCTTCAAATATTTGGGACTAACACAACTCCTAGATTAGTCTCGCTGGATGTGGGTGAGATTCCTGGATCTGCAGGACAGTCACCAGATGATATCTTCTAGCTCTTTGGTAAGCCAGCATCCATTATGTTAGCTTCTCTTTTGGAGTTTATAGCAAAGTTTGGTCAAGTTCTCGTTGTTTCTTCTTTCAAATTGGAGCATGATACTAAGTCTGATACTTTTAATCAAGAGATTGAGAAGATTTAGGCCATTAAGGTTACTTTGATTCAGGAATGTGAGGTTTTATCTCACTGTGTTCAATTACTAGAAAATACTTCAAGACATCGTAACCTTCGGATTCTGAATTTTCCAAAGATTATGGGGGAATTACCTTTAATAACTTTCAAGAGATATTTATCGGACATTTTACATATGTCTCATGATGTTATTTCCCCTGTTAATAAGATTGTCTTCTCATCATCTCCAGCACGTCATATGTCAGGGTGCTCCACTATCTTCCTCCATGTATTTGACTCAATTGTTGGAAACATAGAGGCCGAGATTATTGAGACGGCTACGTTACCTGTAACATTTTTTGCTGAATCAGATTTGAGTAAAATGATGTCCTCTTCCTTTAGAAATATAATTCCTTTTCATGGCCAAGCTGTGAGAGTGCACCCAGATAAGTTCAATAAAAATAAAGTTTAAAAAAAATACACCAAAAAAATTCCCAACTTTCCACATTGCATCTATGTTCTATTGCTCAAAAACTAAAAGAGAAGGAAAAAAAATCACCATTCTTCTTCAGACAGTGTTGGCTCTATTTTTTTTTAAGGATTCAAACAAACAAATAAGTCTCTAATCAACTTAAGGAACAGAACTGTATTTTTACAACAGTAGGATTCAGCTTTCAGGTAAACTTCTACCTCAGTATATGGCGGAGAAAATATCCAGAAAAAAACAGCTGATATTTAGGCCCCAATAGCTAGCACTCCCTAACAGTCCCCTTGCTTAGCTGCAATTAGGATTTATCTGTTCCCATTCCTTAAATTGGAGGGCGAGGGGCAGGGAGAAACCCAGCCATTAAACATAATATAATAGGGGATTCACATTCTTAGGATCAATAGAGCTGATATTTTACTGCCCTGCCAGCTTTCTTTGCCTGTCTCCCACAGAACTTTAAGCAGATTCTCCCCATTCTCATAGCCCAAGTTTCTCTAAGGTTGATTAAGCTTGAAGGAAAGTTCCATTATAAAAGAAAATGACTTCGCTTTTGCTGTGTTGACTGGTTCTAACTCTTTGTCAGAAACTTCCTCCATTGTGCTAAGTCTGGAAACTGGGCTCTGTTTGGTTCATCTCCTTTTGTTATGCCTGTTGGTTGCAGACGGCTGCGACTGCGAGGACTCACAGCTTGTTCTGCTTTCCTATCCTCCCTGGGTCTCCTCGCTGTACGGGCCTCTCTGCATCACCACAATCTGCGGGCCTCCTCGCGGAAGCATGGACGCCATTGCTTCCGACTCCGATATCGGGTCCTCCTAGGCATGCGTGCGTCACAAGTCCCGCCTTTGAAGCCACTTCGGCGGGAACCTTGGGGGCATCCCCTATTGATGATGTCATCAGACTCCAGTATTTCAGCTCCTGCTTTGCCCCCAGCAAGCCGACTTGGCAACAAGTTCCGTACGAGTCCTACGCCTGCCTTGTTCCTGAGATGCCGCTCCTGCTTGTATCGGGGTCAGTGTGCGTGCTACGGGGACCTGTTCCCTGGCCTACCCCGCTCCTTGGGCTGGCCCCACGCCTCTTGGGTTCCATATGTCTTCCTGCTCTACCTCGGCTCTCCTTGGGAACTACTGCAGCAACTTATGTGTTCTCAGCCAGCCTTCCCCGCTCCTTGGGGTTGCGCGGTATCCTTAAAAGACTGTTCGCTCCTCGGGCCATGCTCACCTACTCCAAGACCACCCTGAGCTTCCCCGCTCCTCAGGGCTTGCTCCTTGTGATTCTACAATTGACAGCTGTCCTGCTCCATGGCCCTGTTTCTCCATTACTCAGCCATCTACCCTCCAATCTCCAGGTACCTGTATATGTGAGCTACTGGACTTGGGCTCGGGTTCTCCGCCCCGGGGGATTCACCTACATTCTCCCTCTACGCCCACTGCTGTGTGGTTCCACCCCTCGGGCTGCACCATCGGAGAATATCCTGCTTGGCTGTTTGGGCGCCCATCATCCCGTGATCTGCCTGGCACCCTCTCTCTTCAGTCTCTCCAAGTTCCATCTACAGACTGCTACCCTACGGGGGTCATCTCCTGGTCTCTGGGGCTCTCTCCTCGACTGTGCACAGAGCTTCCCTACACTCCAACACCTCGCCTCCTGATGGTGCGGACCTGTGGGGCTCCTCCCCACAGGCTGTATCAACTCACACCTCAGGCCAGGGGTCCACATACACACTAATCATAACACCTTTTCTCTCTTCCTTTTACTGCAAAAAAGGCTACCTCATTTATTTCACCTGCCAGCCTACTGCTGTCAGGTGAAATAGTTGGGGAGTAGTTGTGGTGAGGGTGACTCCACCCTGTTCCCATCTACTCCTTAATCAGATCTTCCTAGAAACTAACTGCTAGGACTTCTGGGAAGTATAATGCCTCAGAGTAGCCATTTTACTAAATTCTGCTTTTTACCCAAACTGTCCCTATCAAAGGGGAATTTAAAGATTCTTTTAAGTAAGGGGATTAGAAAGACATTGGTGACTTATCACACTACCTTAAAATTAGCCAGATAAATTTATCCTGCTAACTTTAGGTCAGTTCTATGGGCTGACCAGAGTTAGTAGAAAGCCCCTAACTCATCTGGCTAAATTCTAGCCAGTTGGATAACTTCTGAGTTATCTTGCTAAATGCTTTTGAATATGAAACTCTTTGAGTCTGTTTGATGGCTCTTTGTTCTCCCTGCAGAGGGCTATTTGTGGTGTCCCGGCCACATGCCCAGAAATAAAACCAGAGCAGGGACAATCCCTGGACAGGCATGATACGCTATTTCAGGAGTGATTTAGCAGGCCAATGCAGTCTGGTCAACCCCATTCAGGTGTATTATGCGTGAAGGGAATGACTCAGGGACAACATATACTAAACAGCTTTTGGGATACTTGTTTAAATGTATGACTGGCTGTGGATAACTATAGGGAGTTAATTAAAGTGGACAGGATGAAATTTGTATGTGCAGTTGCGATACTGGAACAAAGCAATCACCGATAAATAAATGAATAAATGTGGACCAATATATATTGCATAGCTTAGAATAGAGTTATAAGGCATGGTATTACAGCATGATATCTCTTTCTTTCCTTAGTTTGCTTAGTAGTAACAAGCTGAGATAAGAACAAGAAACATCTGTTTTTCTATCTGATGTGCTTGAACTTTCTCTAGTCATGTTGTAACAGGATGCTTCCTACTTAGGGCATAAATTTTGCTGAAATTATAAGTTCTAATTAGAACAACTAGCCTTGCAAAAACCTGAACTAGAGCCAGAAAGGAGATTATAAGGTTAATTGTAATTAACAATGTTCATCAGATTGCCAAAGGCAGAGTGCTGTTATCCATGCCATGGTTTCTCCAGCCTCTACATCTTTTGTTTTCCCAGGTACGTTGGCTCACAATAGGAAGACTGTGAGGGAGATATCTTTGTATAAATCTTTATCTTCTTTTATTACTGTAATACTGTTTGCTTTTACTAATATTCATTGCATAATATTAATTGTCTTTGCTGATTTTTACCATATTTACCATATTTTACAGTATTTAGTATACTATTTGATTTTATAAATCTGTTTTGTGTGCTTTATGACATAATATACCTCTTCTATACTTTCATATAAGCTGCATCCAGTGTCAGTGTGTTTTTTATGATTCAGACTACAAGGCAAAAACCACCATTCTCCCAACTGGCCCAATTGTATCCCTTCTGGAACAAAGATGCTGGTCATTCATGCTATAGGCGCCAGAAACCAAACCAGAACCAGCTACAAAAGTAAAAAAGTAAAAAAGTAAAAAAAGTAAAAAATGTCCAAGAGGCGTGGTCATTGTTAAAAAAATACCATTCTAGAAGCACAGTCCAGATGTATTCCACACATTAAGAAAGGAGGAAAGAAGGCAAAACGATTACCGGCATGGTTAAAAGGGGAGGTGAAAGAAGCTATTTTAGCCAAAAGATCTTCATTCAAAAATTGGAAGAAGGATCCAACAGAAGAAAATAGGATAAAGCATAAAAATTGGCAAGTTAAATGTAAAACATTGATAAGACAGGCTAAGAGAGAATTTGAAAATAAGTTGGCTGTAGAGGCAAAAACTCACAGTAAAAACTTTTTAAAATATATCCGAAGCAGAAAGCCTGTGAGGGAGTCAGTTGGACTGTTAGATGATCGAGGGGTTAAAGGGGCACTTAGAGAAGATAAGGCCATCGCGGAAAGATTAAATGATTTCTTTGCTTCGGTGTTTACTGAAGAGGATGTTGCGGAGGTACCCGTAATGGAGAAGGTTTTCATGGGTAAAGATTCAGATGGACTGAATCAAATCACGGTGAACCTAGAAGATGTGGTAGGCCTGATTGACAAACTGAAGAGTAGTAAATCACCCGGACCGGATGGTATACATCCCAGAGTTCTGAAGGAACAAAAAATGAAATTTCAGACCTATTAGTAAAAATTTGTAACTTATCATTAAAATCATCCATTGTACCTGAAGACTGGAGGATAGAAAATGTAACCCCAATATTTAAAAAGGGCTCCAGGGGCGATCCGGGAAACTACAGACCGGTTAGCCTGACTTCAGTGCCAGGAAAAATAGTGGAAAGTGTTCTAAACATCAGAATCATAGAACATATAGAAAGACATGGTTTAATGGAACAAAGTCAGCATGGCTTTACCCAGGGCAAGTCTTGCCTCACAAATCTGCTTCACGTTTTTGAAGGAGTTAATAAACATGTGGATAAAGGTGAACCGGTAGATATAGTAGGGATGTGAATCGTGTCCTCGATCGTCTTAACGATCGATTTCGGCTGGGAGGGGGAGGGAATCGTATTGTTGCCGTTTGGGGGGGTAAAATATCGTGAAAAATCGTGAAAAATCGTTAAAAAATCGAAAAATCGAAAAATCGAAAAACCGGCACATTAAAACCCCCTAAAACCCACCCCCGACCCTTTAAATTAAATCCCCCACCCCCAAATAACTTAAATAACCTGCGGGTCCAGCGGCGGTCCGGAACGGCAGCGGTCCGGAACGGGCTCCTGCTCCTGCATCTTGTCGTCTTCGGCCGGCGCCATTTTCCAAAATGGCGCCGAAAAATGGCGGCAGCCATAGACGAAAAAGATTGGACGGCAGGAGGTCCTTCCGGACCCCCGCTGGACTTTTGGCAAGTCTCGTGGGGGTCAGGAGGCCCCCCACAAGCTGGCCAAAAGTTCCTGGAGGTCCAGCGGGGGTCAGGGAGCGATTTCCCGCCGCGAATCGTTTTCGTACGGAAAATGGCGCCGGCAGGAGATCGACTGCAGGAGGTCGTTCAGCGAGGCGCCGGAACCCTCGCTGAACGACCTCCTGCAGTCGATCTCCTGCCGGCGCCATTTTCCGTACGGAAAATGGCGCCGGCCATACGCGTATGGCCGGCGCCATTTTCCGTACGAAAACGATTCGCGGCGGGAAATCGCTCCCTGACCCCCGCTGGACCTCCAGGAACTTTTGGCCAGCTTGTGGGGGGCCTCCTGACCCCCACGAGACTTGCCAAAAGTCCAGCGGGGGTCCGGAAGGACCTCCTGCCGTCCAATCTTTTTCGTCTATGGCCGCCGCCATTTTTCGGCGCCATTTTGGAAAATGGCGCCGGCCGAAGACGACAAGATGCAGGAGCAGGAGCCCGTTCCGGACCGCTGCCGTTCCGGACCGCCGCTGGACCCGCAGGTTATTTAAGTTATTTGGGGGGGTTCGGGAGGGTGGGGGATTTAATTTAAAGGGTCGGGGGTGGGTTTTAGGGGGTTTTAGTGTGCCGGCTCACGATTCTAACGATTTATAACGATAAATCGTTAGAATCTGTATTGTATTGTGTTCCATAACGGTTTAAGACGATATTAAAATTATCGGACGATAATTTTAATCGTCCTAAAACGATTCACATCCCTAAGATATAGTATACTTGGATTTTCAGAAGGCGTTTGACAAAGTTCTTCATGAGAGGCTTCTAGGAAAAGTAAAAGTCATGGGATAGGTGGTGATGTCCTTTCATGGATTGCAAACTGGCTAAAAGACAGGAAACAGAGAGTAGGATTAAATGGACAATTTTCTCAGTGGAAGGGAGTGGACAGTGGAGTGCCTCAGGGATCTGTATTGGGACCCTTACTTTTCAATATATTTATAAATGATCTGGAAAGAAATACGACGAGTGAGATAATCAAATTTGCAGATGACACAAAATTGTTCAGAGTAGTTAAATCACAAGCAGATTGTGATAAATTGCAGGAAGACCTTGTGAGACTGGAAAATTGGGCATCCAAATGGCAGATGAAATTTAATGTGGATAAGTGCAAGGTGATGCATATAGGGAAAAATAACCCATGCTATAATTACACAATGTTGGGTTCCATATTAGGTGCTACAACCCAAGAAAGAGATCTAGGTGTCATAGTGGATAACACATTGAAATTGTCGGTTCAGTGTGCTGCGGCAGTCAAAAAAGCAAACAGAATGTTGGGAATTATTAGAAAGGGAATGGTGAATAAAACGGAAAATGTCATAATGCCTCTGTATCACTCCATGGTGAGACCGCACCTTGAATACTGTGTACAATTCTGGTCGCCGCATCTCAAAAAAGATATAATTGTGATGGAGAAGGTACAGAGAAGGGCTACCAAAATGATAAGGGGAATGGAACAACTTCCCTACGAGGAAAGACTAAAGAGGTTAGGACTTTTCAGCTTGGAGAAGAGATGACTGAGGGGGGATATGATAGAGATGTTTAAAATCATGAGAGGTCTAGAACGGGTAGATGTGAATCGGTTATTTACTCTTTCGGATAGTAGAAAGACTAGGGGGCACTCCATGAAGTTAGCATGGGGCACATTTAAAACTAATCGGAGAAAGTTCTTTTTTACTCAACGCACAAACTCTGGAATTTGTTACCAGAGGATGTGGTCAGTGCAGTTAGTATAGCTGTGTTTAAAAAAGGATTGGATAAGTTCTTGGAGGAGAAGTCCATTACCTGCTATTAAATTCACTTAGAGAATAGCCACTGACATTAGCAATGGTAACATGGAATAGACTTTTGGGTACTTGCCAGGTTCTTATGGCCTGGATTGGCCACTGTTGGAAACAGGATTCTGGGCTTGATGTACCCTTGGTCTGACCCAGTAAGGCATTTTCTTATGTTCTTATGTTCCTTGAGGATGATATTTGCCTTATTTATACCTTCACTATAATTTGGTTATAATCTATAATCTATTTGGTTATAATTTTCACTATAATCTTGTTTGATCAATGTCCATTTTTTCCCCAAGCTTTTATTAGTCTTTCAGGCCTATACATTTTTGGCACATATACATAGGTCATGCCACTAATGAATTATCAAATAGTTTCAGCAACCATATATTTCTATTGCCTCCTACCCTTCCACAAGCCCACAACAATCAACCCTGTGCTCCACCCCTACAACCATCTCTACCCTCTATTGCCCTCCAACTTACCCCTAATACCCCTGCTCATCTCCAAATGCCTTATTGCCCCCTTACCTATCTCTAACACCCTATACCCACCCTCTCAATTCTTGAGAGGGTGGGTATAGGGTGTTACCTAACACATCCTATCCCCCTATTGCTCCCCTAATGCCCCAACCCACCCCTATATTTTTACCACCTCATATGCCCCCTATTTTTCCTCTAATTTTTCTCAATTATTTGAATACATTACTGTTGAGAAAGTAAATCTGGAGACATTAATTATTCTTTTTGACTTCAACCTACATGTTGATGCTAATCCCAAATCTGTTGTTTGCAAGCAATGTTTAGATGTCTCGAAATCTTTTGACTGGGAGCAGATTGTTAGCCAGCCAACTCACAAAGCTGGTCACATCTTTGATTTATTATTTTTGAATCCATACATTTTTTAATACTATCTTCATATCAAGATAGGTATGCTATACAGATTTTAAAAGTACCTTGTTCTGGCAGTTATTTGATCACATTGAATTGATCTTTTGAAAACAATCCAAACTGTGAAGTGCTGAAACCTCAATATATAAGGAAACAAAGTTAACATGATATTGATGTTTTTTGTTCAATATTTGTCTGTATTTATAATAATTTTCAGTTTAATAATGTGCCTGCAGCAGTTAATAACTGGAATGCTATACTTCAAGATTTAATTGACAAATTGACTCCTGAAAAATTGGTCATAAAAAGATGTAATTGTAGTCTACTTTGGTACTGTTACATTTGGCAGTCCAAAGGCTGTCTCTGTGTACTGCTGTGTTCACCCTTCTGGCCAAGCTTCTGCTGACTCCTGACACATCAGAGCTTCTCCGGCTGTGGTCAGTGCAGAAACATGTCACCAGGCTCTCACTCAGTAGGACGTCGCTGACCATGTTCCTTCTTAGGCATGTGCATGCCCAACCTCTCTGGACATAAAGGGCCTGCAGTGGGAAAAGATCCATGGCACCCTTTGATGACATCACTCACTCAGGCTTATAAAAGACCTTCCGTGGCTTCCCTTCATTGCCTCAGTAACAGGTCCCACTACTCCTGAGTAGAGCGTGTTGCATCCAGTGTTCATGTCTTGTCTTCAGTTCAGCCTTGTCTTCAGTTCTTCAGACCAGCCTATCTTCAGTCTTGTCCAGTTTGTCTTCTGTCTTGGCTATTTGTCTCCAACTGTGTCCCTGCTGTGCATGCCCTAGCCTCCCTACCCTACCTATCTGTCCCTTGTCTTCTCCCTAGGACGGACACCCAGTATTGACTTTGGCTTGGATCTTAGACAATGCTGACCACTTCCTGCCTCTGACCACTGCCTGGATCTTGGATACCACTTATTGCTGCCTGCGTCTGACCACTGCCTGTGTCCAACCTTTGCCTGGACCCCATATATTCCTGACTGCCACCTGCCTATGACCCAAGCTGACTACAGACCTTCAGTTTAGCCACCAGCAGAAACCCCACCTAAGTTCTCCCAGTCCCAGCACCCAAAGACTCAACCCGAGGGGAACAAGAGTTGGTATAGGTGAAGGTCCTGATGGGTCTCTGCCTTGTCTGGGTCTGCCTGCTTTATGGTGGGAACTTGCAGGGCTCCTCTCTGCAGATAGAGCCAATCCTGTCTCGATCCAAGGGTCCTCAAACACAACAGGTGCATTCCATCTCTTCATATGATGGTGTACATTAAGAAAATTAGAGAGAAAGTGACAGAAATTTCAAACCATAGATGCTTTAGTTTTCTGTAAACAGTACCTCAATTGTTATAAATCTTCTATTGAAGATGAAAAGAAGTTATTACATTAAGAAGATTAACAAGTATAATAAGAATTTACATGAGTTGTTTTGTACTATTGCTTTTTTTAACCCCCACACATGACAGTATGGCATCTAGTCCAAATTCTTTATTGATTTCATGATAATGCAAAATTTGTATTTGTTTTTTGAAAACAAGATTAGAACTAGTTCCGCAGTTTTCCCAATATCTTTCTTGATACATACAACTGATAGGTAAAATGAATAATACTTCTTGTCCTATAAATATTTGTCTCATTGCTGCTCTTAAAGTAATAAGAGACAATATTGCCCCAATTCTAAAAAAAATCATGTCAATTTATCTCTCAGTTAAGGAATCCTTCCAGATGCACTGACGTGTGCTTCTGTATGACCTCTATTAAAAATACCATTTTTGAATCCTGGTTGTTTTGAGAATTATCAACCAATCTCATCTTTACCATTTTTAGCTAAATTAATGGAGATGGTTGTATTGAAGCAACTATCTCCATTGATTTTATGGATGAGAATTTGATTCTTGACCCTTATCAGTTTAGGTTTCAAAAATCATTAAATACTGAGCTCTTATTACTTTCAAGTGGACATTTTTCACTGAGGTTTCGACACTGGGCAGCGTTAAACTATAATTTTATTAGATGTATCAACAGGATTCAGTACTGTTAATCATGATATTCTGATTAACTGATTGAAAGAAAATGGAATTGCAAGGAAAGTTTTAGATTAGTTTAGGTCATATCTTACTAACCATCAGCAACAGGATTGTATTAATTGTAAAAGCTCTTTATGGCATAATAATTAAACTGGAGTCCCACAGGGTTCGTCCCTATCCGCATTTTATTTGGTGCCCCATTGTAGTGTGCTAACTTGTTTAATTGTTAAATATAGACTTTGTGTGGATGTCATTTAATTTTTTTGTTCTATTTTGTCATCTTGGGATTCCATTTTTGTTTTGTGTCTCTTTGCCTTACTACAGTGAAGAGCTGGTTATTGCATAATAAATTGCTGCTTAATATTGCTAAGACTGAGATTGTAATTTTAGAAAATATTCTTTCAATAGATAGACTTCAATCATGAGTATTTGAAGGTTGTGATATTCCATTTCAGTCTCAGGTAAAAAGTCTAGGTATTATCCTGAACTCAAGATTATCGATGAAGCCTCAGTTGAACACAGTAGTGAAAGATCCTTTTTTTTAAACTTTGCTTACTAAGAAGGTTGAAACCATTACTTGAATCCTCAGATTTTCATACTGTGCTACAGGCCCACATATTGCCTCTACCCACCCGTAACACCTTCCAACCCAATCCTGAAACCCCTATTGCCCCTACTTCTTCTAATACCCCTACCCATGCTCCAGCCACCCTATCACCCCCTATCCATTGCTAACACCCTCTGCCCATACCCAATCCTCCTATTTCTCCCTAATGCCCCCCAATAGAACCCTAATTCAACCCCACACCTCTACCCCC
Organism: Rhinatrema bivittatum; assembly: GCF_901001135.1. Taxonomy (NCBI): domain Eukaryota; kingdom Metazoa; phylum Chordata; class Amphibia; order Gymnophiona; family Rhinatrematidae; genus Rhinatrema; species Rhinatrema bivittatum. The sequence continues at coordinate 138,195,850 of NC_042617.1, forward strand.
ACCCACCTTCCTATTTTCCAGAATATACTTATCCCTCTGGGATAGGAAGCAATATGATTAAATCTGGCCTGCAGGTTAAACGATTAAACCTGAGTCCATCAAGCTAGGGTGAGAGAACATAGTAGAAATTTCATTTTTTTGAGACTTTTCTCACTCCAAATGACATCATATTTTCACCAAGGTATACTGTAGTGTTTGTATGTCTCACTCTACATACCTACCTCTGTACATATGTTCCTGATTTATGGTTCCTGATTTATGGTTCCTGATTTATGGTTCACAGTTACATTTAATTGAGTTTATGAAAGTTCTCTTTTAATAGTTTTCCTGTATACTTGTGTTAATGTATTCTGCCTTGAGGCGACTGTTTTAATGTATTTCCGCCCTGGAGGCGACTGTTCAGTTCCTTGTAAACCGGTGCGATATGTATTCTTTACAGGAACATCGGTATATAAAAATTAAAAATAAATAAATAAATAAATAAATAAATACATGTGAAACTGGCCCCTAAACTCTAAACTACCACTAATACCTCACCTCGACCTATTAGATAAGATAGCCCTCCTATAGAAATAGAAAGAAATACTTAACTACTAGGATGGCCTTGTAGATACGTTCTCTCTCTCTCTGTCTCTCTCTGTCTAATATGTTCTTATTGAACCATTTTTCCTTATTCAATACATACCCAATTATGTCCCCTCTTAGTACTGCCTTTGTGACTTCCCAGAATAACAAAATGATTTGTTCTGTGCTCTTTGTTATTGTCTAATAGATATATATCCCATTTGTTTACCAGGAATGCTGAAAACTCTTTATCATGTAATAGGTGGAGTGGTAGAATTCTGTCTGACTTAACAGAAGTTGTTCTAATACTGGGCAATGATCAGAAATAACCAGTGACCTTATCTTGATCTGCAGAGCCCTAGAGAATGTCATCTCAGATGTCAGCAAGAAATCTATTTGAGTTTACGTGTCATGGGCTCATGCTTGATGAAGTCTTTAGTAAATGGGTTTAAAGCTCTCCATGTCTACTAAAAGAAAACTAGAACATAAGAATTCAACCCCCTTATGTGGCCCCATTCTTCTCTCATTGCTACTCAGAATTCCGTCCATCTGAGAAGCTGGAATATAAAGACTCCTCCCAATAGAATAGGATGTGATCTCAATGATGTTATTTTCATAGCCAAACAGAAAAATAATGATCAAAAGAGTTAGGGGCATACACAGCTGCAATGATTTTTTTCTCAATAACAAGACAAACCTGTCATTCGGGTCTATAATGCTCTTAGAAAGCTTAAATGGAAGATTTCTATGTATAAGAATGTCCATGTCCCTACATTTGGTGCTTCCCCTTGCTGAGAAAATTTGTGCCACCCAGTTTTTCCTCAATTTTTGATGTTCCATATCAGACAAAGTGAGTTTCTTGTACTAGCCCTAAAATTACATTTTAATCTTTTCAGATGACTTAAGACTTTCTCATGTTTAATTGGTGTACCTAAGCCTGCCACATTCCAAGATATTATATTTACATTCATCACTGCTGAAGTAGTGAGTGGGAAATATAATAAGTGAGATTCCCTTAGCTAAATGGAGAACTGTTTGTCCCACCCCAAGCAGCAGTCCTCTCACCTTCCATCTTAGAATGCTTTAAAGTAGTACATATCAATCTCTTATCTGCCCTTCTTCATGCCCATGTCCAACACCTTTAAGACCAATTCTATTCCTTTTCCTCTTCCAGTCTAAACCCTTTCCCTCTCTTCCACCTCTCTTGCTCCCCCTTATCCCTTCCCTCTTCCTCCCCATCTCTCTCATCCCCCCACCTATCTCAAGCTCTCGCTTCTTTAGCACCATTCTACAAGAGCAGGAGGTCATAGATGATTCGTTCAGGTGTATCCCCCACAAACCACCCCATCATTTACTCTGCATCAACATTAAACATTTTTCATAGAAACAAAATTTAATGACTCTTCTTACATAGGACTGCATATTCTGACTCTGAAAGTAAAATAATGTTTTTTTCCATTCATTCTTAACCTCTAATTATTTGAAGGGCTACTTAAATGTTTATAAAAACAGTAACACAACAGTCATTTCACCCTGATTTGACATCTCCAAATCAAGGTAGAGTCATAATAAAGTATTGGACATCATAGATCCACTAACCTTGGTGAAAATTTGACATCATTTGGAGTGAGGAAAATCTCAAAAAAATGAAATCTCTACTATGTTCGCTCACCCTAGCTTGATGGACTCAGGTTTAATTGTTTAACCAACATGGCAGATGAATTATGTCAAGCTGCGCAAGAAAAAATGATTGGGAAAATAACTACAGCATTAGTGGCTGCACTAGAGTCACTTATTTCAAATAAATGAAAATATTGGAGATTTAAAATCATCTCTGATGGAAAAAGGCATGCATGCAACAATGGCAGAGGTTTGCCTATTGCTCATGAAGATGACACAATGGCACTCCAAACAAAAGTAATAAAACTGACAAAGGAATATGCATTGAAAGTAGATGATTTAGAAAATCGATCACAAAGAAACAACATCAGATTTCTAGGAGTAAGTAAGAATGTGGCTGATTCAGATTTATCTGATTTGATAAATCTGAACTGCAGTCCACTGAGCTGGTGGGGAAACTAGTGCTATTATGGGCCAAAACTGGACTTCAGAATTTTGGTTAATGTTCACCATGTGATAGAACTGGATTAAATTTGTCCAAAAGAGGTCACAAACTTTTAAATAATAAGGTAATCTGTAACATCTCAACACCCACAACTGGACATTAACTTCTTGCTTGCAGGAAATTTGTCAGCTGGGCTCCGATAACATTTCTCACTCAGGCCCCAGTTCAGTTTCTGTTCAGGAGTCCACATAGTTTTTTGCCTCCATCACCACTTTGAAGACTTTAGTTTTCCCTCCATACCAAATCTTCAGACACGACGGATATTGTAATGTAAAACAAACATTACATTTCACCAAAGCAGCTCAGATGCTGTTAAAATCTTTTCTTTCTTCAACCACCATTGCTAAAAGTCTTGAAATATTTTGACCTTCCACCCTTGGACGGTAACTTTTAAACAGGCGTGCAGGTGCACATGTGCATATGTTCTTCAGCCTTTTATTAACATATGTGCGTATATGTGTGCATGCTATAAAATAGCAATTTTAAGTGGATGCCTATATGCGCAAATGCTGGTTCTACTCCGCAATTGGAGGGATTTTAAAACCCAGGTGCGCTGATGCCATTACTTGTTTTCCCAGTTCATTCCCAATTCACCCAAGAAGGGATACGACTTCTAAACTCCCCTAGTTTAATAGCCTCCCTTCTCCTCTGTTAGCTCGAACCCTTACTTACACATTCTTTATAGCAGAAGTAGTGTTATGCAGCAGGGAACCCGGGCACACACACCTGTGCACATAGGTAGTAATATGCTAATTTGAAGTTCAAATCCAGGAATGTCCATGCCCTGCACTGACCATGCCCCACCCATTTTTTTTGGAATTTTACATTTGTGCATGCAGTGGGAGAAACGTGCATACTCGGGCGGCTTTTAAAATCTACTCAACGCGCGCCTGCCTGACTTGTGTGTGCATCTCTCAGTTTTGGCGCATGCTGGGCTTTTAAAATTCACTTTTCAGTGTAATAACTCTCTGTGCTTGCGATTTGCCTGCAACAGTCACAGTTTGTGGGAAAAGTTAAGAATTCTTGCTATGATTATTTGGGGCCTAGCTGCCTCATTGTGTTTGTTCCCCAGCTGAGAGATCGCTCCACTGCTAGTTTCCCCACCAGCCCAGTGGCCTGTAGTTCAGATTTATCAAATCAAATAAATCTGAATCAGCCACATTCTCACTTACTCCTAGAATTCTGATGTTGTTTCTTTGTGATCGATTTTTCTAAATCATCTATTTTCAATGCATATTCCTTTGTCAGTTTTATTACTTTTGTTTGGAGTGCCATTGTGTCATTTTCATGAGCAATAGGCAAACCTCTGCCATTGTTGTATGCATGCCTATTTCCATCAGAGATGATTTTAAATCTCCACTATTTTCATTTATTTGAAATAAGCGACTCTAGTGCAGCAACTAATGCTGTAGTTAATTTTCCCAATCATTTTTTCTTGCACAGCTTGACTTAATTCATCTGCTGTGTTGGGCATCTTTCCTTCTTGTACTTTACCTCTCTTTTTGTCCTTTTTTCCAACTTTAGAAGTCATAGCTGGGGAAATGTGAATGTGTGTTTGTCCAAAAAATTGCCAAGATCTCCGATCCAGCAAATAGGTAGTGGAAATTGCTTTTAAATGCAATAATAATTGAGATGTTTGAGGGGCACCCAGAGCTCTCTCTCCTAACGTCTGAGCGTGCTTACCACATATTTAATATACTGCACAGAGGTATGTATGCAGATTATATAATATGAGCATACTTGTGCACAGTCCGATATATATGTGTATATTGGGGCTTGGCGAAGTTCTTTGAAAGATATCCTCTATATGCATTATTTACAGGGAAATAGTATCCACGGAAAAAACATGTGCAAATATCTAAGGGTAATTTACTCTGCCCCACCACCCTCTTTCTCTCCCCGTGCCCTACTTCCTCTCTTTCCCTTCTCCTGCCACACTGAGGCTCTGATGAGCATGCATGCCTCTGCTTCACCTCCTTGGTATCTTTCAGACATTTAGGTGGTGGTGGCAATTGGCAAGGGACCATTGCCTCTTGCAACAGCACTGGAAAGAAGTGATTTGTATCGATGCAAGAAGCAAATATTCATAGCCCCTCCTCACAAATTGTTCTTCTGTGCTTGCATTGGGAACAGAACTGATGCTTGAGAAGAATGAGGAAGTTCACCTGAGCTTCTGCATGCTTCTAATTCTCCTGTTCTGTTCCTAGCATAGGCATGCAGTGAAGGAATGATGAACACTTGTCCCCTGCACAGACCCAGATCACTGCTTATGGATGATGTAGCTCTGCCAAAAAGGTGGTCAGAGCATCTCCCATGTGTTTCACCCATCCCGATGTTTTTGATCCAAAGGTTCTTGCAACTGGAGATGACACTCATATATTTTGGAAGTTGGCAACTGCTGGTGTCCTACAGCTGGCAGAAACAGAATTAATTTTAAGTCATAGAATCGTTGATGACTGGCATGACTGCTAACAAGTTTCAAAGTTGAGTTACTTCAATTCCTGTTTGTGTCTGTTACTATGTATCCAATATATATACATGCCCTTATTTTTCTGTGTAATTAACCACATGTCACACTGTGGATAAAAACATAAGCTCATATGCTCAGAAAGATGACAAGAAATTTCTCAAGAAAATATTTAAAAAAGTTAGTTGCATTGTATTTCAATACAAAACAGCAGTGACACTTCACAGTTTGCAACATCTTTTCTTGAAAAATAGTTGGTTTTTGAACTTGGTAAATTTTGCATTTTTATATAGTTTAAATATTGTTTATACATTGACTTTTTTTCATAGAGATGTGAAACTTTATGCAACATTATGCAAATTTGCCTCATAATGTCTGCAGAATTTTAAAAAATCTGGTGAAAAAAACCAGGGACCCTGACCATAAGTAATAACAGGAAGTAATAATAGGAAGAAAAGAAATGTATTTAAGGTGATTGGGAGATATTTTGCTACATTTCAAGGGTCTTGGGGATAGCTTATCTTGATAGGCACAACAGGGAGCCAAATAGTTAGATGGGTCATGGGAATCCTGTGTTAAAAGTGTCTGGGAGTTGATTTGCTACAGATTATTCTCTTTTTCATTACAATGTTATCCTATACAGTTCCAGACAATTTGACATAACCTGAAAGATTCACAGGTGTTTGGCTGCTATCCTGAACAACCTCAACCCTTTTTTCTATAGATTTTTGGAGATGTTCCAAGTCTTTTAAAAAGTAAAGAAAATTTGAAATGGTTTCTTTTTTTTTTTAATCTTTTTTTTGGGAGGAGGGGGGTGGGGGACATTTTTGGTTCTTTTGAACAGCTGTGAGATAATATACTTCCCTAATGCATTTATTGTCTTGACATATTCTTGCCATTGAAAAGAGATAACAGTGTGTGCTCTGTGAGAATGTCTTTTGTTTGTTGCCGTGTTTTAAGTTTACTGAACAGCTGTGTTCTTCACATGCCACTTCAGAGCTGCAGCAACCCACAGCTCATGCACTGGCAAAAGAAAAAAAAACGTCTGGATTGAGTTGCAGTAGACCAGGTGGTGGTTCATTATCCAGTCGCGGTTTTAATACTATCCCAAATCTTTCAGAGATTAACTACATACTCAGCACAACATGTATGATTTAGCAACATGATTACAACAACATGTTTTTACAAATAGAAGGGAATACGTGTGAACTATTTTTGCCTTTATACCTGAAATGAAAGCTTTTGTGGAGAAGGCTCAGACGATCACTGTCATGTGCACAGGCCAATAACTGTTAGCCAGCCTATCCTTTTCATGGCACACAATGCCTTAAAGTAACTTTGTCTTTAGAAAATGACAAGATCAATCCTTGCATCTTTAGAAAAAAAATTTTCAGGGTATTGATGAAACAAAGGCTTTTATTGGAACTGCATTAAACTTTCTACGAGCATACTTTCTCCCATTTTTTTTAATCAACCTCCATTAACAATTACATTTCTGCACTACAGATAAATAAAGCTTCCCCAAGGAAAAGCGCAATGAGAAGTTTAACTGAATATCTGTAAAAACAAGAAAAGAAAAGAAAGAATCTGAGAGGTCCAATTGGCTCAGCCTTTAGAAAAGCTGAAATGTCACTACTGAAGATAAATGCTCCTTGCACAATGCTCAGTCGCAAGTGAGAGGGGCAGGGGTCAAAAGTTATTTGTGTAAGCCAATGCGCTGTTAGTGGTAATGCACAGCGCCACGAAACAAAACTTTAAAGGTCAGACATGTCTCATATTCGGTCTGCCTGCTTGCACCTGCCTTTATGACCCTGTCTACATAAAATGGCAGGCAAGTGGCTAGCAGACACAAATACTAAATAGGTTGGTTCCTGTTGCACAAGGAGACATGACTGGAATGGCATTCGTAGTAAAGATGAAGTGCTAGGAAGGAATATTACTACTCCACCAGTCTCGCCACCCATCAAAAAAAAAAAAAAAAAATCAAGTGAACAAACAAAAGTGCATAGTATGATACAAGCACTGCCAGCTTGGGGGCCATTCATTTCACATCATGCCATGCATGCACTCGTTGCTTTTGAGAGCCACAAAATATGGCGATTTTTATTAAATACTTTTGAGGAGGGTGATTTTCAAACAGCCTGCATAGGCTACAGTCTGCCGGCTCTTTCAAAAATTGAATGTATGTGAGTAAATCCTGATCCTGCTCTGTCTCTGCCCTCATCCCCCCTCCCCCGAAATGCCTATATTATATGCACATAAAGTATATGCCAAATCATGCTTTATATTCATACCCAATATGGGTATGCTTATAAAACAGGGCTTTATTTGCATAAGTATGTTTAGAAATTACCCCCTAAATGTTATGAGGTGTGAATGGATACTTCTCTCATCTATCACATTTGCAAGGCTGAGAGGGAGAAAAGTATTATTGCAAGTTTCAGTTTGTGTACCAGAAAAAGCCTTAAAATTTGTTAACTCTTAGGGCTAGATTCATCAAACTATCGCATGCGATAGGAAGATGGGCATGTTTTATGGTAATAGCTTATTTATCACAAAGTGCACTATCATAGCACTTTGCGTAGGTATTACTGCAGAGTGTGTGCCACAACTGCTGTAATTCCTACCTATAAGAGAGAGAGAGAGAGAGAGAAAACTAGCCATAATGCCTTCATACTAGGTAGGTACTTACCTCTATATGAGGCCCACATAGTTACTCGAGGTGAGGTTTAGGTAGGAGTGTAGGGGTTATGGGGCTACTTGACAGTCAGAGTGAGACATACGAACAGAACAGTGCTCTCTTGTGAAGATTTGATGACCTTCGGAGTGAGGAAACTCACCCAAAGATGAGATTTGTGCAATGTTCTCTCAACCTAACTTGATATAATCAAATCTTCACAAGAGAGCACTGTTCTGTTTATATGTCTCACTCTGAATGTCAAAGTGTAAGCTTCTCCAGAGAGTTATTCTCTCAGAGCTGACACTGCCCTTGGAGATCAGAGTCATCTCTGACAGGGCTAAGAGAGTAGGGTTCAAACACAGAGCCTCCTGAGAGCTGTTAGCATGAGAAGAGGGCAAGGAGGAAGTGCAGCATAGGTCTGAGGGACCACAGCAGGGGTAGGTGGAGGCAAGCACTGTGGGGTAAAAGCTAGTGACCCTAATCAAGGATGTGCATAATTGAGCCTGAGTCTGCAGCCATGCATACATACTGAGCCAAAGTGCAGGCCTAAGCAACACAAAGATGGAGTATTTAGCCACATGATGATCTTGGCAACTTCATATGATGCTGTAAATCACACAGAGGAGAAGAGACTGCAGTGGTTCTTCCCTATCAGACATCTGTCAATACGCTAGTACAATCTGGTCACATGAACTGTGAGTATGTCCTTCGTGAAAACTTTGTATCTAAGTATGAAATTAGCTATGAAAGTTCAACGTTGGATCCTATGGAAATGAATATGCAATGAAGTTCCAAACAGAGAAAAAGACTGAACTATACAGACTGGGGTTTTTTTCCCAAGGGATTTTCTTGGGACCTTTTCCTAAGGAACTTATCCCTAGGGATGTTTTTCCCCAGAGTTTTAACTGTTGTAGTTTGCTGTACCTGTGAACTAGCAAGCCTTAAGACTGAGTTCTGTGCTCAGCATAGTCTGCTCCATTAACCCTTGAGGTTGCTGCCTTGTCATACTTGCCAACTACTCCTTGAAAGAACTTTGGCAAGCCAAGACCTTCTTTACCCTGTTCCTGCTGGCATTCCTCACAGGGCCATCTATGAGAATTTTAGGTTCTATTTTCCTGTCATTTACCTGCTGAGGTTGCTGGATTCCCCACAGCACTTCTCTGCAGAAGTGTGACCCGCCAACAGCTAAGAGTGAGATAAAACTGGCTTAATTACCTTTCAGCTGTGTTAATTAGTTTGGCATTGCATATTTGGCAAGTGCAAGTTGACTTGGAGATAATGTATATATTTATGCTCATTTTTCATAATAGTGCTTTGCTCCATAAAACCTAGAAATTAAAAAAAAAAAACACTACAATGTACCATATTAAATACTGTATACTTATGCTGTTACAATAAAACTGATTGATTACTTCACAAAAGTGTAAACAATTGCTCCCTTAAAACTATTGAATTCATAAGGTTATTAGTTAAATCTGCTAAGCATTTGTAGACTATATCTATCCTATAGCTAACAAAAGGGCCAGCAGAGGGAAGTGCAGTGTATGGCTGCTGGAGTCCAGAGGGGCATGAGACAGCAAGGTCTGAAAGGTGGGCAGCAGGAGGAGGTGCAGCATTGTTCTATATTGGCCAAATGACATCTTTTATGCCATACAGGCCCTCTTGCATGCCCTCCAGGAGTTTAGCCAGCTGATTGTTGTGGCCCATTATCTTGAGTTTGCACTGTGTAGACTGAAACTCTGGCTCAGGCACTGGAGATGGTGCTGGCTCTTCCCCACTCTGATGCCTGGTTTCACCTTCCTCCTCAGGGAACAGCTCTGGTATGCAGAATCCTCATTGCATTGGAAGCACTCATAATCAGGCAGAATCTCTTATGTTTTCTCTTGTACCTCCTCATTGTTGTCATTGTTCTTGTCCTGGGCTTCCATCCTGGCATGTGATTCCTGATGGACAGTTTCTGCCTCTGGGTCCATCTGTGCCTCCTGAGTTCTTATCAGCTCTAACAATGAATGTCCTAGCCTGGACAAATATCTAGAGTCTGGTGCATCTCAGTAACTATTATTCTCTGGCAAATAGGATAACAATAGAAAATGTGAGAACTGGCTCATAGTTTAGGCCTTTTGGTTGACATAGAAAATGGCTTCCTTTAGAGGTTTCAGCAACAAGTATAACTCCCAGCCTTGGGCCTCAAACAGTAATTATGTCTAGCTCTTTCTATAGCCCTTTGATCTCTAGGCAAGCATTATATAGTTTAAGCTTTGGCAGACTGGCACAGAGAACAGAAATTACTGCTTATCTGAGTTCACAGATAATGCTGGCATTACAAGATACTCTGCCAAGTGTCTGCTACAAGTCAAACAGAAGCTGCCAAGATATCATCAGGCATGAGGAAGATGGTTTGGACAGTTATGGCTTGAGACTTTAGAGCTATTGCTACCAGACCTTGGAAGAGGCTGAGTGTGGATGAGGAAATGCCTGAGACAAGAATGGGAAAGGCAATTTTCATATCTTGGGTACATGTTATGGCATGCAAGTGTTGTACTGCAACACACAGGTAGAGACTTATTTGCATGAGAGAAAGCACTGTTGTATGGCTCATAATTAGGTCTAGAAATCTGTATATACCCGGTATATATATAATAATCTATTTATTTCTACTTGACTTCCCATACTAAAGGGTATAGACTTTAATCACTTCCTTCACTAACGTCCATTTCCTCAGGATAGAAATGGAGTTTGCCCAGTAAAGCACCCTCCCTGGAAGGCATTTTGGTATTCTGGGCATTAATAACACAGTCAGATACCGACTTCCATGTCTAATTGCTGTCCCATTACACATGCATGAAAGGACAAATTTGGCATCTAAATCATACATGGGCTTCTTCACAAAACAGACACTTCATCTCTGACATATAGGATACCTAATAAGGAATGTACATGCATATTTTTGCAAGATGTATGCATGCACATTATTCCTTATTAAAAATACTATATGTGACGGATGTCTTAGCCCTTCACTAATATTTTTCCCCAAAGTGTATTTTCTCTAGGCTGGGGTAGTAGTAGGAGTTAGAGATTTTGGGACTACTCTCATGGCTTTAACCCCAATTTTTGGGGGGAGAGGCTATCTTTTGGGGGGTTTATAACCCCTGGGAGCATGCTCAGTGGTCAGAGGTTAGGTGCAGCTAGAGATCCCTCCCAGGATCCCAACAGAGTGGGTAAGTTGGCTGCAGAAGAAGGAAGGAGAGAGATTCCTCCTGAGTCTCAATTCATAGGAGCTGTTTTGCAGAGATTTCTCCTGAATCTCAACTATAGAGAAGAGCTTGGCTTTGAAGATTGTTAGATTTCTTACTCTGAAGGGAAGGGTTACTTCCCAACTCCCTGGGTATTGGGATTTAGATATCTTTTTTCCCAAGTGACCCATCAAGCGAGGGTGGAAAGAGAGGAAGAGTTAAGGAATTTGGCATCTAAATCATACATGGGCTTCTTCACAAAACAGACACACTTCATCTCTGACATATAGGATACCTAATAAGGAACGTACATGCATATTTTTGCAAGATGTACGCATGCATATTATTCCTTACGGATTTACGGTTGAAGTTTTTGGGAACCTTTGGTACCCCAGTTAACACTTTTCTTGGATTTGTGGATATATTTTTCTACTAGTTCTTGGAGCTGCATTCTAGTTATACCACTTTCACTGGTGAGGATATTTTTTCTATCAAGTTAATGGTGCAAAGAAAGTGAGAAGGGAGATAACACCTATGATAGATAAACTGACAATAATATTAATTGCCATCATATTTCTGTTACTGTTTTTGATTTTTGGTATTGTGGCTTGTATCATCCTTTTTTAAATTACAGTAAAGACTATTTTTTTTTCAACCCCAATCTTGGACTCTTTTGGATTTCTTTGTTTTCCCTTCCTGGATGTGCAAGGAATGAATGGACCCTGACGTGACTCAAACCTGTAGTGTTGATTTTGGTTCCACTGCCTTTGATTTTCCCCTTTGGGCACCTCCCAGAGATTATGAGGCTAGATTGTGAAGTTGCTGTGGTCAATGGTACCTAGGGGCCCTGGAAGTTCATCTCCCCCCATCCAAATTTGAACCCATAACCGTACCACTGCTAGTGAAAGATAAAGTACCAAAATGGGGGACAGGTCACATATATGCCAGAGATGAAGTGTAAGGATGTGAAGGAGAATTTTTTTTTTTTTTCGTTTGTGGTTCATTTTTGGGAGTTTTTTCTCCTTGAGTTTCAGTTCGTGGATTGTTTGATTCATTTTCATTCATGAGAAAAAAAACAAATCAATCAATTAAAAACAAAATGACCAAAAAACAAAAACAAGGCCTCCTGGGACTTCCCACCTGCCTGCCCAAAAGATGTCCAGGGCTGGGATCCCACCCCCCAGCCCCGGTCTGGTGGGGATCCACTGGCTTCAGCCTTGCCTAGGCCAGTTGCGCAGTAGCCTGACCCGGAGGCCAGGTCCTGATGCCGGGGCCTCAACCCCGGCACCAGGTCTGATGCTGTAAACCAACCTGGAGGCCAGATCCCCACGCTAGGACCTATACCCGGAACCAAGCCCAGACCCAACACTGGAACCTGAACTGGAGGCCAGGTCCTGATGCTGAGGCCTCAGCCCTGACCTAGGCCCAATGCTACGACCTGACCCAGAGGATGGGTTTCAATGCTGGGGCCTTGGCCCAGACCCAGGCCCAGCACCCTGACCAACCTGGAGGCTAGGTCCCATTACCAGGGCCTAGGCTTGAACCCAAGCCCAATGCCAGGGCCTTGGTCCAGGGCTTGGAGCCTCTTCTTCATCCTCTTCATTCTTTGGCACTTGCAAGACAAATGACTCCGTCCACTGGAGTTGCGCAGGAGTTAATTAACTCTGGCGCTTTCATCCCAGCGGACAGTGCCATTTTGATGTATCCATCAAGAATCTCCGGCATTGTGTGTGGGCCTAAGCCACGGCCCCTGCTTTAGGCCTTGGCCTATGCCCTAGGTGAGGCCCCAGCTGCAGGCCTAGGCCAAGGCACCGACATTGAACTTGGGCATAGGCTGAGGCCCCTGCTTTGGGCCTAGCCTCTGCCCTTGGCAAGGCCCCAGCTTTGGGCTTAGACCTACACCCAAATCATTAGTTCAAAACAAAACAAACAAATAAGATTTGTTTCATTTGGGGGCCCCTGTATGAAATGAATTAGCCTTAGTCTTCGCGTTTTGCAATTTTGTTTTAAACAAATGCACATACCTAATGAGGTGTGACTTTGTTGTGATGACGCACAAACTATAAATACTTAACTGAGTAGTGTGGACTCTAAGGCATGTGTGGGTGGATGATTTTCCAGTTTTCTGAAGCATGTTCCCTTGTTAGCGTCACCTTAGCACCTTCCACTTAGGAGGTATTTGACTGTGAGTGTCAGACTATTCCTTGTACTGGCACTCTTACCCTCATGTTTCTTCTCTGTGGGGTCAGGTAACTAATATCAATAATAATAACAACAATATCCTTACATCAGAAACGTACCATTTCTTTAGCAGGACCCGTCCAATGGAACATGCTCCCGCCAGACATCCGCCTTGAGATCTGCTTCGCTTCCTTCAAAAAGAAAATTAAAACCTGGCTCTTTAGCCAAGCTTTTCCAGAACTTTGATTATTTTTTACCTCCAGCTATCAAGATTTTCTCACCATCGCAATCCCTTTTGCAGATTACATTTATCTTAGACAATTACGCCTTATTTTAGTATTTGATTTCTCAGAGACTTTACAACTTTATCAGCGTTATTATTCGAACCTGTTTTCCATGTTTTCCAAGTTCTATAACCTTGTTATATGTACCGCCTCCTGGCGTAATTTTTATGTTTCAATGTAAACCGATGTGATCTGTATTTTAATACAGGAACACCGGTATATAAAAATCTAAAAATAAAATAAATAAATAAGAGGACATGAGAGGGCTTGTTGCCAGTGCCTAATTTCATAACATGTTTGCCTAGTGGCAATTGCTTCAGCTCCACAGGAGGGCCTGCTTCTCCTACTAAGCACTGCTATATGTGGGCTGTGTTCCTAACGTATGTTTCAGATGTCTGATATAATGAGGGTCTTCTAAGCAATGTTTGTGGTGGCTGACTGATGAAGCTGGTTTTCATAGGAAGACACCAGCTACCTATGTATGGCAGAAGAGACCCAGATCCTGAACACCTTTGAATATGAAACCACTAAGTGGCACCCTTCAGACAGGTTAGAAGTTTGTTAAGAGCAAGAAGTGAGACAGCTGCTGAGTAACAAGCTAACAGAAACTTCACATTGCCTGTTGGCCTAAATAGCTTCCAGGTGCAACTTATCCTGATGAGGCCTCACAGAAGGCCTTTGTACTAACTTGAAAGATAGGATATGAGAGCACTCTGTGATATTGTCTTTGGACCATCAAAAAAATCGTGGGTCGAGGAGGTCTCTGTCCGTCTTCTGTCCTGTAGGAGATTTGGGATAAACAAGCTTTTTGATTTGTACCTAGCAGTGGTGTGCTTCCACCTATTTTATTACACTGTGTTACTAGAATATGTTTCTCTTTGGATTGAATTACAATTGTCCTGTTTGCAAGTTGTGCCTAGGCTCTGCAAATTAGGGATGAGATGGCATGTATTACCACCTGTTTGCCCCTATAGTAGCCGCATTGTAGAGATAGGAGTGATTAAAACTTGTGGCAGAGTGCTTTTGTACAAGATAACATCTACCTGCTCTTCTACTTGTTTCCCAAAATATGGTGTTTGGGTTGTGGTAAAACCACTCATGTAGTCTTAAGTTTTTATTTTGGTTGCACTTTGTTTTGGTTACATCTTAGGACCACTTTGCCAGCCTGTGTGCTTGGCTTTGCTGCTTAGATCCTCTAAAACTTAGAGAAGCTAAGACCTAAGTGGAGTACATATTCCTTAGGAAGAATATGGGCAGAACACCAAACTAACCCAGAAGAGACTTGCTTCTGTTGCACATCTTAGCATATTGCTGCAGAAGTCAGGTTACAGGTAGGGCAGAGATCAAGAAGAGAAAGGTCATTGGAATGCTAATGATGCTGTTGTACATGCATACAATTGTGTGAAAAAACCTGATCAAGTCATCTTTTATGATGACTTTCTGGTAGCTGTGAATAATAAAAACTGGTAATATGTACCCTGCCTACTGACTTCTGCAGGCTCAGTTAGGTGGGAGCGGGATTCAATCAGGCACTCATTGAGGAATACAGATTCAGTGAACCCTGTATGATAGGGGTTCGGTGGGTTTATGAAAGCATGGCAGAAGTGCTGTCAATCAAGTCTGGTGGAGGGGTATTAGGCAGCCTAGGAAGACATATGGATGGGCACTCCCCTGGACCTCCCCACACACAATTAACAATACATGCATATAGAATGACATATGTGAGAGAAACCTCACACATACACACACACACACACACACACACACACACACACACACACACACACACACACACACACCCCTCCTCTTCGCTCAAGGTGAAAGTGATCCCCATCATCAGCCACTACTGCTCTGTCCGGATGATGCTGCACCTCCTGATTTAAGCAATCTGGACTGCACCGTCCCGCCGATGCTGCTGTTTACAAGGCATGAGCGCAGCCGCCATTGTTCTGCCTCCTTCCGGCCCCAGTCGATGCTCCTTCAGACTGCGCCAGCCCGCCTCCAGGTCTTTCTTGCAACCTTGTGGGGTCAATGCTGCCCAGAGCCAGTGGGAGCACTAGGCCACTGCCCTCAAACTTCTGGCGCTCTAGGTGGCTGCGTAATCCACCTAGTGCTTCTACCAGCCCTGCTGTCAGTAAACAGCAGTTGATATTCAATGCAGCCTAAGGAGTGAATTTTCAGAGTTAGACACAATGAAATTAGAATACAGTTATGTAAGGAGCATCTACTCACATACATGCTATTTTATAAACAAACATATGAACATATTTGCTTTTGCAAATATTTTGTGATGAGGTGCATAGTGTATCTAAAGGGAAAAACACAGAGCGGATCACTTCAGGGAGAGTCCAGGGTGGAGCCAGGCAGGTTTTGGCTCCTGCTTCCTTGCGGGCTTTTGCTGCGTGTTGGAGTTCTTGCGCATCCACCTGGCCGGACCCTTCCGGGGCATGATGACTTTCAGTACGGCCCCAAGGTATTGGTGGAGCTTCCTATAATGACTTGGGGAGAGGCCTCTCTGAATTATGTGGGCCTTAATTTTCTTTGGATTAATGATACCTCTTCCTGGATTCCCAACCTCCTTGGTCTCTAGTGGGCTTGTGTAAAAAAAAAAAAAATTAATAAAAGGATGGGAAGGGGTTAGAGGGAAAACTTAGGAATGAGCAGGCCTTGGTCAGTGGAGAGGAGGGGGAGGGGGGGGTCAGACGGTGAGGGGAACCAAGCTCAAGAGACCGAGAATAATGGAGTGGGACAGCCAGTCAGAGGCCTAAGGAAGAAGGCTGTGTACAGACCTTGCAAGCACTATGTACGGTGGTGTTGCCTCTAAGAACTAAAGTGGGAGGAAGGACAAACTCAAACAAAAAAGTGGGTAACAAACAAATAACCAAACAAAAACTACCAACTCAAAAAGAAAGACAAATGGGACAAACACAAGCTCCAAACACAACTACAAAAGGAATAAACTAAACCTACAAGCAAAAAAAAAAAGAACTCTACAAAAGTATACAAAAGAAACAAAACACAAACCTTAAACTCAACTACCACAAAACAAACTAAACCACAAGTAGAAACTAAACTCTAAAGAAATACAACTAAAGAAAATGGGGGAGGGGAGATGAACAACTGAAGCTACTGCCTCATCCCTAGGTGCTCAGCCTAGGAAAATTCCTCAGCAAAAGGTTAGAAAATGGCTTACCTTGGGAGAGGCAGTAACAAATCCCTCTCCAAATCCTCTGGAAAGGAAAACAAGAGAAAAGGGGAGATTCTCCCCTTCCTAGGGGGGGAAAAAAAGCCAGGGGAAAGGAACCTTACCCCTGAAAAGCACCAGAAAAATGTAGCTCTCTGCTCTGACGGAGGGAGCTGAGAAACAGCTGCCTCCAGACAGCAGAGCCAGAGACTACAGGGGAAGACTACACTTCCCAGGTTCTTTGAGCCAAGGACAAGCCAATGGGAGAAAGGAAAGAGGCTTGATTATATACCTGAGAATGGCTCCCGGGAAATGCACACACCTGAACCCATGCTGACGGAGGAGGAAGGCACTGGGGATATGTTGGAGTTTAAAGGGAAGCTCAGCTCCTCCTCCTCAGAGGAGGAGGAAGTCATGGATGTGGAGGTCCCTGCAGTGGAAACTCAGGGACGAGTAAGAGGGGATCACTCTGTTTTGTTTGATTCTTTGGCTTGGTTTGGTTTATGTTTTTCTTAAGGACTGGGAGGCCCGTAGCCTGCAGCACACCTGAGGGGAGAAGGCGAGTGTTGTGCCTTTGCCTAGCAGGGCGGTTTGCTGGCCGGAAGGCTAAGCTTGTTTGTCTCCCCCAATGAACTGAGGGGTGCTAGAATTTGTGTGGTTTACATTTTTAAACTGTGAAAGGTGTTGGATACAAACTTCTTTTTTTTGTTCTTCCATTGCTGTGGGACGGAGCTCACATGGACCTGCTGTGGGGGACATTAAAGCAACTGGCTGAACATGTGTGAACGCACCAGAGGACACTTTTGAGCTGGAGGACCTTAGTGTGGTGCATGGAGACCTGCAGGGTGAAACTGCCTGGGGCACTTTGATCAGTGGACGGCTGGGCTGAGGATTCTTCCTAACCGGTGCCTCGGGACAATACAAATAAAAAAGGGGGGTCTGAGGTGAATCCAACATTTACACACATACGTTTATTTTATTTATTTATTTATTTACTTTTATATACCGGTGTTCGATTTTACATATCACATCGGTTTACATTTAAACAAAATTTGCAGGAACTTATGCGTTACCTTTGTCAAATACATTAAACATCTAAATATGGGGACTGTTAACAAGGGATATAAAAGAACATGGGGAATGGCTAACACTACGGGATGCACGAAGGGATGCACAAAGGGGAGTGCCCCTTTGTCGTGCCCCTTCAGCGCGCAACGCCTGGTGTTCTGGCGCCGTTTAATGTCCGTCACAGTCCTCAGTGACATCAGAGTTGTTATTTAAAAAGACCCATGATTAGATTTGCCAACGTATGTAATTTTATACCTGATAATTATCTTGCGTAAGTGATATTACACATGTTTATTATGTACTATTGGTCAGATGGGAGGTCTGTGTGAACAATGTAGGATGAAGAACCGGGGGGTCTCAGTGACCTGGAGAAGAACTAGGAGAACTGATGGAGTAATTGGTAATTTCAATTACTCATGCATGTTTTAAAATATACCTGTTTATGTGAGTCCTACCTTTTTTTTGTGTGTGTATTTTTAAAATAGGATAGGAAAAGTATGCATGTTCAATGAATTTTACTCATTTTCAGTGTATTGAATGAATTTGATTGTAAGCATAAATATGCATACATGACATGGGGAAATGATACGCATATTTTATAGCACAAATATCACAATCCCTTAATAGCCAGGACCCCTTTTTAACCCTCTAAATTAAAAAAAAAAAAAAAAGAAACCTTCTACCTACCCAGTACCTGAGTGCTGGGACCATTTGAAAACCTGCATTCACTGTTCAGAGCGATGCTGGGTGCTTCTGCATTATGTTTTTAGGAGCTCTAGAAGTTTACGCTATCAGCGCATGTGTTCAGCTAAGCTGTTGCCCAGCAGGCTCACTTCTTTCCAACGGCAAAAGCAGGTCACCAGCAGGACCTTCCTCCTGAGCTTCCAGGGAGGAGACCCTATGAGTGATAGGGGAGGGCGACTGAAAGGGGAGGAGGCATTTAAGTGCCTCTTGGCACTGGAGCTGCTGGGGCAGCCCAATCTCTAGAGGCCCAGAGATACCTTGCTGGGGGGGAGGGGGGCAGGAACTGGCTAGCATCCAGCATCTGTTTGTGGTGGTGGAACAGCAGATGTTGCAACAGACTGGGCCAGAGTCTCTTCCTCTTCCTCTTCCTCTTCCTCCTCCTCTGAGGAAAAGTTGTGAAAAGAGACAAATGTGTGGAAAGCAATCAGCTGGTATGAGAGGTGGTGTGAGCTGGAGGTGTGTTTCTGGGATGTGTGGGTTTGATTTATGGGTGTGCTGGAGACTACAGGATGTGAAGGAAGCTGTGGGGTACTTTTCAATGATGAGAGGTTATAAGGCAGTATCTAAGTATTAGCAAAAATGGAGGCTTCTGTAAAGCAGGCAAGAACAGCAGACAGCATGCTGGGACAAGTTAAATCACCCTGTGGAGATTTAATTTTTAGGAAGACTGTTTCGGATTCGTTAGTCTCAATGATTATAATTAGGACTTAGAGTGGGGAATAAGTGGTTACCTGGTTAAAGTGGGGAGATTCACATAGATATTAAGAGTATGCAAGTGGCCATAATTAGAAACATGCCTCTCATAAAGGCAAACATTTGATCCAGACTTTATATATTAATGAATCACATTCCTTACATTTGTAAAATAAGGTGATGTACAAAAAAATTTAAAACTGAGCTAACAATTAAAACAACTAGCCAGGAAAAGTAAAACTATAAAATCATAGCAAAATAAAATAATCAATAATAAATAAAATGAATAAACATAAAATATTATAACACTAAAATAACAGCTGACATTCTAGATACCATTATCAAATGCCTCATATAAGGGCCTGATATTTTCCACATACCTCTGCCTCAGCGATGTGACTGACGAAAACATCTCATGTGGATCTGGGATAGATTCCAGTAATGGCTTCAGTTTCTGTACCAAATCATGAAGGTATTGTGCCATTCAGAGTTGATATGCTGCAATGTGGTTACTCAGCATGGACTCCTGGAAGACCTTGGGCCAACCAAACTCAGCTTCTTATATTGGAGTAGAGTGCCAACTCTACTATACCTTTCACCATACTAGCCACCATTCCTTTGAATGGGCACTTATGGGTACAGTGTAAGTTGCCTCAATAAGGCCAGATGGAAAGTTTGAGCTGCAGTCTTGGCCAGAGATGGAAAGGGTATTGGTGACTATCTGATGGAAGCTCAACATAGATAGACAATGGTGAAACCTCTTACATGTAAGTTAGATTCATTTAACTCTGGTTCGCTCCTGCCTCATGTGCAGCTGCTGCAGCCACTTTCCCTCTAATTGATGCAGCTCCTGGTCTTCTTCTTGAGATCTTCCACCCATTGAGACAGGAAGATTGGAAGATTATACAATTAGAATATATATTACACTTAAGGGTCCTCCACAATAGTGCATTTCCTTTGGTACCACCTTCCCTAGAGTTCCATAACTGTAGCTCTTTCCTGGCCTTTTAGGAATCTATGCATGCTGTGCACTTTCCCTCTTGCTTGTAGCTAATGATTTCCCATTTTTGATTACAGATCTTCCAACACATTGCATAGAGCCACCACTGTAGGGTTTGTCCTAGTGCCATCATGGCATTATAACCTTTCACTTTCCTATTGTCTACCTTATTTATCTATGCCTTCTAGGCACCTACTTCCCTTGGGTATGAGCAATGCTGTTCAATTCAAGGCACTAGCCCTGCTAGGCCTGGCTCATTCTACAGGCATTCTGCCAAACTCCATAGATAGGGAAACAGATGTCTTCATTCAGACTATCGGGTCCACCAGCATCTAGGCATCCCTACCTGTGAAGTTCAGCTTTCTCGCTGAAGTGGCCATTTTGCAAATGAGCCTGCCCCTGCAGAATTAGAAACATACTAGTTCATTTCCGGATGTACATACAAACTATGCTGTGTACAAAAAGTACATGTGTACTTTTGAGAGTAAAGAATGATACACATTTTAAAACCTGCCTGGCTTTTGCTGTAGAAGTTTTAAAATACTAGCATAAATCTCCATTGGCCCTCTAATACATAAAAATGGTGTACTGTGCAGAGTTTTCAAAGTTGGGCTCATAATGATTTCCTACATTCGTAGTGAGTCTTAGAATTTTTTTTTATTTGTAAATTTGTCTCTCTGATCCATTTCTTTTGTATGCTACTAAACATGTATTACATTCTTGTGCATTTCAGGCTTGTTGGATTCTTATCACAATATCAGCTTCTAGATATATAGCAATTCTCAACTGTAATAAAATGTATAATGTCAACCAAAACATAAGGTCAATTGTAATGCCTATTTTCCTAGGGACTTAAATAGTCAAAATTCACTTGATGCCCTTTTTATTCTGAAAGGAAAAATTTACATTTTCCCTAGTATATTATTTTTCAGGAGTCTTGACAAGAATACCTTAACCGATTTTTTTTTCAGATGTCGTTGGTTATTTGACTGCTAATTTGATTGCAAAATTGTTTCTATGGTTTAGCCGTTGTCTGGATGAAAATTATGAGGCCATTCTTTTGATGGGGTTTTAGACTGGGGCTTTATATGAACTCACTATGAACCTGATTTACTAACCTTTTTTTCCAATAGACATTGAATGGGAAAAAGTAAATCAAGCCCCCATCATACCAATAGCAGCTGTATTCATTATTACGCTATTGAAAAGATTGGTGCATTTATTTAAAAATATACCAGCTTTCTGAAGCAAAGTACTTCTTTGTACATGTAGTTAATGTTATTTCCACTAAAACAAAAATTGTATATAAATCTGTAAGGGCTTCATTTAATAAGAATTTTTCCCTCCGACACAGAATGCAAAAAAATCTTTAGTAAATCAGGCCCTAAATATTACACTACATTTAATGATTAGTACTGCAAAAAGTAAGATTCAATTCCAGATGCTATAGATTTGATTAAAACATTCTCCTGGCATTTATCTTCTCTATAAAGAAGATTTATGCATCATAAAAGAACAAATTGATCAATGATTGGTTAATTTGCTCTTTTATGATCGGGTTTCTATGGGGAGCATTCAATTGGAAAAAAGGTTTGAATTTGTTTCTTCTTGATTAGCACAATTATTTCACTATATTATGTATGGTTTCCTTATATAAAAAAATAAGAACATAAGAGCATAAGATTTGCCATACTAGGGCAGACCAAAGGTTCATCAAGCCCAGCATCCTGTTTCCAACAATGGCCAATCCAGGTCACAAGTACTTGGCAGGATCCCAAAAGATTAATAGATTCCATGATGTTTATCCCAGGAATAGGCAGTGGATTTCCCCAAATCCCCCTTAATAATGGTTTATAGACACTTCTTCCTAGAGCTTGTCCTAACCTTTTTTAAACCCGACTACAGCAATAGTGTTCACCACATTCTCTGGCAACAAATTAATTATGCATGAAGTAAAAAATAATATTCTCCTCTTTCTCTTACATGTATCACATGGCAACATCATTGAATATGTTCGTAATTTTTGAAAGAGTAAACAACTGATTTGTTTTTACCAGTTCCAATCCACTCATTTATTTGATAGACCTCTTTCATATATCTCCTCTCGGTCATCTCTTCTCCAAGCTGAAGAGCCCTGGCCTCTTTAGCCTTTCTCCCTAAGGGAATCATTTCATCCCCCTGTTATTTTGGTCACCCTTCTCTGTAACTTTTCTAATTCTGCTACATCTTTTTTGAGATGTGGTGACCAGAACTGCACAGAATACTCAAGGTACAGTCGTACCATGGAGCAACACAGAGGCATTATGATATTATGTTTTATTCTCCATTCCTTTTGTAATAATTCATAGCATTCTCTCTGCTTTCTTGGCTGCTGCTGCACATTAAGTAGAGTATTTCAACATATTATCCACGATGACACCAAGATCCTTTTCCAGAATGCTGATTCCCAAAGTGGAACCTTGCATTGTGGAGCTATAATTTGAGGTGCTCTTCCCTACATACATCACCTTGTACTTGTCCACATTATATATCATCTGCTTTAGATGCTCAGTCTCCCATTCTTGCAAGGCCCTCTTACAATTTCTCACAATCCTTTTTGTGTTCTAACAACTTTGACTAATTTTGTATCATTAGTAAATTTGATCACCTCCCTTGTCATTCACATCTCTAGGTTATTTATAAATATATTAAAAAGCAGCAGTCCTATTATAGATCATTGGGACACTCCACTATTCACCTTTCTTCAATAAGAAAATTGACCCTTTGGCCCTACTCTCTGTATTCTATCTTTTAACCAGTTCTCAGTCCACAATAGAACATTGCCTCCTATCCCATGACTTTTCAATTTCCTCATATTTATTCACGCCTTCAAAAAAATATAGCAAATTGATGATGCAAGACTTTCTTTGCTAAATCCATATTCAACTTTGCCCACTAAACTATGTGTATCTATATGTTCAGTAATTTTGTTCTTTAGAATAGTTTCAATCATTTTTCCCAGCACTAACATCATTTTCCCAGATCATTCCTGGAATTCTTTTTAAAAACCAGCATTACATTAGCCATCCTCAAATCTTCAGGTACCATAGCTGAATTTAATGATAGTTTACAGATTCCTAATGGTAGGTTTGCAATTTCATTTTTCAATTATTTCAGCACTCTGGGATGTATTCCATCTTTTCCAGGTGATTTGCTACTCTTTAGTTTGTCAGTTCCCCTAGTACATCTTCCAGGTTCACTGAGATTATTTTCAGTTCCTCTGAATTATTATCTTTAAATATCATTTCTGGCATGGGTATCTGCCTTACATCTTTTTCAGTAAAAATTGAAGCAGAGGATTCATTTAATCTCTCCACTATGGCCCTGACCTCCCTTGGCATCCGTTTTACCCCTCAATCATCAAATGGTCAAACTGATTTCCTCACAGGCTTTTTGCTTCAGTCATACCTGAAAAAGTTTTTATTATGAATTTTTTGCCTCCACAGCAAGTTTCTTTACAAATTCTCTTTGCCTTCCTTATCAATGCTTTGCATCTAACTTGCTAATGCTTATGCTGTTTCCTGTTTTCTTCATTTGGATCTCTTTTCCATTTTTTCAAAGATATTCTTTTGGCTAGAATTGTCTTTCTCACTTCACCTTCTAACCATGCTGGCAATCGTATGGCCTTCCTGCCGCCTTTCTTAATGTAGAATACATCTGGTCTGGGCTTCCAAGATATTATTAAACAAGATCCATGCTTCATATAAACTCTTGAACTTTGCAGCCTCTCCCTTCAGTTTTTTCCTGTTGGAACATTCCCAAAAATGTTTCTCATTTTATTGTAATCTCCCTTTTGAAAGTAAAATGCTATTGCAGTAGATTTCTTTAGTGCCCTTCGTAGTGTCCCCCTTAGTACCCTCCAGTTTTCAAGTCAAATTTGATCATGTTATGATCACTATTGCCAAGTGGCCCTACACCATTACTTCTTTCACCAAACCATGTGTTCCACTAAAGATTAGGTCTAAAATAGCTCCCCAATCCCTTTGTTGGTTTTGGCATCAGCTACTCCATGAATTGTGTGTCCAAAATAACACTTCAGACACTTCAGAGAGAATAGAGAAAATGATTTAAAAACAGAATGAAAATTAAATATTAAAAAATCAGAATCAGATAATTAAATAGTGTAGTAAGTAAAGAGTTTGATGTTTATTCTTGATGTCTTTTACTTATGTCTTCAGAATTTTTGCAGTACTTCAAAACCTTCTAATTTTTTTATATGAGGGAATGCACGATGGCAGCACACAGAGGATGTACAATTGAAACTCTAGACTTTTTCTCCCTTAATTTCATTCTTTTAAACTTGCCATGGCCAAACATAAAGGCAAAATTCCCCAGCAAATCCTCCCCCATCTGAATCTACCCAGAAATTGCCAGTTGAGGAGTTCCTGCTAGAAAGTCAGAGACAGTTTAGGAGACTTCTGTAGTTGCAGGAGAGGTTGAAACCACGCCACAGATGAAAGCAGAAACATTGCTGACTCCTGGTGCACCAACCTCTTCCTTTTCCCTGAGCTGCAAACTGTTGGTCATAGAGAGTATTTCAGCTTTGCCTGAGATGCCATCAGATAGTGGGGGACAACTGATGGAATGAACTTCCTGACTGGAGGCTTCAGGAGCAGTGAGGAAGCTACTGCAAATCCTAGCAAGAGACCGTCCTTATCTCCATCAACTACTCAATCTATGGTGGAAAGGGCCAGGTGTGCTGGCTCATCAATGACTGTGGCAACACTTGCTGACCTGACCACTAGGCCCACTTTTGCCAAAACAGCTGTTATTTATTTAGACTTATTTGGACTATGCTAAACTCTCTTGAATGAGCTGTTTCTTCTTTAGTGATATTAATATTAAGAACCCAAAACTGTCCACGGTACACAACATCATATGCATATCTTAAGTGGGCCTGCACTACATCTTATGCATATGTAAGTGCTCCTGCAGAGATTTATGCTAGCATTTTATAAGAAATGTGGCAGGATCTGCATAGTTTATAAAATACCACATATTTCTGCCCCCAAAGTATGCAGGCTCAGATGGACTTTCAAAGGAGATATGCATGTAAATGTAGCATACTATTGTAGCAATATTCAAAAGTCATATAACCACATTAAGTACATTTAAAGGTAAATTTTAAAGCCCAACACATGCTGAAATTAAGGGATTCATGTGCTAAGCTGAAATTAAGGGATGTATGTGCTAAATTGAATTTAAAAGCTGCCCAGATATATATGTAAAAGCCGCTGCATGCACATCTCAGAACTTCTCAAAAAGGGGCGTGGCGTGGGCATGGTCTAGGTGGGGCTTGGGTGGTACATGGATGTTTTGAGTCTCAAACCAGAAATTTACACATAAATACTTACATGATCTGGCACACTCCTAGGCTGTCTGCCGCGTAATTTAACTTCTGCTATGGATGTCACGTATGTAAACAAAATAATAATAACGAGCCATTTCAGAGGTCTGTAAAGGGTCTGGGGTAATGGAGGGTGTACAGGCTATCAAACCAGGGAGGTTTGGAGGACCTAGCTGGTAGCTGGGCAAACTGGGGAGGAACTGGTAAAATATGCAATGGCGTCAGCGCGTGTCCCTTTTAAAAATTTCCCTACTTACATGGTAGAAGTGGTTTTTGCAATCACGTGCACATACGCTTAAAATTGGACATATTTGTATGTGTGGCCAGTAGATCCTGGATTCCTGGGCACTATATCCATGATGATGCTCTTGGCATCACAGACCACCTGCATATTGAGGGAGTGAAAGCCCTTGCGGTTGCAATAGGTGGCCTCGTCACCTACAGTGCCTTATAGGGACATAAGTGCAATTGATAGCTTTCAAGACAGAGGGGAAACATGCAATTTATTAGAAATCATGCAAATAATGCAAATCATGCATTATTTCATGTTGTTTGTGTATTCTCTGAAGGAAGGATATATATTGGCATGTTCTCCTAGCAAGGTAACTAGGACCTGATTTTTTCACATAGAGGAGACTGACTGGCTGATTCCAGCTGTGGCCCAAGAGATGTTTGGAAGGTGCCAGTGGCAAAAATTGCCAGGGCAATTGTGACCTTGATGTGTACAGGCAACTCATGGCCCCTTCGGGTGGTAAGTTCGAAATCCCTCACTAACTGCTGGATAGTTACAGTGTGGTTTTCTTGTTGATCGTGAACCTACACATGACTTGCTCCTCTGAAAGATCCATAAACTATATCCTAATCCTGTATACCCTGTGAAAGGAGTACCTCCTCTTTCTCCTTCTCTGCTCTCTCTCCCTTTTCAGCTGCATAGATATCTTTATCCATAGGGTCAGTAGAGTCATCTTAAAAAGGGACTTTCCAACACTGACTAGCTAATCCCTGTATATTGCAGAAAAACACTGGCACTCCCCCTTTATAGGCCTTTATGTCCCTGAATCCCCCAATCTGTTCCTCTAACAACCATTATAAACCTGTAGGTCCTAGGTAGCAGGCAGTTTGGCCCTGTCTATCCCAGGAATGCACTATCCAACTCCCCCCTCCCCCAGTCTGTCCTTGAATCTTCCCTGTATACCCTGCATTTTCCTAATGTCTTTCACTAAGTTCTGGTCTGTCCAATAAACACTCCCTCACACTCCCTGTGTTATGGTTGAGTGTGTTTTGGTGGATCCTTGGGTACTGTGGGAGATGACCACGCCCACGGGGAGGAGCCCCGTGAGGAGCCACAGCACTGGGCTAGACTCAGAATGGACAAAACACAGTTAATTCTTTATTAAACAGCTTGAAGAGAGCCACCAGAGGTGGCAGTAGTGAGACAGTCTGGTAGTTGCAGTCTCAGGGACCTCGGCAGAGGGAGCCCTTCTCTCCTTGATGATGATAGGTGGTTCCGCAGCAGGTCTCCCAGCGAGGAGATACTGTGGATGAGATAGACTGAGAGTTAGAATACTCACTAGGTGTTTGCTGTTGGTATGCGATTCCACCAGATATGTTGAAGAAGGTACAGGCACCAAGGCAAGGAGAGCAGGCCCTCAAGGAGCGAGTGCCTGTTTCCTGTGAGGCACCTGAAATAAAGCAGAGGGCCCCCGAGGAGCGGGTACCCAGGTTAGCAGTTACCCCGAAGGGCAGAGAGAGAGCTTCCAGCAGCAGCACGGAAGAGGCAGAGTAGCATAGACAAGAACAAATCCGAGTCCTTGCTAACTCAATGAGCTAACAAACTAGTGAAGGTAATATACCTGGATGGCGTGATGTCAGCATGAGGGAATGCCCTCAAGGTTCGCACCAAGGGTGGCATAAAGATGTGGGGTGTACGCGCGTACCCTAGTAGGTACCTAGGAGGAGCAATGGTGGGAGGCTGCATCATAGCCGTTCCGGGGACACCGGAGAGATCGGCTTGTAGACGCTGCGGTAGCCATCTTACCCAGGTAAGCGGGAGGAGCCGTGAGTAAGGTGAGGCAAACGGGGCGAAGCCGTCGAGGACCGACGGACGCAACACCTTGGGCTGCTCATGTATCCTCCCTCCTGGAGAAGCCAAGCCACGAAATGCCGTCACTAATCAAAGTGAAAGTTATCACTAGTATGTGTAAAAAAGCTGTAGCAAATTTACATAGGCGTGTGCATGTACGTGTGTAGATGCACACGTGTACGTCACTTTTAAAATGTCATTATGAATGTTTTCCTAGCCATGCTACCAACATGCCCCAAAATGCCCCTTTTTTTGCATGCATTCAGGTACGCGATCTTTTTTTATACACACATACATGTGACCCTTTTTTAAAAAGGATTGTGTGCATTCATGCCACATATATGCATATATGGCCCTTTTTGCATGAGTAACCCTTTGGAAATTACCTCCATAATGTATTCATCTATAACTATGTAAGTCACATTTTGAGCTTTATTTTTTTCTGACTGATACAATATACCAACTGAAAGATAAAATGATCTCTAGTTAATATTTTCAACATGAGCATAATCCTTTGTGGGATAAATTTTAAAAGTCATTCACACACACAAAACCTGGTTTTATGCACATAAACAGCTGTACTAAAATAGCCTAGAGCTCTATACATGTAAAGTATGTGTGTAGCCTGGTTACATGTGCACTTTTATGCAAACTGAGCAGAGGCATTCCAGGGAGTGGAGTTTGGGTGGAATCAGCACTCATGCGCATATTTTTTAATTTAAAGGAGTCGATTTTCAAAGAGTTATGTGGGGGGATGAGCGCATAAAATTGGGATATATGCATTTATTTAGCCCTTTTCATGGCAAGCACATTTTTATAAGGTTGTAAGTATGCACTAACCATTTTGTGTGTATGTCTATGAGAGTAAAAAGGAGGGCATTTTGAAAGGGTTCTGAGATCAGGGTTCAATAGTATATGCACAAGGAAGTATTTTGTAAACAGTGTACAGGCAAATTACATATTTTTTTACACTTACTATTCGAATTGTAGAAATGAAATCACACTTGTCGTTTGCAGTTTTTGGATGGAAGGTCTGGATGAAGTGGTGTGCAGCCAGGATGAGTGGTGGAGGATCTAGGTGAACTAGTGGCAGTCTGGGTGGTGGAGGTGTCAGCAAACTGATGACTAAAAGTACATGCATAATTAAGTATTTTCATAAGTGGATTCTGTGCAAAGGTTATAAAATACCTGCCTCTGCACATAAACTGAGAGTACACACACAGGTTACAATTATTTCCCATGTAGAATATATAAAACAAGATACACTATGTGGATCCCTTTATTAAAAAACGTGCACATACTGACACATATGCATGTATTTTTGAAGTGGAGATACATGGTACATTACAAACTGTGTGACTGCCACCACACAGTTTATAAAATACAAATGCACAGATCTGTATACATATGTGTTGAATGACACACATTATTGAAAATTGCATTCCCTGAGGATAATTTTATAACTGTACAAATTGGGGTAAAGTCTGCATGTAAGTTTTTTACATGCAGACTTTACGCCATATTTTCAAAGTCAAATTATGGGCATAAGTTTGCTCTGAAAGTGCTTGGGTAATTGGCCTTCACTATACACAAAACACTCAGCAGAAAATAACATCTGTTCTTTGCAAGGTGTAATTTGTAAAACATTAACTTACTTGCATACTTTTGAAAATAAAATATGTGGACCTGATATTCAATGCCATTTAACTGGATAAGTTCCAGCTTATTCATCTAAGTGACAGTGTCTGAATATCTGGCTGTGTTCAACAGCTGCCACTTAGCTGGTTAAGTGGTGGGCAGGACAGGGGTGTAATCATGGGGAGCTACTTATCAGGCAAGCTTAACCATATAGACTTATCCAGCTAACTGGGTCATTCATCAAGTTGCATTAGGGCTCTAATACACATTATATATTGCATGATATACGTAATATTTTGCATCTCCCTACCCAGATACTCTACCCTATTACAATTACCTTCTTTCATGCAATTTGCATGCAAGAATAATGCAAATGCATACAAAAATGGGAATTAAGCAATTTGATGCTGATATTTATTGCGGCCAACCAAGAAGATAGTCAGCCTCGATAAAATAACAATACCTCCTAGGAAGCGTTAGATGTGCGGTGGGAGGCCTGGGACCCTAACGTGGTTCTGAGGCTCCCACCGCAAATTTAAAGTGGCCATAAGAAAAAAAAAAATGCAGCCAAATGGGGAGGTAGAGCGTGGGTCAGTTCTGACCCCATTTCAACCTGGGGCCGCAGGTCAAGGTGGCCCTGACTCCCCAAAAATGAAAAATAAGTGGAAATATACACCTGGTAGGGGAAGCCCCCCTCTTAACTCTGCCCCCACCCCCCCGAGCCCGCCAAAGTGTCAAGCCAAACACACCCCACCCCCTCAGCCCCCCCTGCCTGGGTCCAATCCCCAGACCTTACCCCAGTCACATGACTGTGACAAGGCCAGGTTGGCGCCATTTTGAAAACTGATGCAGACTGGGATGGGTGCGAGAGTTCACCTGTCCCTGATGCAGGATCCAGGATAAGGGAAGGGGAGCTCTGGAGGGGCAGGGTAGGGGTCGTGGACATGAGCCTTCAGGGAGGGCCAGGGGGTAGGGGGCCTTGAAACTTCAGGGAGCTAGGGGTGGGGGTGATTGAATTGACATTTGGGAGGGCCAGGGGTGGGGGATTAGACTTCAGTGGGTGGCTGCTGCTGCCACTGCATGCATATTTGCACTTATTTTCATTTTTAGGGAGTCAGGCCCACCAGGTTGAAATGGGAGTAGTACTGACTCCTGCACTATCTTCCTGTTAGGCCATGGCTTTTTTTTTGGGGGGGGGGGGGGCAGAAGTCCTTTAAGATGATGGCTGATCTGTGAGGTTGAGGCTGCCGTCAGATTGCAGGGCCACTCACAGCATTCTTTTGTGTCATGGTGTTTGGTCAAGACCAGTGGCGTAGCCACGGGTGGGCCTGGGTGGGCAGGTGCCCACCCAACTTAGACCCAGGCCCACCCAACTGGCACCGGAACTGCAAGGCTGTCGCGGGATCCCATCCCCGCGACAGCGAACAAGAGAACCCACGCCTCGCGCGCCATCTCAGCACACGTGGGGAAGCGCTGCTGCGGCCGTATGGCCAACCGGTCGTCCTGTTCGGGGGGGGGGAGCGGAAGCGCCATGCGCAGCTTCCGCTTCCTCCCCCCAATGCAGGAAGATCAGCTGCCTCTCCTGCTGCCACCCGTTCTCCTGCTATCTTCGGGTCAAACGGCCCGCCGAACTTCCTGTTTGGGGGAGCGGAAGCGCTGCGCACAGCTTCTGCTTTCTCCCCCAAAGCAGGAAGATCAGCTGCCTCTCCTGCTGCCACCGGCCTCCTGCTATCTTCTTCGGGCGTCGGGCCCGCCGATCTTCCTGCTTGGGGGGGGGAGGGAGGAAGCGGACGTTGTGCGCTGCTTCCGCTCCCCCCCCCGACAGGAAGTTCGGCGGGCAGTACGGCCCGACGCCCGAAGATAGCAGGAGGCCGGTGGCAGCAGGAGAGGCAGCTGATCTTCCTGCTCTGGGGGAGAAAGCGGAAGCTGTGCACGTGCTTGAATGTGTATGTGTGGATGAGAATGGGAGTGTGTATGGGTGAAAACTGGAGCCTGGGTGTGTATGTGGGTGAGAATGGAAGCTTGAATATGTGGGTGAATGGGAGCTCCAATGTGTGTATGTGTGGTTGAGAATGGGAGCCTGGGTTTGTGGGTGGGTGAGAATGGGAGCTTGAATGTGTGTATATATATGGGTGAGAATGAGAGCCTGGGTTTGTGTGGGTGGGTGAGAATGGAAGCTTGAATATGTGGATAAGAATGGGTGCTTGAATGTGTGTATGTGTGGGTGAGAATAGTACCTTACATGTGTATATGTATGGATGAGAATGGGAGCTTGAATATGTGTGGGTGAGACTGGGAGCATGGGTTTGTGGGTGAGAATGGGAGTCTGGGTTTATGTGTGTGGGTGAGAATGGGTGCCTGGATGTGCGTCTGTGTGTGCATAAGAATATAAGCCTGGGGAGGGGTGAGAAAGTGAGAACTTGAATGTGAGCTTGTGGGGGGGGGGAGAGCATATGAGAGTGACAGCTTGAGTGTGTGAGAGGGAGTCTGTGAGAGAAAGCGTGTATGTGTGTGTGTGTGTGTGGAAGGGAAGAAGACAGTAATAGAAGAAAGACACTGAAAAGGAATTAGGAAATGAGCTATAAGGGAAAAAATGGGAAAAAGAGACCAGGACCAACTGATTAGAAAAATACAAAGATCAGACAACAAAGGTAAAAATATATACCTATATTTTGAGATGTTAGCAATTTAAATATAAGCAACACAACCGCTCTCTCAAAATTTATGGACAGGTAGGAGCCGTGTATAAAATCGTAATAATAAGAAGGCTAAAGTACTACAAATCACCGTGAATTATGTTTGTATCATTAAGTAAACCTCATACTTAGGCGTAGATGTGAATGCTATGCTGCATAATTTGGCATTATTTATCAGTAAAAAAACAACTAGTAGACCTGCATGCCTACAGCCCACCCATGTTAACCTTGTGCCCACCCAAAAAATCAATTCTGGCTACGCCACTGGTCAAGACATAAAAGAATGTATCATAATGTCATGATGCATTTTCTGGGGAGGGGCCCTGACCAATTTTATAAAAGTCATTTACGCCTATAACTGGCTTTGAAAATTCAGCTCTGTATCTGCAGTTTCCTATAAAGATACAGCACTAGAAATATCACAGTCTCACATTAAGCTTCAAAAATTGCAGGCTGGTAAGAAAAGACAACCCTAACATTTCATTAACTTGAACCCTGGATTAATGAACAGTGAAAAACTATTGTTTGGTGGTTTTGGAGACAGGCCAGGAACACCACACATCATCAAGCTGTTTTTGACTATTGCAGAGGAAGAACTTGGTTCATAGTGACCTACAATTTGCTTTCCATAGGCTGCTTCTTTGCTGCTTCTGCGTTGGCCTGCCAATGTTTTTTTTTTTTTTTCCATGTCCTTCTACAGATATACTATTTTTGATTGTCTGAAAGAAGAACAATGAAAGGAACCAGAAGTATTTTTGATCTTCATTTGAAAATGCAGGTTGGGGTTTCCAAAAGGATTTGAAGAACTGAAAAATTAATCAGATACAAGGGAGTGGGGGAAACAGTGTTTTTACATTCAGATCAGCAGTAATGATCAATGCAATGGCCATTTGTGACCTACATGTAGAAAATTTTGGTAATCTTCAGTTTCTAGTAGATAGGTATCTATCTTACTGGAAAATGTATAAAAATTGACAGTAATTGGAACATTAGATACTTAGCTAGTAGTTCAGGTGAGAGTAAAGATTAATCAGATATGGAACTATCCCTGTTTTGTCATCTCTATCAGAAACTTAGCCAGAACAGACCTAAAGCAGAACTACCAAAATATTTTAATAATGTACTAAGTACGGGGCAAGATGGTGTCCTAGCAAGCAGTTGAGTTGGAAGGCAAGGTGGTTACTCACCCCTCTGTGTCCTTGCCTTCTCAATCCCAGCCAATGGATCATTTCTTCAGTTCACAATCACTGGTTCAATCCATCATGAGAACTGGAGCTGAGATACCAGAGAAGGAGAGTTCAGCAACATAATATTGTTGAGTCCAGGCAGGCCTGAGCAGTCTCCATTGCCGAAAGGATTCCTTCAGTGACCCGGGAGATGAGATTGTATATACATGATATATGGGGTTAGAGTGGGAGCTGCAGAGGAAGCAGTGCAGCAGCTCAGTGCCCATATGGAGAAGGAGATGAGACTGAAGGAATGATAGCTTCAGGATCAAAGTTGTAACCTCCCCAAGAGTTGACAGCAATACATTTCCTGATTTGAGTAAGGAAGGTGATTTTGGTCAGACATTTTAGTAGGATGTTGAAAGCTCTTTGTCTTCCAGTGTTGGGCCCTACTTCATCTGGGCCAAGTCTGCAAGCTCCTGAGAAGGTCTCCTTGCAAGATCTTTGAAAAATGATAGCCAGTATTTAGAATGGGGTAGATTTTAAAAGGTGCGCGCACTACCCTGCACGCACACATGTACGCCCTATTTTATAACATGCGCCTTCAGGCGCGCACATGTTATAAAATGGGGGTTGGCGTGCGCAAGGGTGTGCAAAGTTGTGCACCTTGTACGCACAGAGCCATGCTGCCTTCCCCCGTTCCCCTTCCCTCTAGCCTGACCTTCCCACCCCTTCCCCTAACCTTTCCCCCCAGCCCTACGTTAACCCCCCAGCCCTATGTCTTACCTTTTGCATGCGCCGGCAGTCTGCCGGCATGTGATCCTCCGACACAGCGGCATATGGCCATTATGTCGGAGGCCTCTGGCCCTGCCCCTGCCCCACCCCCGGACCGCCCCTTTTTGCAAGCCCCAGGAATTACATGTATCCCGGTGCTTTACGTGTGTCGCCAGGCCTTTTTAAAATAGGCCCAGCATGCGTAACCCCCTTTGTGCGTAAGGCTTTTAAAATCCGGCCCAATGTCTTTTCATATATGTTTACCAATTCTGCAAGTTGGATGTTGAGACTAAGTGTTGCACCAGAGGTGGACCCTTGGGCCGAAGTGGGGTTGACGCTATCCGTAGTAGGGATCCTACGGGTCTACACTGTCGGCAGGCAGAGAGGGCTGACGGATGGAGGCCAGCTGGTGCTTCACCAATACCAGCCCTTGTTCCCTGCGGGTTGAGCCTTTGAGTGCCAGAGCCGGCTGGGCTTAGGTGGCCTCCATCAGTGGTCGTCGATGGGTGGATCGAGGTCAGCCCCGAGGCAGCAACCAGTGTAGGTAACAGTCTGTACTGAACGAGGCGGAATCCCGGAGACCCGGGCGCCAATAGGAACACAGTCTGACAGAGGACGCCCAAGCAAGAGCAGGCCGAAGCCTGAATGAACCACATCCAGGACAAAGGCTGAAGAGGCATCTTTAAGCAAGCTGGGTTCAGGGCTAGTGGCAGGCTGGAAGCAGTGGCAAGAAAGGCTGAGGTCTGGATGAGGAGAGAGTCAAAGGATGGTCAGATGAAGCAGGGCTGGAACGAAGCAATGGCATGGTCAGGTGATGCAGAGGTCCGGGATTGGAGAGAAGCAATGGAGTAGTTAGGCAATGCTGGGTGTATGCATTCATTTCCTATGTATTTGCAATCTGCACGTATAGGGCCATATTCGTTGTATTCGTGGGGAAGCGAAATGTATCGACATTCCCCACGAATACAACGAATCTTCGCTGAATTATTCGGCCGTCCAAAGAGGTGAATTTAAACAAACCCCCACCCTCCTGACCCCCCCCCCCCAAGACTTACCAAAACTCCCTGGTGGTCCCCCAAGACTTGCCAAAAGTCCCTGGTGGTCCAGCGGGGATCCGAAAGCGATCTCCTGCACTCGGGCCGTATGCTGCCAGTAATCAAGATGGCACTGATAGCCTTTGCCCTCACTATGTCACAGGGGCTACTAGTGCCATTGGTCAGCCCCTGTCACATGGTAGGAGCACAAGATGGCGCCGGCCATCCATTGCTCCTACCATGTGACAGGGTCTGACCAATGGCACCGGTAGTCCCTGTGACATAGAAGGTCAAAGGCTATCAACGCCATTTTGAATACTGGCAGCCGAGGGTGTGAGTGCAGGAGATGGCTCCCGGATCTCCCGCTGGACCACCAGGGAGTTTTGGTAAGTCTTGGGGGGATCAGGAGGGTGGGGAGTTGTACTTAATTCAATTTTAGCTGGGAAACAAATAAGAATTAATGCATGTACATATCGGGGGCCCCCCTTGCCGAATGCAACGTATCTGCCCCCTGACGAATAAAAATCCCGAATGCAACGTATGGCTTTCCTCTGCACATCCCTAGGCAATGCAGAGGTCCAGGATTGGAGAGAGGCAACAGAGTGGTCAGGCAATGCAGAGGTCCAGGATTGGAGAGAGGCAACGGAGTAGTCAGGCAATGCAGAGGTCCGGGATTGGAGAGAGGCAACGGACTAGTCAGGCAATGCAGAGGTCCGGGGTTGGAGAGAGGCAATGGAGTAGTTAGGCAATGCAGAGGTCCGGGGTTGGAGAGAGGCAAAGGAGTCGTCAGGCGGTGCAGAGGTCCGGGGCTAGAGAAAGGCATCGGAGTAGTCAGGCGATGCAGATGTCAAACCAGATTAGCAATCCAAAGGAGAGGCGAAGGAACAGGAACTCAGGAACAAGGAAATGTTGCGACCGTCGGTCTCAGACAGCTTCGCCCGACATGCCTCACCTCTATTTCAGCCTTCTCCACCAGCCTCGGGAGAATCGCGTCCATAGTGTCTCCTTGCCACACCCTCCGTCGTTCCCGGAGCGGCTTTGGCTCGGCATCCCACCATGTTGACCTGAGGCCTCCTAGGGCACGCACACACCTCACGTCTTGTAGCAGTGTTGGTGCGATCCTCGGGAGCATCCCCCTCGAGTGATGTCACTGCTTCCGACTACAAAAGGTTGCCCATTTGCTGACTCTCGCCGAGTTAGCAACGGATTGGATTTGTTCCTGTCTGAAGCTGCTCTGCTGCTTCTGCTGCTGCTGGAAGCTATCATCACCCTCCGGGGTTCTACTAACTTGGGTACCCGCTCCTCGGGGGCCCTTTGCTTATTTCTAGGTGCCTATCCTGAATCCAGGAACTCGCTCCTCGAGGGCCTGTGTCTATCCTGGTGCCTGCTACCAGTTCCTGTACCTGCTGGAACACTACCTATCAGCTTCAGAGAGTGAGTACTACTTCTCCCAGTCTGTTCATCTGCAGCTCCTTGTTGTCTATCTGCATCGGGCCCTACACCACCATTGTGGAACGGGACTCCTCTGCCGAGAATCTCAGACTGTTGCTACCTATCTTCTCTCTACTGCTTATTGGGAATTCCATCTACTCGGCTACAAAGAAGTGTGTAATAACATCTGCCAATCTGTCTCTCCTACAGCGCCTCACTGGATATCTACCACCATTGTGGGAGGGGTCTCCTCCACCAAGGATCACAGACTGTTACTATCTAGTCCACTCTCTACTGCCACCTCTGGTGAACCATACAAGCTGCATAATAAAGATATATTCTCTGTGTTTGAGCATCTGAGTATAGCCTGGTGCTACAGTTCCCTACGGGGCTCCTCCCCATGGGAGTCACTATCACTGTTGCCCCTAAGAGTCCACCAAACACCTCAATATCATAACAGGAAACAGGAAGGAAGGCAATCAGGACCAGGAACCAGGAACAGAAGAAGCAATGAGCACACAACTAGCAAGGGGACCTATTGCAAAGGCAATTTGAGAGAGCGGAGCCCAGGCTTATATACCAGAGCTTAGCCAATGTCATCATCTGGGGCCGTGGACAGGTTCCCACCACGGGCCCTATTAAAGGATCAGCTTTGCGCGTGCGCCTAGGGAGGGGCGCAGCATTGGTCGGGACGGCGTCTCTCCGTAGGCCACGCAGACGTGGAGCATCAGGAACTATAGCAGAGCCAGAGGCTGGAGCCGGCGGCCAACAGACGCCAGAGACGAGGGACCAGGTGCTGGATCACTTTGAGGGAGGTGAGGGGGCCGAGCCGCAGATCTACTGCAGCCAGCACGCGTAACACTAAGTGTACTAATCAAAACTAGGCTATTATGGAATGTAATAGTAAAATTGATGGGATGCAGAAGCAAGCGAGATATATAATACTAAGTTTAAATAGGATTGTACCTTCAGGGATACCAGAGCTGAGTTCAAGAGAAGGACAAAGAGACTCCTAAAACTTCCTGTATAAATAGCTAAATATGATAATTTCCAGGTTAGAGAGAGTTTGAAAAATAGAGAATATGCCCATAATAAAAGGTGAATATTCGTTTATGTTAAAAAAAAACCATAAAAATATGATCAACCTGATAGTTTAGTAGCAGTGCTGTGTACTTGCATATTGGAGATTTGGGTTTGATTCCTGAACCTGGCTTTTGTTCCTTTGACCAATCAGAGTTAGGAATCACAAGTTTAAGCAAGGAATTAAATAAGCATATGAAAGGTCATTTAGCACCAGTTCTGTTGGAGGTCTTTATGGTACCGGACAAACTTTCAGGATCTTTCTATAATGCTACAATATCAATCATTTCTAAGAAGGGGAAGAATGTTTGTGTGCTACTAGTAGACCTGTCTCATTACTCCATTTTGATTTTAGGATATTCACTAAATAAGCTTAAGAATTGAGATTCATATCACATAGTTAATACACCCTAATCAAACAGGGTTTCACAGAGACAAATATGGATCAGATATAATTTTATAACATCTTATAGAGGTTATCTAGAGAAATGATGCCAAATATGATATTTGCCACTTGACACATAGAATGCCTTTGATGCAACTGAATGGCCCTCTTTGCTTGGTCCTGTCTAAATTTGATTTGGATGCTAATTTTATTAATTGTATTAAGGCTTTATATTCTGCCCCTTTAGCTGCAGTTTGAGTAAATGGATACACATCTGAATGAAAGCTGTATAAGGGAGTGGAGGAGGGACTTTGTTAGGATTTTAGGTTTGTTTTCTGATATGCTCTGTAAGCTTTGGAAGGTTATTGAAAATGGGAATCAATATCTGTTCTACTGTTAATTATATAACTTGGTGTTGTTTGTGAGCATTGCCTTAAATACAATAAAGAGATCTGAGCAAAAAAAAAAAAAATCTATTTTATAAGCCGTGCAAGTCATTAAAGGCCGGATGTTCGAAAAACGTTTTCAATTTTGTGTCTATGGGAAAAATGCTATTCCTAAATAATATGATAAAAAAATTCAGTTCTTATCAAGCTTGAAAGCAATTATTTAGGATTAGCAGCAGATCAGAAAAGGATTACTTCACGTATTATTCCAAAAATCCAGAATATTTATAGAATTATAATAGCATTATCATTCAGAAGGAACTGTAGTAGTACAAATGATACAGGTTTAGTGAAATAAAAAAAATAGGGCTAGGTAAGGTTAGGTTAGGGGTCGGGGAGGAGAGGGGAAGAGGTAGGAAGGGTAGTGTTAGGGATAAAAAAGTGTTCCCTCTCAATCCACTTAATTGGAGTGGACTGGGAGAGAACTGGGGGAGGCTCTATTGCGTCACCGCGCCTAGGTTATAAAATCCTCCCCTACGTGCTCGAGTCGTGGGTTGCCTACCAATGCGTGCACGGATTTTAAAATCAGCGCGCGCATGCGCATATGTGCATGCAGCCATCGGATTTTATAACATGCGTGTTCCAGTGCGCGCAAGTTATAAAATCGGCACATCCATTTTAAAATTGACACCAATATTAGGGATGTGAATCGTTTTCCATATCGTCTTAACGATAGAAATCGTGTGGCAGGGCAAGAAAATCGTCTTAGGCACGATTTTTTAGTTAAAAAATCGTTAAAAATCGTTTTTTCCGATTAGTGCGCACTAACTCGAGTTAGTGCGCACTAACTGAAAATGATACAATTTGACACTTTTCAGGTCAGTTAAGGTCAGTTTAGGAATGAATATGTATTCCTATTGGCTGCCCTCTTATTTATTCATGTTACCAAGTTTCCTACTGACAGTATATGGGGGATGGGAAATGGAAACAGTTGGTAGCTTGACAAAACAAGTAATGTGATCAGTCAATGTGACTAGAACTTGTGCCCTAACCCTGATACCAGGGGTATTGTGATCTTCCTGCACACAGTGCCCTATCCCTATTAATACCAGGAGTGTTGTGATCTTCCTGCACACAGTGCCCTATCCCTAATACCAGGGGTGTTGTGATCTTCCTGCACACAGTGCCCTATTCCTGATACTGGGGGTGTTATGATCTTCCTGCACACAGTGCCCTATTCCTGATACCGGGGGTGTTGTGATCTTCTTGCACACATCCCGATATCAGGGATAGGGCACTGCATGCAGGAAGATCACAACACTCCTGGTATTAATAGGGATAGGGCACTGCATGCAGGAAGATCACAACACTCCTGGTATTAATAGGGATAGGGCACTGCATGCAGGAAGATCACAACACCCCTGGTATCAGGGATAGGGCACTGTGTGCAGGAAGATCACAATACCCCGGAGGAGTGAGGGTCAGGCAGCTCCCCCCTGTCTGTGAAGCCAGCCTCTCACTAGTAATGCAGGGAGGGAGCTGTCTCAGACTTCACCATCCTCCCCCCCCCCTTACCCACACACCATTCAATAGCTGGGACATGGGGGAAGTCAGGAGTGAGGGACAGGCAGCTCCCCCCTGTCTGTGAAGCCAGCCTCTCACTAGTAATGCAGGGAGGGAGCTGTCTCAGACTTCACCATCCTCCCCCCCCCCCCTCACCCACACACCATTCACTAGCTGGGACATGGGGGAAGTCAGGAGTGAGGGTCAGGCAGCTCCCCCCTGTCTGCGAAGCCAGCCTCTCACTAGTAATGCAGGGAGGGAGCTGTCTCAGACTTCACCATCCTCCCCCCCCCCCTCACCCACACACCATTCACTAGCTGGGACATGGGGGAAGTCAGGAGTGAGGGTCAGGCAGCTCCCCCCTGTCTGTGAAGCCAGCCTCTCACTAGTAATGCAGGGAGGGAGCTGTCTCAGACTTCACCATCCTCCCCCCCCCCCCCTCACCCACACACCATTCACTAGCTGGGACATGGGGGAAGTCAGGAGTGAGGGTCAGGCAGCTCCCCCCTGTCTGTGAAGCCAGCCTCTCACTAGTAATGCAGGGAGGGAGCTGTCTCAGACTTCACCATCCTCCCCCCCCCTCACCCACACACCATTCACTAGCTGGGACATGGGGGAAGTCAGGAGTGAGGGTCAGGCAGCTCCCCCCTGTCTGTGAAGCCAGCCTCTCACTAGTAATGCAGGGAGGGAGCTGTCTCAGACTTCACCATCCTCCCCCCCCCCCCCTCACCCACACACCATTCACTAGCTGGGACATGGGGGAAGTCAGGAGTGAGGGTCAGGCAGCTCCCCCCTGTCTGTGAAGCCAGCCTCTCACTAGTAATGCAGGGAGGGAGCTGTCTCAGACTTCACCATCCACCCCCCCCCCTCACCCACACACCATTCACTAGCTGGGACATGGGGGAAGTCAGGAGTGAGGGTCAGGCAGCTCCCCCCTGTCTGTGAAGCCAGCCTCTCACTAGTAATGCAGGGAGGGAGCTGTCTCAGACTTCACCATCCTCCCCCCCCCCCCCTCACCCACACACCATTCACTAGCTGGGACATGGGGGAAGTCAGGAGTGAGGGTCAGGCAGCTCTCCCCTGTCTGTGAAGCCAGCCTCTCACTAGTAATGCAGGGAGGGAGCTGTCTCAGACTTCACCATCCTCCCCCCCCCCCCCCTCACCCACACACCATTCACTAGCTGGGACATGGGGGAAGTCAGGAGTGAGGGTCATGCAGCTCCCCCCTGTCTGTGAAGCCAGCCTCTCACTAGTAATGCAGGGAGGGAGCTGTCTCAGACTGGTATCAGGGTTAGGGCACTGTGTGCAGGAAGATCACAACACTCCTGGTATTAATAGGGATAGGGCACTGTAAGAGATGACTGTAGTAGATTGAATAAAGATCTGATGTTTCTGCTCTCCTCACACCAAACAAAACAACACACAAGCAGAGAAGCCCTTCTTACAAAGCTGAGCTAGTGAGTTAAGTAGGAGGAAAAGTAAACATACTGGTGCCAGTGTGGCTACTTAAAAAATACACTTACCAACAATCAATTACATATATTTGAACTGTGTACAGTTCCAGCCAGGACCACCTTTCTAAAATGCACAGTGATTGGCAAATTCAACATGCACTAGCATTTCAGGTGCCTGCTAACAAAAATAATAAACAAACAAGTTCTAGTCACGTGAGTGCTGATCATTACATTACTTTTTTTGTCAAGCTTCCAATTGTTTCCATTTCACATCCCCCCAACCATATTGGTAACATCAATAGATAAGAGCACAGCCAGCCAATAGGAATACATACATACATATTCATTCCTAAGTGACCTTTACTGACCTGGGAAGTGTGAACACTTTGTTTCATTTTCTGTTGGTGTTCGTTAGTTTCCAGTTCCATTTCCCATCCCCCCAACCATCACCTCAGTGGTAACCTTGGTAACATCAATAGATAAGAGGGCAGCCAGCCAATAGGAACACATATTCATTCCTAACTGACCTTCAGTGACCTGGAAAGTGTTTATTTGTATCATTTTCAGTTAGTGCGCACTAAATCGAGTTAGTGCGCACTAACGGGGAGTTAGTGCGCACTAACTCGAGTTAGTGCGCACTAACACGATTTAACGATTTTTAACGATAAATCGTTAGAATTTCTATTGTATCGTGTTCTATAACGATTTAAGACGATATAAACATTATCGGACGATAATTTTAATCGTTGAAAAACGATTCACATCCCTAACCAATATGCACTGTGGAATCTCTAAGACAGAAATTCCTCACATAAACTTTTCTGGATGACCCTGGAGGGATCCCTGGCCCCCATCCCTTGCACTGTCTCTTGTCTCCATGGAGAAAAATATAGGCATCGTGGACAGAATACATAGTTTTCTTTCACACTTGAGGGAGGGAGCAGTTTGGGAGCAATTTTATAAAGGATATTCTCCATGATTAAGTATCCATTTACCCATAGAGAATTCTTTTGAAAACTGCCCCCTTAATGATAAATAAAATATTTGGGGAAGATATTGATAAATTGAAACCATTATAATATTTATGGTCATACACAGTGTCAGAATAAGCAGAATAGCATGGAACTACTTCCTAAAATCAATGTAAAGGATTGCTATCTTCTATTTTATTACTTAGCTAATGTTATGTTTAGTACTAGTATGAACCCCTGGGCCGAGGTGAGAGGTGTCTCTGCTCACAGGGAGAAGCCCTGCGAGCCTTACCGCTGTCGGGGGCATGTCAGGGAGCGTGGCCTCAGCAATGTCAGACACAGCTGTGGATTAGAGTCTTTATTGATAGCAGAAAGTAAAGTTCAGAGCAGGGGTATACCCAGTGATGGTGATGTCACAGATGACCACCCGGTCTGTGGAGCGGAGTATGCCAGAAAGTCTTGTTGTAATGGAGAACACTCGGACGTGCAGATCCCATAGTGGCCCGCAAGCGGGGTACGCCGGGAATGAGTCTCTGAGGTGGAATGAGGAGGCTTGTCCGAAGTGCAGCAATAGCCAATAGGCAGGGTATGCCAGAGTGGTTCCTTCAGAGGAGAAGCGGTAGTGGCCCGATGCACGGGGTACACCTGTTACCTTGGGCAAGGGCGCCGGAGTTTCATCCCCCACTTCGACGCTTCGCGTCCGCGCAGTTCTGGGCAGGTCCGCTCGGAGGGGCTCGGGCTCCTCCCTCCGTCAGAGACGTCGGGCCGTCTCGAATCGGGACTAGGACGTCAAGTGACGCCCAGGGATCCTCCTTCCTGTGCCTGCAGCCTATCCCTTGCGATCGGGGGCTGCGACACGCCCCCTGACGTCAGACGCCGACCGGGCTTGGTTTGCGCGGGAGATTGGCTTCTTAAGCAGAGCCTTCTCCCACGCCTACTGCTTCGGCCACACACCAGTTTCCTTGCTGCTGTGCTGCTATTTTCGTCTAGCTTCTGTTTGGATTACCTGACCTCGGACCGGATTCTGGATTACCCTGCTGTGCTGCCTGCCCTGATCTTGGACTGTATTTTGGATCACCCTGCTGTGTGGCTGCCTGACCTCGGACCGGATTCTGGATTACCCTGCTGTGCTGCCTGCCCTGATCTTGGACTGTATTTTGGATCACCCTGCTGTGTTGGCTGCCTGACCTCGGACCGGATTCTGGATTACCCTGCTGTGCTGCCTGCCCTGATCTTGGACTGTATTTTGGATTACCCTGCTGTGCTGCCTGCCCTGATCTTGGACCGTACCTTGGATTATCCTACTGTGCTGGTTACCCCGACCTCGGATTGGACTTTGGATTACTTGCTGTACTACCGGCTTTGATCCTGACTGCACATTGGATCAAACTTGTGATCATCTGCCTGGACCTGGGAGGATCAAGTTCCTACTTCGCTCCAACCGAAGAGCTTCTCAGCACAAGGTAGGCGTTAATCGATCTGGTTCCACGTACCCTGGTAACAGTTGGCCGAAGCCATGGATCCAGTCGATTTTTCTGCGCTACAAGCCATTCCTGGATTGGCTACCAGAATTCAACAACAACAGGGGGTCCTCGATCAAGTAACAGGGGTCTTGGACCGTCTAGTGGCTCGTATGGATGCGTTGGCTCATACTCCTGTGGTACCCCAGATTGGCACCATGACGACTCCTACCCCCGTCCGAGTACCTCCACCGCCTCGATTCAACGGGACTGCTACACTGTGTAGAGGCTTTATTAATCAATGCCGAATGCATTTTTCTCTTCAACCAGCTTCCTTTCCGGACGATAAAACAAAGACTACCTTTATTCTGTCCTTATTGGAGGGACCAGCCCTAGCCTGGGCGTCTCCGTTATGGGAGAGAGAGGATCCCATTCTCACAAATCTGGACCGTTTCTTAAAAGAATTTCGGCTTATTTTTGATGAGCCTGGACG
The DNA here is from genome assembly GCF_901001135.1 of Rhinatrema bivittatum. NCBI lineage: Eukaryota > Metazoa > Chordata > Amphibia > Gymnophiona > Rhinatrematidae > Rhinatrema > Rhinatrema bivittatum. The sequence continues at coordinate 138,240,073 of NC_042617.1, forward strand.
GTCTACCTCCGCGGCTACAGATTTACTTCAGATCAAACAAGGGTTCCGATCCGTAGGAGACTATGCCATTCAATTCCGGACTTTGGCAGCAGAACTTGCCTGGGGCGAGGATAGTTTGTTGGCTATCTTTCGACAAGGTCTGGCAGAAAATATCAAGGATGAACTTGCCGGCAGAGACCCTCCTGAGACCTTAGAAGGATTGATTCGGCTCGCCATCCGTTTGGATCTCCGTTTTCGGGAGAGGGCACGGGAAAGAGCCTCCTCCCGAAGGACTTTTCGGCTGGCCCCTACCTTTCAACAACCTATATCTGTTCCACAGGCGGCCGAAGCATCAGGGAGCACTGAAGAACCTATGCAAATTGATAGGTTTCGTTTAACTCCGGAGGAACGACATCGGAGACGAGTGAAAAATCTCTGTTTGTATTGTGCTGGCCATGGTCATTTCGCGGATAAATGTCCCAACAAGTCGGGAAACTACCGGACCTAGGACGGGTAGGAGAGGCCTCCCTGGGTCCCAGTATTCCCTCTCCCCAACTATTACTTCCAGTAACCATCTGGCTAAAAGACGAACCCGTTTCATTTCAGGCGTTCGTAGACTCAGGGGCGGCAGGCAATTTCATTCAGGAAGCTTTGGTTAAAAGATTCCAGATTCCGGTAGAACCGTTAACCACTCCTCTAGCAGTAACGTCAGTTTCTGGACAGGCTGTTGGACTGCGTATTTGCTTTGTCACTAAGCCCATACTTTTTCAGACCGGAGTTCTTCATCAGGAACGCCTTCAGCTGTATGTTCTCCCGGTTGCAGTTAATCAGGTAATCCTTGGCTGGGCATCTTTACAACTCACCGCATGGAGTTCCACCTGCTTTCAGAATTGCTTATCACTGGTTCCTAAGCTCAGTATCCAGACTACCCGACTCTCCTCCAGCATCCCAGCAGCCTATCAAGATTTTGAGGATGTTTTCAGTAAACAACAAGCTGAGTCGTTACCTCCTCATCGCCCATACGATTGCGCCATTGACCTTCTTCCTGGGAAGACCCCACCCAGAGGGAGGATTTATACTTTGTCTGAACCCGAATCATCAGCTTTACAACAATATATCAAAGAAAATTTGGCACGGGGGTTTATTCGACCTTCCACATCTCCCGCTGGAGCGGGTTTCTTTTTTGTCAAAAAAAAGGACGGGTCGTTGCGGCCTTGTATTGATTACAGGGGACTTAACAGTATCACCAAGAAGAATAGATATCCTATTCCCCTTATTTCTGAGTTATTTGATCGAATCAAAGGAGCTCAAATTTTTTCCAAATTAGACCTTAGAGGAGCCTACAATCTGATACGAATTTGACGGGGGGATGAGTGGAAAACGGCCTTTAATACACATGATGGCCATTATGAATATCGGGTCATGCCGTTTGGTCTGTGTAATGCTCCTGCAGTCTTTCAGGATATGGTCAATGACATTTTTCGCGATCTTCTGTATTCTCATGTCATTGTTTATCTGGACGATATTTTGATTTTTTCGGATTCCTTGCAACAGCATCAGGTTCATGTTCGTCAAGTTCTCCTACGTCTCCGTGAATATAAATTATTCGCTAAATTGGAGAAATGCGTTTTTCATCAATCTCAATTATCCTTTCTCGGCTACATCATTTCCAACAGAGGCTTATCCATGGATCCTGTCAAGCTCAAAGCCATCTTACAGTGGCCTCAACCTGTGGGCTTGAAGGCCTTACAGCGGTTTTTGGGGTTTGCGAATTATTACAGGCAGTTTATTCCCCATTTTTCCTCTCTCGTGGCTCCTCTTACCGCCCTTACCAGAAAAGGGGCTCCTATTCGGGATTGGCCGGAGGAGGCCCTCACAGCTTTTCTTGCCTTAAAGGAGGAATTCACCACTGATTTATGTCTTCGGCGCCCTGATTCCTCTAAACCTTTTATTCTCGAGGTCGACGCCTCCGCGGTTGGTGTGGGGGCGGTTCTTCTCCAGGGGGATGAGGAGGGCCACATGGCGACCTGTGCATTCTTTTCTAAAAAATTTTCCCCTGTGGAAAAGAATTACACGATTGGGGATCGGGAACTTTTAGCGGTCAAACTGGCCCTGGAGGAATGGCGTCATCTGTTGGAGGGGGCGCGTCATCTGATTACCATTTACACTGATCATAAAAACTTGGAATACTTGGCCACAGCTCAACGGTTGAATCCCCGCCAGGCCCGCTGGGCGCTTTTTTTTAGTCGTTTTAATTTTTTGCTGCATTTTCGACCTGCGCACAAAAATGTTCGGGCTGACGCTCTCTCCAGAAGTTTTGATCCCGATGACACTCCGGATTCTCCCCGGTATATCATTGATCCGGCTCGCATCCAGCTGGCTGCCACTTTCACGGTTCCCCTGGGGAGGACGGTGGTTCCCAAACGCTTACGTTTAAAGGTTCTCCGTTGGTCCCATGATGCGCAGGTTGCAGGGCACGCTGGTGTTTCCCGTACCAAGGAGTTGGTTTCCCGACACTACTGGTGGCCTCATTGGATGAAGGATGTTCAGAAATATGTGGAATCCTGTCCTGTTTGTGCGGCACAGAAGAACCCCCGCCGGAAACCCTTGGGGCTCCTAAAACCCCTCCCTATTCCCCGATGTCCCTGGACTCATATCGCCACCGATTTTATCACTGATCTGCCACCCTCGGACGGCAATACGGTTATTTGGGTGGTGGTGGATCGTTTTTCCAGGATGGCGCATTTCTTTCCTTTGCCTGGATTGCCTTCTGCTTCCGAATTAGCCCATCTCTTCCTGCTTCACGTTTTTCGCCTACATGGTCTCCCTCTCAGTATCGTGTCTGACAGAGGGGTTCAGTTTACTGCCCAATTCTGGAGGGAGTTCTGCAAGCTTCTACGCGTTAAGCTCGACTTCTCTTCGGCTTATCACCCTCAGTCCAACGGACTTACTGAACGCACGAATCAATCCTTAAAGTCCTTCTTACGTGCTTATGTCAATCAGCGACATGACGATTGGGCGTCTCTCTTGGTCTGGGCTGAATTTTGTCACAATAATCACGTGAGTTCCGCTACGGGGAGGTCTCCTTTTTTTGTTGTCTTCGGGAGGCATCCTCATCTTCCTTTGCCGCTTACCACCACCTCGAACTGTCCTGCGGTGAATTCCGCCATAGCTTCCATGACCCGGTTGTGGACTGAGACGCGGGCTCTACTAGTCAAGACTGCGCTTCATATGAAGACTCAGGCCGATAAGGGTCGGTGTCCGGCCCCCCCCCCTCCGCCAAGGTGATCTTGTCTGGTTGAATACCCGCCATCTCCGCTTACGTTTACCCTCCGCTAAGTTTGCTCCTCGTTTTGTTGGTCCCTTCGCCATCCAACGGCAGCTCAATGCAGTCACCTATCAACTACGTTTACCATCTTCCTTGCGGATTCACAATGCCTTCCATATTTCCTTACTTAAACCTGCCATTTTCTCTTGGCCCAACCGCCGACGTAAACCTCAGACCCACTTCATACGGGATGATGATCAATTTGAGGTGGAGGAGATCTTGGATTCCAGACGTGTTAGGGGGCAACTTCAATATCTAATCTCTTGGAGGAACTTTGGTCCGGAGGAAAACTCATGGGAACCCTCTTTTCATGTCCAAGCTCCTCGTCTCTTGAAGAGGTTTCATCGCTTATTTCCTCATAAGCCCAGACCTGAAGATCGGAGGGCCGGGCCTTGCAGGGAGGGTACTGTTACCTTGGGCAAGGGCGCCGGAGTTTCATCCCCCACTTCGACGCTTCGCGTCCGCGCAGTTCTGGGCAGGTCCGCTCGGAGGGGCTCGGGCTCCTCCCTCCGTCAGAGACGTCGGGCCGTCTCGAATCGGGACTAGGACGTCAAGTGACGCCCAGGGATCCTCCTTCCTGTGCCTGCAGCCTATCCCTTGCGATCGGGGGCTGCGACACGCCCCCTGACGTCAGACGCCGACCGGGCTTGGTTTGCGCGGGAGATTGGCTTCTTAAGCAGAGCCTTCTCCCACGCCTACTGCTTCGGCCACACACCAGTTTCCTTGCTGCTGTGCTGCTATTTTCGTCTAGCTTCTGTTTGGATTACCTGACCTCGGACCGGATTCTGGATTACCCTGCTGTGCTGCCTGCCCTGATCTTGGACTGTATTTTGGATCACCCTGCTGTGTGGCTGCCTGACCTCGGACCGGATTCTGGATTACCCTGCTGTGCTGCCTGCCCTGATCTTGGACTGTATTTTGGATCACCCTGCTGTGTTGGCTGCCTGACCTCGGACCGGATTCTGGATTACCCTGCTGTGCTGCCTGCCCTGATCTTGGACTGTATTTTGGATTACCCTGCTGTGCTGCCTGCCCTGATCTTGGACCGTACCTTGGATTATCCTACTGTGCTGGTTACCCCGACCTCGGATTGGACTTTGGATTACTTGCTGTACTACCGGCTTTGATCCTGACTGCACATTGGATCAAACTTGTGATCATCTGCCTGGACCTGGGAGGATCAAGTTCCTACTTCGCTCCAACCGAAGAGCTTCTCAGCACAAGGTAGGCGTTAATCGATCTGGTTCCACGTACCCTGGTAACAACACCACAGCGAATCCTCAAAGAGGCTTTAAATAGCAGAAGTCTGTAGAAATAGTTACTCACAGGAGCCAGTTCCAGAGAAGGCTCCAGGAAGAGGAACCGATAGTAGATCAAGGCTGCGGGTCCTCTGAGGAGCAGATAACCAGAGACGGATAGGGCCCCCGACGAACGGGTACCCAGAGAGTCTCACGCCAATGAAGAACTGGAACTGAAGTCCGCAGGAAGAAAGTCCTTGCTAACTCATAGCAGTGAAGGGCCGATTAGCTTAAGTACTGGAGGCGGATGACGTCATTCTGGGGACGCCCCCCAGGGACCCGCCATGACGAGTACAAGAATGGCTCATGTGCGCGCGCGTGCCTAAATGATCCCTAGTCCAAGATTGTGGTCGGCACCGCCCATGCCGTCCCGGGACCGCCAGGCTGGTCGGCGTTGACTGGCGGAGGCCGCCATTTGTCCAAGGAGTGAAGATGTAGCAGAAAAAGAGGTGAGCATGAAAGGTCACAGCCGTCTGCGACCGATGGGTGTAACATTTTATTTCTCCCAGAAACATGTTTATTTTGCTCTCAGTCTGATAAATGTATTAAATGTCAAACTGGGTACCCTGGGTCAATACATTTGGGGGTAGATTTTATAAAAGTACGCCCGCGTGTACTTTTGTTCACGCACCAGGCGCAAACAAAATTACGCCGGATTTTAATAGCTATGCGCGTAGCCGCGTGTATCTTTTAAAATCCGGAGTCGGCACGCGCAAGGCTGCGCAAAATTGGCAGCCTGCGCATGCCGAGCCATGCAGCCTGCCTCCGTTCCCTCTGAGGCCGCTCCGATTTCAGAGCGGCCTCGGAGGGAACTTTCCTTCCACCACCCCCCCCCCCCCGCAACTTCCCCTCCCTTCCCCTAACTAACCCGCCCTCCAGCCCTAACTAATTCCCCCCCCCCCTACCTTTATCGCGAAAGTTATACCTGCCCGAGGCAGGCGTAACTTGCGTGCGCCGGGTCGGCCATCGGCGCGCCATGGTCCGGTCTGGGGGCTGGTCCGGAGGCCGCGGCCATGTCCCGACGTGCCAGCTGCAACACGCCCCCGACACGCCCCTGATGACACGCCGGCCGCGACACGCTCCCTGACATGCCCCCGACACGCCCCCTGGAAAGCCCCAGGACTTACGCGCGTCTCGGGGCTCGGCGCGCGCGGGGGGGGGGAGGGCTTGGGGTAGGTTTTCGGGGGTTACGCGCGTAACCCTTTGAAAATCTACCCCTTGGTTTTGTCCTGTTGGATGGCAGTCCAATGATTTATTTTTAATGTGATGGGAGTGTTGTTGCCCCTTGATGCTCTGATTTTTTCTTTTTGATATTTGAATGGTGTATCTCTTAAAGATAAGTATATTCCGTTATGGGAGCATAATACCTTGTTATGAAGAAAAAGTCTATTTTGCAAAAGTGGTTAGTACCAGATTCACTTATCACATTTGAGGATTACTTTACACCATATTTGTGTACTGGTGCGATTAAGAAAAGGAAAATATTTTTTAAGGTTTGGGATCCATATCTGAAATCTTTGCCTCAAAAGTCATGAAGTTTAATATTAAATACTATTCCTCAGATAATGCAATGATAGCTATATTTTATTTATATATATTATGTATTCTACTTGCTCGCAATAATGAATTTCTTTTATTTTGTATGTATCTTGTGGATGGGAGGGTGAGTATAGGGATGTATGGAGTTATTTAGGTGTTGTTCAATGTGATATATTATGAATATCTGCTGTTTGCATGGTGGTGAAAAGCTTGTGTTAATAATAAAATCTGTTAGATTATAAACTGTATTTTACTTTTTAATATATAAATTGTTCTGCAGAGCCACCTAGTGGAAAAACTAAGCATATCAACAAAAGAGCAAGAAAGTTCAGTCGAATTTAAGCTTCTTACTTTAAAACAAGCTATATAATTATTCATGTCTGCACACATTATTTAAGCAAGTCTCATTATTTAATGGGAGCTGCACAGAAATGTCCACAGCATATACAGAGCCCTTGGAAATACATTGGGAGGTGCTGGAATATATGAGCAGTAATTCCCATTATACCCAGTCATGGCTTCCCTTAAGTTTTTTTTTTTGTAATTAAAGATTTTTTATTGAAACTAAATAACAGGTCATGTAAACCTTACAATGTACAATCAGAACAACGTGACATAACCAAATACTATGACTTCGTACAGATGTGATCTGCCATACAAGTGATCAGCAATAGAAAGAACAATATAATATACTGCATAGAAAAGGTTTATAACCTGGCGAATGCCATTGCTTTGTTTTTGAAATACATAATCCCACCCCCCACCCCCCCAAGCCTAAAAAATACACTACATGTAAGGAGGGAATCAGAGAGTGCCACTCTAAAGAACTAATGAAGGTCACACAAGAGCAGGAATATAGTGTAAGTGATGGGTCACGGCGTACCCTGGAAACCAGGGGTCATGGAAGAAAGCCACAATTGGCACCAAATCAGGTCAAAGCGAGAAACTATTTTATGCTTATAAGCTGTAATTTTTTATAATAAAAAAATTTTGTACACCTTTTTTTGAATGTTAAGTTTAAATGACCATTCTCTCATCTCTCAGAAGTATTCAGTCCCTATAGACAGCTCACAGAGAGATAAAGTATTGTTAGGACAATGAAGGAGCCATATTCAGGAAGCCAGCGAACTGAAAAGTTATCTAGCTAGTCACAGATTTTACCACTGAGGGCTGTTTGAAAATGACCGGTTCCATGTGTATACCTAAATAGATAGACATAGTGGGGCGGATTTTAAGAGCCCTGCTCGCGTAAATCCGCCCGGATTTACGCGAGCAGGGCCTTGCGCGCCGGTGCGCCTATTTTACATAGGCCTGCCGGCGCGCGCAGAGCCCCGGGAATCGCGTAAGTCCCGGGGTTTTTCGAGGGGGGCGTGTCGGGGGCGGGGCCGATCGGCGCGGCGTTTTCGGGGCGGGACGCGGCGTTCCGGTGGCGGGCCCGGGGGCGTGGTTTCGGCCTGGGGCAGTCCGGGGTCATGGCCGCGCCCTCCGGAACCACCCCCGGGTCGCGTCTAGGTGCGCCAGCGGCCCGCTGGCACGCGGGGATTTACTTCTCCCTCTGGGAGGCGTAAATCCCCCGACAAAGGTAGGGGGGGTTTAGACAGGGCCGGGGGGGTGGTAGGTTAGGTAGAGGAAGGGAGGGGAAGGTGAGGCGAGGGCGAAAGCGAATTCCCTCCGAGGCCGCTCCGATTTCGAAGCGGCCTCCGTGGGAACGGAGGTAGGCTGCGCGGCTCGGTGCGCGCCGGCTACACAAAATCGACAGCCTTGCGCGCCGATCCGGGATTTTAGCAGATACGCGCGGCTACACGCGTATCTACTAAAATCCAGCGTACCTTTGTTTGCGCCTGATGCATCTACAAAAGTACGCGAGGGCGCCCTTTTTTAAAATCTACTCCATAATTTTGATTTTCTCCATGATTTTGTAGTCAAAATCATGGAGAAAATCGTAAATAATCAACTTTCAAATTACTTGGAGGAACATAATATTCTACATCTGTCACAATATGGATTCCGAAAAGAACACAACACCGAAACCCTCCTCATCTCACTCTTAGTTCAGGTATATATTGGCATTGACAAAGGACAGTTCTTCCTCCTAGCACTTCTCGATATCTCTGTGACTTTCAACACCATAAATCATACTACCCTTCTAAACCGGTTATCAGACATAGGAATCGCAGGATCCGCCCTCAGATGGTTCTACTCATTCCTTAGCAACAGAGGCTACAAGGTTAAAATCAATAACAAGGAATCTCCTCGCACTAACTCCCCATTTGGAGTCCCCCAGGGCTCCTCCTTATCGCCCACCCTGTTCAATATTTACCTACTCCCTCTCTGCCATTTACTCTCAAAACTAAAACTGAAGTTCTACATATACGCAGACGACGTTCAAATTTTAATCCCCATATCCAACTCACTGGATTCAGCAGTCAAACTATAGGATTCCCACTTGCAAATGATCAACCATCAACTTTCAAGCCTCAACCTGGTGCTTAACACTACCAAGACAGAACTCCTGCTCATCACCCCAGAAGACAGTCCCTTCCATCAACAGTTGCACGCTTACACACAAATCTCCCATGCAAGAGACCTTGGAGTCATAATAGATAGTCACCTGAGCCTAAAGAAATTTATAAACCACACTACGAAGGAGTGCTTCTACAAGCTACACGTACTCAAAAAACTCAAGCCTCTTCTTTTCCATCGTGATTTCAGATCTGTTCTCCAAGCCATTCTATTCTCCAAGGTCGATTACTGCAATTCCATCTTGCAAGGTCTTCCTGCTACTACAATAGAACCCCTCCAGCTGCTCCAAAATGCGGTGGCGAGAATTCTGACGAATACTAATCGGAGAGAGCACATCTCTCCTATATTAAAAGATCTTCACTGGCTTCCAGTAAACTTTAGTATTCTCCATAAATCACTTACAATTATTCACAAAAGCATTCACCATCAGACCCCCCTTGACCTGCTACACCCGCTCAAACTTCACTCTACGGCCAGACCCTTAAGGGAAGCCTACAAGGGATCCTTACACATTCCTCCAATCAAAGTGGTGCACCACTCAAACATCAGAGACCGGGCATTCTCAACAATAGGTCTCTCCATCTGGAACGCCATGCCCCCGGACCTCAGGCAGGAAACCTGTCTCCTAACTTTTAAAAAGAAACTCAAGACATGGCTTTTCGGTCGAGCCTTTCCCTGTTCCTAGTCCAACAGCTTGACTCAGAATTGTTCCCATCACTTCTGCATATAAACAAGCACTAACTCACACAAATACGTCATAATGAGGTTGGCTCCTCTGCCTCCCTCCCACACCCTCATCTGTATATAGTACACTATCATTGTTCACCCCTCTTTATTTCCTATCCCAGTTTATGCGCCCTTGTTACAATGTAACTTTATGCTTCATCAAATTTTGTCTCTTGTTATTTGGTTATGGTTAACCGCTTAGTTCGATGTAAACCGAGTTGATTTGATTTGTATCAAGAAAGTCGGTATATAAAAGCCTTAAATTAAATAAATAAATAAATAAATATAATGATATGTAATGTAGATTGGGATTTGCCACTCCAAATATAAACCCATCTTGAAATAAACCTACAGTTAGCAAATCTAAATCCACTGGACCACAGATCTTTTCATCATTAATGAATTTAATCGCTCATGCTTGAAATCAAAATGCTCTACTGGCATAAGAGGGTGAAAAGTTAACACTATTTACCAATATTTGAGACATACTGAAAATTTAAACATTAATCTCTGTCTATGTAAATTAGGTCATGGATTGCAATGGGAGGGGCTTCCTCTGAGTCTTCTTTACTATCATTAGTGGTAGTGAAGCAGTAGTAAAACCAAAGATAAAGTCAGTAGAAATCTTAGATTAAAGAAATGTAATGACCATCATATACAAAGATACTGTTGGCACTCATTTCAAGAGGTCATCAATAGAGTCCTTATATATATATATATATATGTGTTTCTTATTTACACATAAAATTGTATTTATCTCATAGTAGAATTCTCGGAGTACAATTCAATACTCCTGCTGCCCGACACTGCTTCAGTGTTTTGGTAAATGCTTCCATAGATAACGGATAGGTCTGACAGCTTAATGATTGCGTACAGCTGTTTGATGTGAGTGCCAACAGCGTCCTTGAATATTATGGTCATCGCATTTCTTTAATCTAAGTCTTCTTTATTCTTGTGGTGAACTGTTTTTCAATATATTATTATATTCACCAAAGGGGGGTTTCTTTTTAAAACTCAAGTCAGGACACAAGTACTGCAAAAGAGAGGGAAAATGGGCAGACTATATAGACTTTATCTTCTCTCATAGAACTTGAGTTACTAAATTTGAGACAGATAAATTTTCAATAGAAAGGTATCTGTTAGGAATGTGCATGGCATTTTTTTGTTTGTTTGTGAACCATTTTCTAATTTATTTTTTTCATTTTGTGGGCTTTTTATCATTTTTATGTTTTACTCATTTCGGAAAATGGTGCACAGTATTGCAAATTGTGTGTGCTATTTGCAAATAATGCACACTATTTTAAATAGTGTGTACTATTTTCAAATAGCGTGTATTCTATTTTTTAAAGAATGCACCCCAAATGTTTTGAGATTTTAGTGGAAATTGTGAATTTATTTTGGGGTAAATCAGACTGAAATGAAAATGCCCATTTTGGATTGGATTACCATTCATTTCAAAATGAATGCACATTTGTAAATAAAAATTCCAAGATTATAGTTTTAAAAAATGCAGCTCAGAGTGCCTTTGGAGAGTAGGGAAACCAAATACACCCTAAGGGGGTTGAATTAGTGCAGCTCTGAAAAATTTGAGTAATAGCTGTAATCATCAAAACTTTAACCCCATTTAAATGAACTTTTAGATTGGGTTCCACTTTGACTTACACAATACATTATCAGCCTCTTAGCAAGATACATAAACTGAACCATCACCAATATCTGGAATTGGTTGGAGAAAGTACATTGAACATGCTGCCAATATGATGGCTGTTTCACTAAGCATATACAAGGATGCTGTTGCCACTCAATTCAAGAGGTCATCAATAGTCCTTTTTTAATATATATCAGTGTTTCTTATTTGCACATAAAATTTTATTTATCTCATAGTTGAATTGTTGGAGTACGATTCTTCAATTCAATACTCCTGCTGCCCAACACTGCTTCAGACCTGGAGGCAGGGTAAAGTCAAAGGGAGAACATCATGTGCTAGAACCTGGCTGGTCAAATCTAGGTGCTGGTCAGTCAGATTCTCTATCCCACCTGTCTAAAGTGAAAAGTGGTGGTTGTGGTGGTGGAGAGGAGGTGGGTGCTGATAGGTCCCCCCCCTTCCTACCCCATAGGCAAAGTTTGTGGGGGATGTGAACAGCCCCTCTGTAACCCCCTTTCTCCATGCCCCATAGACAAAGTTTGATGGGAGATGCCTTTAGCCCTTCTGGCAGATAAAATGTGGTTGTCATCAGCATCTCCCATCATACTTTATCTATCTGGTGGGAGGAAGGGGCAATGGCATGGGGCTGTTTGTACCGACTCTCTTCCCCAGCCATACTCTATTCAGAAGGGAGGGAGAGGGATCATGGTGTGGTGGGGGGATGGGGGTGGAAGGTTTCAGTGATGATGGTTTCATATTTTAAACTTATTTGGGATGGTTTTACTCAGAGAAACAACACATTGCTGGGGAAAATTTGTATGCCTAGGAGCTCTTATGACATATAAAGTTTTCCCAAGACACAGATTCATTTTCAAAACATGGTTTTTGTGTCAGGAATTTTTTTTAACAGTTTAGCATGCAATAGCATGACACAGAATGCATCCATTGGCAGCTACTCGTATTCAAACCAGTAAATAGCTGCATTTTATCACTTTTATGAGTATAGCTTGCCTTGCATATGGTTGATCTCTCCTGTTTTTAGTAGAGGGTAATGAATATGGTGCTACTAGTGGGTTGTCCATAGCTTATCATTCAGTCATGCTATAAATGTACAGACATGCTACATTTCTGCCTTTCTTCAGAATGCCACAGTGTAGTCAATGCCCTCATGTTGGTGCAACACATTAGTAGAAACTTTCTCATTCTGGTATAGGGGAGGATCAGCTGGAGAATGGGAGAGTGCTTTTGTACTTGCAGGAGTGACAGAGGCATAATGTTTCTCAGGTACACACATGTGATGTGCAGGGACACTGTTAAATACACTGGGTCCCAGGGCAGAAACTAAGGAGAAGGCACAGCCATTGCCTCAGTAACATCGCTCAGCTTAGCAAAGGGGACCCTTTGTGGTGCTGCTCATCTCCTGACCCCCCTAAAACCATCCTGGTGGTGTGTTCTTTTCTGTCTTTCTGTGAACTGTTCACATGTCTGTTATGTATGTTACCTTGTTTTCATGTTGTAGGTCAGGGGTTCCCAAACGTTTGGCTCTATGCACCCCTTAACAACCTTCAAAATGTTCAGAGATCCACAGTCCATCACCAACTTGCTCTCTGTTACCAAGCCTATCTTCACTAATATCCTTCAATTCCTGTCCCCATATTTCTTTCTTCTGCCCCCAGCCTTTCCCCACCAGTGTGTCTCTCTCCCCACCATTCTGTCAACATCAGTCCTGCTTTCACCTCGATGTCTGACCTCACCAGTCTCTCTTTACTAAGTCTGTCTCCACCAGTCTTTCTCCTCCCCAGCTTATCCCTAAGCCTCTCTGTCCTCCCAGACTGACCCACCAGTGTCTGTTTCTCTGTTTCTCTCTTTCTCTCTATAGTCTTCTCCATCAGTTTTTCTTTTCCCCAGTCTTTCTCCATCTCAGCTTGTCCAGTATTTCTTCCCCAGTCTGTCTTTTCTGCCCCTTCCTGCTTTTCCCCCATCAGTTACTCTTTCTGCCAGTCTGTACCTACCAGTCTCTTTATTTATTTATTTATTTATTTATTTATTTATTTAAAAGTTTTTATATACCGCGCCAAGGGATAATATTTTATCCGTCTAGGCGGTGCACATAATAAAAACATACATAATTTCATAACAATACAGTATCTCTTTTTCCCAAAACCTGTCCCAACCAGTTCTCTCTCTCTCTCCCATCTAATTCACAAGTATCTCTTTCCTCAGTCTGATTCTGTTATGACCGTCGGTCGCAGATGGCTGCGACCACATCTACTCACGTCCTGCACCGTCCTGCTTCCCTCTCCGGGCCTGCTTGTGGCAGGGGCCAGTCTCTGCCGCCGCAAACCCCATGGTTCCTCGTGGCGGTCAGGACGCTGCCACCACCCATGCCAACTCTGGACCTTATTAGGTGCGCGCGCGCGCCACCGGACCCTCTTTTGAAGCTGCTACGACGGGAACCTCGTGAGCATCCCTGATTGATGATATCATTGGATCAGGGTTCTTAAGCTCCACCTTCGCCCCCAGCTAGCCGAGTTGGCAATGAGTTCCATCGTTACTCTACGAGCTCCTGTCTCCATTGGACCTGTGGTGACGTTACCGGACCCTACTTGGACTCTGGACCCTGGCTGGTACCCACTCCTCGGGGGCCTGCATGCGCTCTCTATGGAGACTTGGTCTCTTGGTTTCCCCCGCTCCTTGGGCTGGTTCTGCGCCTTCCAGAAGTCCTATTCTGCCGGCTCCCCGCTCCTCGGGGCTGCCTCTAGGAACGCCTTTACCACTTGGGAGTTCTATCTCCATGCTTCTCCGCTCCTCGGGGCAGTGCCTACTTCTATACCAGAGACTGTCAGTGCTTCCCCACTCCTCGAAGTAGTGCCTATGTTCTACACTTGGGACTGTCAGTGCTTCCCCACTCCTTGGGGCAACGGTACTGCGGTTTTTCAGAACCTCATGAACGAGGTACTACGGGACATGTTACATACGTCGGTCATTGTCTACCTGGATGACGTGCTGATATATTCAAAGGACTTGGACACACACCGCCGAGATGTCCGCAGGGTACTGCAGAAGCTTCGGGATAATCGGCTCTTCGCTAAGATGGAAAAGTGTCAATTTGAGCAAGAGTCTTACCCTTTTTGGGGTATATCGTGTCCTCCATAGAGATGTGAATCGTGTGCCAAATCGTCATAACGATCAGATTCGGCTGGGGGGGGGGGGGGGGGAATCTGATCGTTAAGATATGTGAATTGGAATCGTTTCCGATTCCAATTCACATCGCTAATTTTTTTTTTACGGAGGCCCGCGCCGCTAAAAAAAACCAACCCACCCGACCCTTTAAATCGACCCCACCCTCCCGACCCCCCCAAAACCTTTTAAAATTACCTGGTGGTTCAGGGGGGCCTCAGGGGGCCTCGGGGAGAGTATAGTTTAATAGGGGCTGATGAGTAAAGATGGCCGGCGCCATCTTTAAAGATGGCGCCGGTCATCCAGTGCTCCTACCATGTGACAGGGGCCGGCCAATGGCACGGATACCCTGTCACATGGTAAGGGCAAAGGGGCATCGGTGCCATTTTTTTTTAGAACAGCTGATGCCTGGGAACGGGAAATCTCTCCCCGAGGCCCCCCCGGATCTCTCCTTGCCTCGAGGCCCCACTGGATCTCTCCCCGAGGCCCCCCGAGGCCCCCCGAGGCCCCCCTGGACCACCAGGTAATTTTAAAAGGTTTTGGGGGGGTCGGGAGGGTGGGGTCGATTTAAAGGGTCGGGTGGGTTTTTTTTTTATCGGGCCATCGGCGCCATTTTAATTAGTGGCAGCCAAAATGGCGCCGATGGCCCGAGAGCGGGAGATTGCGCCGGGACCCCCCCCCCCCCCCACTGGACCACCAGGTAATTTAACATTTGGGGGGGGGGGTTCGGGAGGGTGGGGGAGGGTAAGGAATTGGTTTTAAAGGGTCGAGGTGGGTTTAGGGGTTGTTTTGGTGTGCCGGTTTTCCCGCCCTCCCCCAAATAATTCCCGTACCCTATTTAACGATACAATACAAATGCCCCTGATGATAAATCGGGGGCATTTGTATTGTATCGTGCAATCTAACGATTTAGGACGATTTTAAAATTATCTGACGATAATTTTAATCGTTCAAAAACGAGAAGGTGACGGCCATCAAGGATTGGCCTCAAACCTATGGGAAGCAAGATGCTTCAACGCTTCCTCAGTTTCACCAATTTCTACCGACAATTTCTACCACTCTACTCCTCGATGGTGGCACTGCTTACCGCCCTCACCAAGAAGGGGGCTGACGCCAGGAACTGGCCTGCAGCAGCGCTACGAGTGTTCCAAGAGCTGAAGACAGCCTTCCTTCAGGACACTTGTCTCCATCACCCAGACCCCCAATGTCAGTTCATTGTAGAAGTTGATGCCTCCATGATGGCTGTCGGAGCCGTCCTGAGTCAAATATCCAGCAACAGCAAATCCCTGCCGTGTTCCTACTTTTCCCGGAAATTCTCACCTGCAGAAAAACATTATAGCATAGGAGACAAGGAACTTCTGGCCATCAAAATGGCCTTTGAAGAATGGCGCCAGTGGTTGGAGGGGGCCCAGCATCCAGTGATCATGTATACAGACCACAAGAACCTAGAATGTTTATGCTGCGCCCAGCGTCTCAACCCCCGACAGGCTCGGTGGTCTCTCTTTTTTAGCCGCTTCGACTTCCTCCTCCACTACAGACCAGCAGCCAAGAACATCTGGGCAGACACCCTTTCCCATACAGCAGATAGAGGACACTCCTAATCCGCCACAGTCCATACTCGACCCGGCCAAGGTGCTCCTCGTGGCATCTGATGTGGTTCCTATGGGAAAGACGGTAGTACCAGTCCACCTCTGGAAGAAAGAACTCTCTTGGGCTCATGACTCCTTGATTGCAGGTCACCCAGGGGTGGCCAGAACCCAGGAATTACTCTCAGAGTTCTACTGGTGGCCCCAGTTTAAGAAGGACGTCCGGCTCTATGTCAGCTCCTGCCCGACCTGTGCCCAACAGAAGACTCCTACCAGCTGCCCCTGAGGCCTACTTCAGCCACTGCCTATCCCCACTGAGCCGTGGACCCACTTATCCACGGACTTCATTGTTGATCTGCCCGCTTCAGAGGGGAAGCTGGTGATCTGGGTTACGATTGACAGGTTCTCCAAGATGGCTCACTTTGTCCCTCTCGCTAAGTTGCCCTCAGCACCTGAGCTTGCGAACCTGTTTACCCGCCACATCTTTCGTCTTCACGGACTTCCTCGACACATCGCCTCGGATAGGGGCTCTCAATTCATGGTGAAATATTGGAGGGCGCTCTGTAAAATGTTTGGGGTCCAGCTAGACTTCACGACTGCCTTCCACCCCCAAGCTAACGGCCAAGTGGAACGCACGAACTGGACATTGAAGACTTTCCTCCGGTCCATGGGAGATTTACAGAATGATTGGGTGGCCCTACTCCCATGGGTGGAGTTTTCGTATAACCACCATAAACACTCTGCCACCGGCAGTTCTCCCTTCTATACGGTGTATGGAAAACGGCTTTGACCTCCCTTGCCATTGGTAGTGCCATCTCCAGCCGAACAACTCACGGCCCACCAGTTGCATCACCTATGGAGGTTCACTCGGGAGAAGCTTCGACGCACTGCGGTCATCGCGAAGAAGTATGCCAACCGCCTACGACGTCCTGCCCCATCATTTCTCCCAGGGGATAAGGTGTGGCTGAGCACCAAACACCTTCGCTTACGACTTCCTTCAATGCGCCTGGCTCCAAGGTACATTGGCCATTCCCCATCATGGAACAAGTGGGAGCAATTTCCTACCACCCCTGCCTTCTGCCTACACTCAGGATACACAACGTCTTCCACGTCTTCCTGCTGAAGCCACTGGTTCTGTCCAACTTCCATAGGAAGACCCCTGCACCATTCACACTCAAAGCACACGAGGATACGGTCTATCAAGTCAAAGAGGTACTGGATGTGCGGTTCCACCTCAGACGCTGGGAGTTCATTCCTGGCCAGGCCATTTACTTGTTTAGTGATACACCCCTCTAGATGCTGCCTCTTAATTCAGCAATCAACAAAGTAACATAAACATTAAGGTTCATCTCCACTCATCTCTGAATACTGTTCATCACTCCAACCCCTCCTCTTCTTCACTTTCCATTGGAACCAAATCATATTGATCAGGGTGAGTCATCCTAATAGTAAGGCCATTGGGCAACAAAAACTCAGTCTGATATTTGTTGATGGCACCAACCCTCAGATGGTAAACAGAAGCATGTTTGTAAATGTTTCTACCCCTCCTCATTTCTTCCATGTGTTTATTTATTTATTTTATTTATTTATAGTTTTTTATATATCTCATCAGAGATATCACGTCGGTGTACAGAGAACAGGAACTTACGCTGGAGCGTTATACATTTAACAAGGGTTAAAATATAGGTAATTGAACATAAAACAAGTAGGAGTAATTAAGTCAAAACAATCATTTAGAAGCGTTGTACATTTAACAATGGTTAAAATATGGGCAATTGAACATAAAAAAAGTAGGAGTAATTGTCAAACTCTATAGGGTAGTCTTCATGGGAATGAACAAAGCTCCAAGAGCAACTCCAAGCCTGAACAGCTGGCCCCTTCCCCTTAGGATGCCATATAGAAACAACATTAGGACTCCTTCAGGGATTTCCTATGACTTTTCCCTGCTTAGAGCTTGGTACCAATTTGGTTGGTGTCCTTTTCCCCTCATTTGGAGCCGTGAGGTGTTCTTGACACTGTGGGAGGCTGCACCTGCTTTACACCTCTCACGGTACTTTGGGATCTCCATGCAACTCTTTCTTCTGCTTGACCCTCTATTGCTACCTTGGGTGGTTTTCCTGCCACTTTTGGTACTTTACTTCCCCTTCATGGTGCCTTGAGCTGTTCTTGCCACATTTGCTGCTGCTCTGTCCCTCTCATGCTGCCTTGGGGAGTGCATGCCACTGGTGTTTGTGCCCTTTGCCCCTCTTTTAGAGCCTTGGGGTGTTCTGGCCACTCTTGCTGCTGCTTTGTTCCTTTCACAGTGCCTTGGAGATTTCCTGCCACTGCTGGTAGTATTTTGCCATCAGAGAAAAATAGATTTCAGCCCTCCTTCCTTATGCACAGCCTTCTTTTATAGTGCATTGCTGATCAATGCAGAGAAGCCTCAGTGGAGGTGCCTGCAGGGATAGTCTGCAAACTACAGAAATCCTAGTCTAGGGATAAGGCTAAGGGCCACACTGGATAATAGAAATCTAGGGATCTCCATATCATTAACTCAGAATTTTAGTAAACGTTTGTACATAGACTTACTAGGCAACAATGAAAGTGTTACTGACCTAAAAAGGTCCTACTCTGTAGTATCTTGATGTGCTGAACACGAATATGACCATGAAAAGTTTTTATTGGCTCTCGTTTTGAAGATATTTAATATAGTTCACGTTCTATGTTTAGTCATGTAAATTTATCCAGTAGGACTGTAAATAAGCCTAGAATGATGTAATATTGCATCATATTGCATAATACCATCATGCACACATCATCCAGAGTTTATTACATCATTTTCTGATGCAATGCAGTTCTACTGCCATGCTGCAGCCGAGTAAGCTGACGTCAGCAGTGTACTATATGAAGCCCAGTCAGAAAGGGTGAGCATTTGAAATATTCATGCTGGCGGACTACTGCTGGACACTCCGCAGAGATGCTCCCGAACTGGTGTACAAGAGACAAGCAAAGAAATCTAAGACGTAGTCTATGAGTTCATTTTTCAAACAGTATTAACCGTAGGCCTTCTACTATTGGCATACAATTCAAGATGTAATTATATTATTGCATATTACAAAAAAACTAGAGCCAATTTTGCATTTTCACAGTCACATTCGTGTTTAGCACATGGAAATGTATAAGAATTGACTAATTTCATTTCAGTAACATGACTTTTGTGAAAATTTGTTGCCCAGTGATTTGTGAAGGAGAAAGTGTGCAGAGATTTTACAAAAGAGGAGTTTATGTGAAAAAAAAAAAGTGCCATACACTGGCATTTCAGTATTTCTGTGCATTTTGGGGCATTTTGTATGTTTTTTTTCACACAAAGCCCTCTTTTGCAAAATCATTTTGCACTTTGGTACTTCAGTCTCTGTGTGAGCTATTGCATGACTTTAAAATAGTCAAGAAGTGAGCACTGAGACTCACCCCAGGTCAAGTCCCACTCTTACAATGCTTCTGCATAAGAAACTGGAAAAGCTGAAAGAAAATTTCCAGCATCAAGTTTCAAGGAGTGCTTATAGAAGGTTAACTACTTATAAGGCAATTTTAAATGGTCTTTAGGCTTGTAACATTGCAGCCAGTTTTCAGATGCCACCTGCATAGTTTCCCTTTGAAATATTATCAGCTGCAAGGTGTACTTGTTAAAGGCACTTGTATGCTTCACACCTGCTTTTTGTGGGGGCAACCAAGCAAAGGCAAGATTGTGCACATACATTTGAAAGTTGAATACACAGGCATTATTTTACTCGGCCACAGGAATGCTTTTTTTCACCCAAATAAAAGTATGCATTTTATGGAAGCTCATGCATACATTTTGCTGATCAACTTTCAGACTGGTCAAGAATTTAAACAGATAAATGAGTTTGAAAATTGCCTTCTATGAATGTAATTTTTAAGGGGAATTCTGTGGGTAAAATAGCACACTGTGGGGGTAATTTTCAAAAGGAGTTACATGCGTAAATGTAGCTACTATTGTAGCAATTTTCAAAAGCCATTTACTCAAGTAAAGTGCACTTATGTGAGTAAATCCTATAGACAAGTCAATGGCATATATTGTAGCAATTTTCAAAAACCCACTTACTCAAGTAAAGTGAATTTACTCCAGTAAACCTGGTTTTTACTCGAGTAAATGCTTTTTAAAATCAGGCCCTTTATGAACATACTTTTATACACTTAGAACCTGATTTTAAAAAGCATTTACATGCTTAAAATTGGGTTTAGCATGTGTAAATGCTCTTTATATATGTAAGTGGGTGTTATACTTGAACTTGGTTTGTGGGCTCTTGGGTCGTGGAGAGCTGACTCCACCCACAGGGAGGAGCCCTGTGGGGATGCTCCACGACAGGTGGGGTCTCAGCGGTGATGGACACAGTAGTTAGAGATATATTTATTAGACAGCAAAAGAGAAACCCGAAAAGCGGGTTTGTAAACTCGGTCCTTGAGCGGGTTTGTAAACTCAGTCCTTGGGTAACCTGGGAATACTTGCTTCTTGGTAGTTTTTGTGCTTGGTAGCTCCGTAGTGGTCCGCAGCGCGGGGTAGGCCGAAGATAGATGTTGGCAGCAGGTACAAGGCAGCATGGATCCGGTAGTGGTCAGCAGAATGGGGTAACCCGAGGATCCGCACAGCAAGAGAAAAGCAGAGTTGAGATCAGGGCTTGTACTCACTCCGTGGTGTTGCAGTAGAGATATCGTTGTAGCAGCAGTGGAGACCCGGAGCAGGAACACTGAAGGGTCGTCCATAGCAATAGCAAGAGGTACTCACTAAGCTGGTGAAGGTAAGACTCGCAGGGAAGGATAGCCCTGAGTGCAGCAAGGTCCCCGAGGAGTGGGTACCTGAGTCACTCAGACTGGAATCCCGGTACAGTGAGGAGAAGCATCTCTGAGAAAGGAATTGAATAAGATGGAATCCTTACTAACTCGCTGGTAGGAAAGTCCGGTAGGCTTAAGTACACATAGGCAGTGACGTCATGCGGAGGGGACGTCCCCAAGGTTCCCGCCATGACGTGGATAAGACGGAGGCAGGCCCGCGCGCGCGTGCCCTAAGTTACACCAGATTCAAGATGGCGACCGGGATCACCCACGCTGTCCTGAGAAGCCAAGGAAGTCAGCGTGCAGAGGCAGTGGTGGTCATCTTTGCCAGAATCGGAGCTATAGGGCAAAATGAGGTGAGCAGCAAAGGTCGCAGCCGTCTGTGACCGACGGGCGCAACAGTGGGCTTTTGAAAATTGCTACAATATATGCCATTGAATTGTCCATATGATAGTCAAGTGTAAGTGCTCTTTACACACATACTGTATTTTTCGCTCCATAAGACGCACTTTTTTCCCCACAAAAGTGGGGGAAAATGTCAGTGCTTCTTATGGAGCGAATATAAAAAAAACCTAAAAAATTAACTACAACCCCTCACCCTCCTGACCCCCCAAGACCTGCCAAAAGTCCTGGTGGTCCAGCGGGGGTCCGGGAGTGATCTCCTGCACTTGGGCCATCGGCTGCCAGTAATCAAAATGGCGCTGACGGCCCTTTGCCCTTACTATGTCACAGGGGCTACCAGTGCCATTGGTCGGCCCCTGTGACATAGTAAGGGCAAAGGGCTGTCGGCTGCCAGTAATCAAAATGGCGCCGACGGCCCTTTGCCCTTACTATGTCACAGGGGCTACCAGTGCCATTGGTTGGCCCCTGTGACATAGTAAGGGCAAAGGGCCGTTGGCTGCCAGTAATCAAAATGGCGCTGACAGCCCTTTGCCCTTACTTTGTCACAGGGGCTACCGGTGCCATTGGTCGGCCCCTGTGACATAGTAAGGGCAAAGGGTCGTCGGTGCCATTTTGATTACCTGCAGCCGATGGCCCAAGTGCAGGGGATCGTTCCCGGGCCCTCGCTGGACCACCAGGGACTTTTGGCAGGTTTTTGGGGGGTCAGGAGGATGGGGTATGTGGTTAATTAAATTTAAAGGGTTGGGATGGGGGTTTTTTTTGGTTTGTATTCAGATAAAAGTATGTGTGTAGTTCCATAAGGCACATACCTTTACCTGTATTATAGTGGAGGCATTCCCAGGCCAGGACTAGTTCAAGGGAGAAAACTATGAATGCAGTTTCAAGATGGCAACTGGGATCGCCCACATCATCCCGGGAATGTGGGTTAGAAAAGAATCTGCAGAGAAAAGAAGTGCAAATCTCTGTCAATATCTTTTCCTGGTGCAATTTTCAAAGTAAAAGTGCACGCATACTTTTCCTTTGAAAACTGATGCAAAGTCCATGGATAAAAAGTAACCGTGGACTTTAGCAATTCAGGCAGTTTGTAAATTGCCCCTAAGTAAGGTGAAAATGGTCATATCTTACAATGTAAATCATGTCGCATATGATTCTTAATCTAAATCATTGTCATATGTCTAGATAACAAAAATAAAACATAATTTACAAATCACTATGAATCTGATCTGATCAATTTTACTTAGGGAATAGCCACTGCTATTAATTGCATCAGTAGCATGGGATCTTCTTGGTGTTTGGGTAATTGCCAGGTTCTTGTGGCCTGGTTTGGCCTCTGTTGGAAACAGGATGCTGGGCTTGATGGACCCTTGGTCTGACCCAGCATGGCAATTTCTTATGTTCTTATGTTCTTATGATCTTTATGTGGCTCCTCATCACCTAAGTCTGCCAGTTAAAACTTAGCCAATGCTTAATGTCCACATTAGCTATGGTGTGAAATCTCCTGTGTTAACCTACCCTTTCACTTGGGCCAGTTAGATCAAGGGTTCTCTTTTCCCACCTAATGTGGAAAAGAGAAATTGGCACCCTACCAGACTGATGCTTACCAGAGTACATCACTCCCCTTGGTACAGCAGGAATCTCCCCTGGGAAGCATCTCTCCCCTCAAAGAGACATTCTAGTAGTGTATAGCAGGAACCCTTGTCTCTCCAAAAAAACTATCCATCTCTGGTGCATAGCAGAACTCCCCCAGAGAGTCTATATGTATCCACAGGGGGGAGGGATACATACCAAGAAGATCCCTGCACCTCCCTTACTAAGAGGTATCTCCCCCAGAGGAATCTTGCTAGAAGCCCCCACTCCTGTGTAGCAAAACCTACCACCTACCTCTGCAGAAACTTGCTTACTGCTCCAGAGAGGACAGAATCTTTACAAGCGGAAGGGAGTCCGATCCCTTCTACCTGCACTGCAGCTGTTGGCAGTGATGCCAACAGGAAGTGCTTCACCACTACTGTCATGTGGTTGTGGCGAAACGCCTTGCAGAGGCTTCATTCACCGGCAACTGCATTGTGAGGGCTCCGACTCCCTCCTGCCAGTGAAGATCCTGCCTCTCCGGACTGGTAAGAGCCATTTCCAGAGGGTTGGGTGGCAGGAGAGGTTTGCTCTTCAGGGAGGGGGAGCTTCTAGGTATGATGCATCTGGGTGGGGGGGGGGGGAACCATGAGGGGGAATTCCTGCTGTTCCCCATGAGGATGCCTTTCTTTGAGGGAATACATCTTAGGGGGTTTCCTGCTATGTCATGTGCTTGATCAAGAGGGTCAGTAGAGGGCTTCTTTCTTTTCACTAGGTTAAGGAGGAGAGGGAATACCTTGAGCTAACTGAACCAAAGTGAAAGGAAAAATAACACAAGAGTTTTTGGACCACAGCATAACCAGCAAAAACTTCTCATCTGAGGAAAACGCTAAATGCCTTTATCGGGTCTATGGGAAGTAGCAAGAGGAGGCCGCATAACACACTATTTCCTGTGGGCCTGGTAAAGCTTCATTTGCATATGGCACTTCCTCATTTACATGCGGATAATTGCTAACTACAAGATTTTACTTTGGGCCCCCAAAGCCACTGGATGCTGCTGTTTGGGAACAGGGAAGGAGGGGGCAGTGCTAATAATTTAATGTACAACACATACAGGCTACACTTTATAGGTAAGCTTGCATGCTAATTTTGTGTGCCTGTGACAGTGAGAGAATTTGAGCAGGCACACAAAACTTTTAGTGCATCACATGTTACCATGCACACACACAATTTATACCACAGGTTCCTATATCCATTCAATAACTTCATTCATTCAATTCAATTTGTCTTAAAATGACCATAAAATGTAGAAGAACATTTGTGTCCTGCTGAAAATTAGTTTTTTTAATTAAACATGTTTTTTGACCTTCATGTCATATTGAAATTTATTCTGTAAACCTGCTTCAAACATGCCAATAAAATGTGTCTGCAGGTGACTGAGATGTGGTTTTATTTAGACAGGTGCAAAAGCTGGATCTAGACTGAACTGTATAAGCCACTCCACATGATCTGTTTTCATCTCTGAAATAATTAAATATTAGTTTTGAGAAACATCTTTACCTCATAGAAATACTGTACAGTTTTGCAGTTGGAATTTATGCTGATTTTGCATATACTCTACTGCTCCCTGAAGTCAAGAAATCCCACACACATTGAAACAATGGCCACACATGGTTGGAAACCAAGCTCACATGTATTTCCTATGGCTGGTGCTTTTTGACTGATTGACTAACTGCTACTGTGTTTAGTTGAATAACTGACCTATGCATTGCTGAGTTATCAAGGGATCATTATTCAAGCAAAACTGATAAAATTAAATTGTATCATATGTCCCATACCCAAACACAAGTTCCATGTTTTTCTTGCTTCCCCATATGCTGTCTTCCCTCAAAATATTAATGCTTGGCAGGCCTTCGTGGAAGCAATTTTGGAAGAGGAAACATGTTTATTAGTTATAAAATAATAATAGCAAAAGTATTCCATTTAACATGATATGTCATCTTCTGAAAGATATATTTTTCTTCTTAAGCTTTAAAACTAGAAAGCTGAATTTATCATATTTGTAAAGTATACACATATTTCAGAAATATGACAGCAGCTGCAATATTTTTTCTAAGAAAAAGCTTTCCAGAAGGAGCCTACATTTTACATAGTTTTGTTATTTTTATTAAAAAATAAACATTCTGTTTGGTACATTATACCTCTGTTTATTTTGGCACAATGATCGAATCTCTCTACAAAAATAATGGCACTATAAAATTAAGCTATTTTTATATCCTCCCAAGTGCACACAGTAAGGCTGTAGAGATCAAGTGACTTATTATAAATCGTATGCTTTCCATTCATATAGGAGGTACATTTTAAAAGTATTTATGAATGTAAAACTCAGTTTTACATGTGCAAGTGGGCTTTTTGAAAGTTGTATGTATAAAAGTACACGGGGAAGTGATTTTGTGCATACTTTCATGCGTACTGCAAAACGGTGTACCCAGAGTGGGAAAATCATTTATATGCATACTTTTGATTTTTGAAATTATGCTCTTAACAGGTATAAATGAGTGTGCCTATGCCATGCTAAGATACACATGGTCCTGCTAATTTGTAATATGTAAGTCCGCTTTGAAAATTAGGACTGTTACAAAATGACTCTACCAATTAACATTTGGGCTGCTATGACCCACCCAGGTAGAGTAAGCTACTGTTTACAGGTAGGGGAGAAGACCTACTTGAAGGCCAGGGGATGGAAGTTAAAATAAAAAATTATGGAAGCTCTTAAGTTTTATATTCACTGTCTTTCCGAAATGAAATGGAACACTGCAAGGGGTGTAGGCTGACTGCTGGTGGTGCACCAGAAAGTTTGCTGCTGTCAGATGCCCTAGAACATAGTCCACTCTCCTACATTATCTTGTGAGCACTACTTTCTTTGATGCAAAAAATCTATCAGTTTTATGCTCACAGCACCCAATTCTTAAAGGGAAAATTAGCTAAAGCCGTCCCTTAAAATAACTGTGTAATCTACTAACATCGATTACAATAAAATAAGTGAATGAAAAAAAAGTTTTCTGCAATAACATTCAAAACCACTTTTCTGCATGCAAATGAAATCAATAAAGAACAAAATTCTGTTTAAAATAGAAATAAGAAAGAGAGGATCATAATGCCATAAAAGCCAGTGATGGTAAGTACCATTATTTTCAAAGCAAAAATTCAAGTTACACAAGAACTGAACCTTTAAAATACAGACAAACCTTCACCAAATACAAAATAGAAATGTGCCACCAAAATTTGTACTGGAAACCAGAAGCCCGACTGTATTATTATTCCTCACAAAACATCAAGCAATAAAATCAAGAGATATAAAACATCATTCATAATATTAAAACCATGCTAATAAAAAGAATAAATGTCAACACAGCTGACGAACATCCAATAATTTTAGAAACTTGCACCTTTAGCAGCTGCAGGGATGGTAACCTTTTTGCAGCTCTAGAATCAGATAAAACCAGAATTCATACAAATTGGTACCAGTGAAAGCTGGGAGGAGAGGAGAGGAGAAGAAAGGAAAGGAGAGGAGGGATTTGTACTTAGGGAACAATTACAGGTCCACATCAGAAATGTTGTTTCAAATCAGATAGAAAATGTATTGTAAAGTCCAAAAGAATCAAGATCTAGACAGGGCAGAATAACAGCAGGAAAGAAATTGCTTCAATAGCCCAAGGCCAAAAAAAAAATGCAAAAAGCTTCTCACTTCCAAATCTCCAACTCCGTCACAGATGTTACTCACAGTTTATCTTAACTTCAAGAATTATCCCAAGCTGTGGACTTCCCAAGGCCAGACAGAAAATATTCCAATACCTCGGAAGCATGCTCTTCTTCCCAGGAACCCTTCCTTGGCTTCCGCAGCACTCTTACAGGGTAATTTTAAAAGAAGAACGCCTGCGCCCATAAACGCACGTATCAGTGTGCGAGCAGAGAAATGCTGCAATTTTAAATTGTGCTCGCAAATACACATGTATTAATTAGAGCAGCCCTCCCGTCCTTATTTCGGCTAGGGCAGTAGCAGTTTTTACATGCGTATGCAGGCAGATTTTAAAACATTCTCGTGTGAGGTGAAAAACAGTTTTTCCAAGTAGTCCACCTGTTTGCCCAGTTCATATCGAGGTCTTCAAGACCCCTCTGGTACTTTATCCACAAGCCTACCACTTGATTCCAAACCCCCATGCTATGCTAAATGCCCTAAACTCGAGATCTCCAGATTTGCTCCTCATCAGGACCAGAAGTAAAGTTACACGGATAACAAACTGGCACGCGCCATGGTCAACTTTTTTAAAATGCAGATTTATGCTTGAGTCTTGGCCCCGCCCTGGAATGCCAATGCCCTACCCCCTTTTCCAACCCCTTCTTCTTGATGTGCACATGGATATGTACGCATGTACTTCGCAGCTTCTTAAAATGTGCATGGCTGGTGCGAGGCCCACATACAAACATATATGGCCGTTTTTGCATGAGAATTGATTTAAAATTGACCCATCGGGCTTCAGATCCTCCAAAATCCTCAAAACCATTCTAATTACTTTACCAGGTTGCAAGCCTCAGCCTGCTTCACTTTCCATTCCAGTCCCAGCTCCACTAGCTCCTCAGTAAATCCAAAATAGCAACTCCCCCCAAGTGCTTGTGTTGCGTAGGAAGTGGATCCTTCGGCTGAAGTGGGGTTGACGCAACCCGTAGGCAAGGGCCTAAGGGCCCCCACCGTCAGCAGGTGGAGTGGGCTGAAGCTGGAGGCCAATGGAGCTTCACCTATACCAGCCCACGTTCCCCTCGGGTTGAGCCTTAATAGTCCATGTCCAGAGGATAGGGACAGAGGCATCACTGTCAAGCTTGAATGGAAACTGGTGGCACTTGGAAGGTGCAACAAGCAACGTGGAACTCTGGACTCAAAGTCTGAGGTGAAGTCATTCGAAGCAATGGTCAAGGCACAGAGAAGGCAGGTATGGTCAGACGTAGCAATGGTCAAGGCATGGAGAAGGCAGGCATGGTCAGACGTAGCAGTGGTCAGGCTTGGAGAAGGCAAGCAAGGTCAGGTGTAGCAGTGGTCAGGCTTGAGGAAGGCAGGCAAAGTCAGGCGTAGCGATGGTCAGAACCAGGAAGTCAATCAGCACACAGATGAGATGAATACGGAACAGGAACCAGGAACTTGGAGAAACAGGAACATGAAGCAAGGCTCACGGAGGAGCAATGAGTACGAGGAAACCAGGAACAGGAGATCAAGGAGACCTGTTGCAAAGGCAACGCTTCAGTGCGAGGCCTGAGCATTTAAGCGCTGAGGGAACTGACGTCAGCATCCGGGTCCATGGCCAGGTTCCCACCGTGGGCCCATTAAAGGTTTCACTGGTACACGCACGCACGCCTAGGGAGGGGCGCAGCGCCGCCAGTGACGTCTCTCTGCGAACCCCACGGAGATGCCCGACGGATGGAGGCATCCTGGCTGGAGGTCCCGGGAAGCGGAGCAGGACCGGAGGCGCTGGCAGAAGTCTGAGGTCGGGCTGGCGGCCCACCGCCACCAGCAACGAGGAGCTGGAGCCTGAAGCTTGTGCAGAGAGGTGAGAGGGCTGCACCGTGGGGCTGCCGCGGGCGGCGAGCGTAATAGCTTGTGGAAGTACCTTTTATAATTTCTCTCAGCCCACCCCCTTTTGAGAGAAAGAACTCCTAGTCACTCTGCTTCCTGTCACTATACACATCTCTAGAACCTCCCTACTCCTCATTTTAGCCAATACACTATTACACTTTACAGCAGGGCATGAACCCATCCCATCAAAGCAGGAAATAAATATGCATGCATATAAAAACATACAGACATAGAAATTACCTGGTATGCATGGACGTATGTGCATATTTGTGTGTGAATTTTGGGGGCCATTGATATACATATTTTAGAAGCTGCACAGATGCATCCACATAGATTCTAAAATACAATAGTAAATCTGCGTGGACCCATATAGGTTTGTATATGGGTGCCGCTTGGAGTTATTTGAAAGTTAACCTCCCTATGTTTTGATTTTTATTATTTTGTAATTTTGAGGGTAATCTTATAGCAGCCTGAATAGGGCTGACATGCATGTATACTCTGGTAAATGTGCATGCCTATGTCATGCTAAATTATGCACGGCCCTGCTAATTTTCAAAGCAGACTTCAGCCCTAATTTTCAAAGTGGACTTACATGTATGAACCTGCTTTGAAAATTAGTGGAACCATGCGTACCTTAGCGGGATATAGGCAAACACATTTACTCCTGCTAGAAAGCAGATATACTGTAAATGTCCATGCAAACATTTACTCACATACTTTTGAATATATAAAGTATGCATATAAATGATTTCCCTGACCCATCTCTGCCCTAGGAACTCCTTTTTGCAGTAGACATAAAATTACACAAAAATCAATTCTGTGCTTAATTTTATACATACAACCCCTGGGGTAATTTTCAAAAAGCTTTACAAAATTACCCCATTTATATCAAATATATTCCTGCACCTAAGACAGGCCCAATCTATTCAATTTCTCTTATCATCATGGGACAATTCAATACAATATTAGTTAATAAACCCATAGAAACCCCCAATCACCCCTAATCCACTCCTTAAGTAGCTCCTCAAGAGGCAAAACCCCATGGATTGCCCCTTCAAATGCATCCCTCCAGGGGTGTCCCACTCCGTGTCTGACCACCAAATGAAGTCTGTCTGTGAAGATGTTGGTGGGAGGGGGAAGAATCAGGCATTATCAAGATCAGCACAAAAAATGATTAGAGAGCACCAGGATATCCTTTGGGGAGAGAATCATGATGGCAAAGTCCTTCTACTATTTTACAATCCCAAAACTGAACTGAATTGAATTTCAATTGGGTCATATGTTTTACACTTAAAACTTGCACTCAACATGTGTAACAAAAATCATTAAATCTATATAAGTAGGAGAAAGTGATGTCACCTGGCTAGATGGCTGCTTGAGGCTTAGGCTCCCAACCCAATCTTTTACCATTCTCGGTTTAGAGAAGTGGCTCGAGAAATTGCTGATGATGATGCAAAGAGAAAAGTGGATTTGAAGCACTTTTCTTATTCAGGAAGATCAGTGCTGAGAGAAAATGGCTCCAGTGATAGTGGCAATACAAAATGTGACTCACCTGAGGTAGACTGTGATCATGCTGGAGACTTCCAGATCTGGTTTTGGGAGCTCCAAAATAACATGCTGGCCATAAAACAATAGATTGCTGAGACAGTCTCGGAACTACGCAGCAATATATTGGATATGGGGAGGCAGGTGGAGAATGCTGAAACAAGGCTGGAGCATCAGGCCTCAGAAATAGCACAAAGGCAAAAGACTTGTGATAAGCTTGCTCTACCCAACTTGTAACTAAGTGAGTGTATGGAGAACTTGGAGAATTGGTCCTGATAGGCCAATCTGAGGTTCTGAGGGGTCCCAGTGGCTTCTGAACATGAAAATGTTTTTAGGTGGACACTAGCATATGCATTGCGATCTTGGGTATGGATGAAAATTCCCCAGATGTACCTCTGATAAAGCTGGAGAGGGCACATAGATCACTGGAAGCACTGCAGGATAATGTCTAGAAATATCATGGCATACTTCCACAGTTTTACTCTTAAAGAGAAAATCTCCGCTCAGTCACGGAAAATGGGATAGATTTTGTGGAAAGGCTATAATGTGGAAATTTTTCAGGACTTCTCCCCCATTACCATTTGGAAGAGGAAAGAATTTAAGGAGGTTGTTTCCATCCTACGCAAAGGGAAAATAAAATACAGGTGACTGTTCCTTTTCGGGCTTAGTTTTTCCATCAGTGGAGTGACTTCTAGGGTTAAGACTGTGTCAGAGGCAACTAAGATTTTTCAGTGTGTAGGTATGCAGGTACCCCAGGAACAGCCTAAGATCCAATCAATTTCTGTATCTCTGTCTAAGGAAGCTCCATCAAAATGCCAATGTGTAACCAATGGAGGCTGGAGGATCTGCATCACCAAAGGAATGCCCTCCTTGAGAGTATCAGACACACTTAAACACCACTAAACCCACAATTGTCTTAGGGGATTTTAACCTGCACATGGATAAACAGCCCCTATCTAATACCTGCCAAATACTATTGGATTTCATGACTGCACTAGGATTCACCCTAACAACCAACAAGCCCACACACAAAGCAGGACACTCCCTGGACCTATTATTCATTAATCACAAACAATTAGAACACATCAACACCGAATACACACAGATTCCTTGGTCCGATCATTTCCTCATTGAATCCTTCATCAAATACACTGAACAGCAAATGAAAATAATAAGAGAACCCACTGAATTTAACTACCGCCCACCGTTTAACATAGACATCCTGAAAGACAATTTAGAAGAAAGATTAACAGAAATAGATTACACCAACTGTTGCTCTGCCACCTCAGCATGGCTACAACCACCAAAACCTTAGCTAACAAAATAAACCCAAAAAAATCGCTTAGTATCAAAAAACCCAAAGAAACCAACCCATGGTACAATGAAAAGATAAAGGAAGTAAAAAGAAATCTGAGAAAAAAAGAAAAAGACTGGAAGGCAAATAAAACAGCTGAAAACCTGACAAAATATAGGAAACTACTTGCCTACTATAAACAAGTAATTTTCAACACAAAAAAACAATATTACAGTACCAAAATTGAAAAATTTACAAACAACCCAAGAACCTTATTTACTATAGTTAAAAATCTCACAAATGACAAAACAGAATCTTCCCTAAATCTACCAGTAAATAGATGTAATGAGTTAGCTAACTTCTTCAAGGACAAAATTACGAACCTAAAAACAAAGATTCCAAAAACATCAAAACAAACAATCAAAATGCAAAAAAGAGATGTTACACAATGGACAGTATTCAACGAAATATCAGAACTAGAAGTACAATCAATGCTAAAAAAAGCTAAATCCCACATCACATCCACAGGACATAATACCAACCATAGACTTAAAAAAATTAGCCACCACAGTCTCCCCGACTCTAACACATATCATTAATCAATCCTTAACTGAAGAAACCATGCCAGATACACTCAAAGGATCAATAGTAAAACCAATTGTAAAGAAAATAAAACGTGACCCACTCATCCTAAGTAATTATAGACCAGTATCAAACCTACCTCTACTCGCAAAATTAATAGAAAAAAACTGTACAAAACCAATTAGCAGAACACTTGGAAACCAATAATATTCCATACCCATCACAACACGGATTTCGCAAAAACTACAGCACCAAAACTTTCCTGTTTGCACTGACAGCATCATGAAAGGCTTTGATAATGATAAACATTACATATTAGTTATGCTAGACCTATCAGCGGCATTCGATACAGTGAACCATGAAATACTTCTAGATAGATTAGAAGAAATAGGACTAAGCAATATAACAATTAAATGGTTCAAATCATACCTAAATAACAGGTATTTCCAAGTACAGATAAAGGATGTAATATCAGATGAAATAGACCTTCAAACAGGAGTCCCACAAGGGTCCAACCTGTCTGCCACACTTTTTAACATATACATGCTGCCACTTTGCTACCTACTAGCTGGACTGGGCATATCACATTACATATACGCTGATGATATTCAACTAATAATTCCCATTGAACACACAATTGAAAAGACACTGGATCTGGCAAATATGTACCTAGATATCATTAAACAGCTTCTCAACCAAATGGAGTTAATAAACATAGAGAAAACAGAATTCATACATCTAGAAAGAAAAAATTTAGAACATAAGAACATAAGAAAATGCCATACTGGGTCAGACCAAGGGTCCATCAAGCCCAGCATCCTGTTTCCATCAGTGGCTAATCCAGGCCATAAGAACCTGGCAAGTACCCAAACACTAAGTCTATTCTATGTTACCATTGCTAATGGCAGTGGCTATTCTCTAAGTGAACTTAATAGCAGGTAATGGACTTCTCCTCCAAGAACTTATCCAATCCTTTTTTAAACACAGCTATACTAACTGCACAACCACATCCTCTGGCAACAAATTCCAGAGTTTAATTGTGCGTTGAGTAAAAAAGAACTTTCTCCGATTAGTTTTAAATGTGCCCCATGCTAACTTCATGGAGTCATTCAGAACCCAATCACACTCAAAAACAGCCAAAAGATAGAACTAGCTGAGAAAGTATGAAATCTAGGAGTGATATTCGATACTGAACTAATTATGAAGCAACATATATCCTTTAAAATAAGGGAAGGTTACAACAAACTAATGACTCTTAGAAGACTAAAACTATTGCTAACACCAAGCAATTTCTGATCAGTGCTACAAGCATTAATTTTTGCAAGCACTGACTATTGTAATGCCATACTACTGGGCTTACCATACACAACAATTAGACCACTCCAGCAGCAAGAATTCTGACAGGAAAAAGTAAGAGACCATATCACTAACACCCTCATTGAACTATACTGGTTACCCATTGAGCAGAGAATACAATACAAGTCACTATGTACCATACATAAATTACCGTATTTCCACGACAATAACCCGCCCACGTATATAACCCGCCCACACACATAACCCGCAGGTTTTCAAGATTTATGTAAGAAAGTTTTAATATACCCCGCCTCCTCATATAACCCGCAACGCCCGATTACCGTTATATTCAACGACGAAGCCATACCGATCGCCCCATTATAACCAATCGTCGTTATATGTTTTGTTAAATATGCTACCTTTTACCTTTAAGGTTTTTTGGGAGCAATCACGATATAGTGTGCAACTAAGACATACAAATAAACAAAAGATCGAAACCGGGAGAATTCATAATCAAATGGTTACCCATTCATAATCGG
Source organism: Rhinatrema bivittatum (assembly GCF_901001135.1). Classification (NCBI taxonomy): domain Eukaryota; kingdom Metazoa; phylum Chordata; class Amphibia; order Gymnophiona; family Rhinatrematidae; genus Rhinatrema; species Rhinatrema bivittatum. The sequence continues at coordinate 138,273,560 of NC_042617.1, forward strand.
TAACCATTACTTAAGCGCTGTTTCATCATTTGACCTAAAGCCCAACCGTTGGCCTAACAAAGTCACATGCTTTTCCTTAGAAAATAGTGGGAACCGTTGATACGTACCCTTTAGCAAAAGCTCAGGTCGTCGCGTACCCCTTCCTAGGTGATCTTTTTTTACGTAGAGTCCATCAAATAAAAGCATCATGCTTTTAATCAAATTACATCATGAAAAAGAGCGCAGCAAAAGTACAGACGTACAGACTAACCAGACTTACGTCCCAACATTGCTGGATCTGCAGAGCTGAATCAGGAAATTTTTGCTCAGTGGACGTTGCTGAGAGAGTGGAGCAAACAGTATGCCGGCTGCAATTGACAGAGTGAGCTATATATAGCGGCTGCCAAGGGGCTTACGCTGCAACGCTGCACCCAATAGCGTTGCTTAACTATTGCGCGCGTGGTGTAGTATGTGTCGATCGAGTTTAGTTCACAAAGTTCTTCGCACCGCCGCTGAATTCTAAGAGGTATGTTTAGTTTCGTTGCACTTGAATAAATTATAAAAAATGAACAATATGACTTTAAAATTCTACTGACAAATTAAAATTTCTCAGAAATGTTAAAGATTATTAAATACTTAAAAATTCTAATTACAAATAATTTTTTCTTTAGAGAACCATGCCTAAGCGAAAGTCATACACGGCCGAATTCAAACTTAATGTAGTTGCACGTGCTGAAGCAACCAACAACAGATCAGCTGCCCGAGAATTTGAAGTTGACGAAAAGTCTATAAGAGAATGGAGAAAAGATAAGGCTGCATTAGAGAAAATGAATCCGAGAAAACGCGCCAGACGAGGTCATGGAGCGAAATGGCCGCATTTAGAGGAAGACCTAAAGAACTGGGTTTTAGAAAGGAGAGTGAATAACCTAGCCATTTCTACATTGGCCATCCAAATAAAAGCTAGGCTTATTGCCGTAGAACGAAATATACCCGATTTCAAATGTGGCTTAACCTGGGTGGCCAGATTTATGAAACGGAACAATTTATCCGTGCGTATGCGCACAACAGTTGGACAACATTTACCGAATGATTGGGAGCAACTAGTCACTAATTTTAGAGATTTCACAATTGAGAGCATTAGAGAACGTGGAATTTTGCCTTCTGAAATAATTAATATGGATGAAGTTCCGATGGCCTTTGACATTCCTGCTACGAGGTCAGTCGCTGAAAAAGGAATTAAAACGGTGGCCATATCGACTACCGGTCATGAGCGGACCTGCTTTACTGTGGTTCTGGGTTTTCTTCAGCTAGTGAAGAAGAGGACAATTAAAGTCTTTTAAATTAATTGCTAGTTATAGGACAAGTATTTTATAAAGTTTAATTTAGGTTGCTTATTTAGGGCTCTTTTATATTGATGTATAAGAACTGGAGATTTATTTAAAAATTATTCATATTTTGACTTTGTTTATTACTACTGTTCGGAGTTGAATGCGTTTATAATATGAAAATGTTTTCTAATTAAATGTTTTCTTTTTATTTTAATATTGCCATTTGTTCAATTTTCATACAAACATTCTGTACACTAACGCTTTACCTATAAATGCGCTATATAACGTAATTACTATTAACTTCCCGTAGGGCTTCCGCTAAGTGATAAGATTCACAATCTGTATTAAAAGTAGTGAAGTAATAAAGTAACAAAATACCATATAACTTTGTTTTAATAAATAAAAAAAAATTACAAATAATGCAGCAGATTCTGAACAACAAAGATAAGAATCTGAAACAATAATGTTAAACAATAACAATAAAGTTGATTCATGCTTGTTTACCGATATACTGGTACGTCTCCCTTTGGTTAGGTATTCTGTTAGTCGTTTTCATGTAAAATTTTTTCTGGATAACCCGCCCACGTTTATACCCCGCGGAGGCATGCGGGGTAGGTAAAAACGCACATTACCCGCGGGTTATATGCGTGGAAATACGGTAATCCATGACGAAAAAAAAGATTGGCTAAACACTGCACTTCGAGTACACATCCCCAATAGGAACCTGAGATCTGCAAACAAAGCACTACTAACTAATATTAGGGATGTGAATCGTTTTTTGATGATTTAAAATATCGTCCGATATATTTTAAATCGTCAAAAATCGTTAGAGGCGATATATAATAGGAATTCCCCCGATTTATCGTCAAAAATCGTAAATCGGGGGAAGGGGGAGGGCGGGAAAACCGGCACACTAAAACAACCCTAAAACCCACCCCGACCCTTTAAAATAAATCCCCCACCCTCCCGAACCCCCCAAAATGTCTTAAATTACCTGGGGTCCAGTGGGGGGTCCCGACGCGATCTCCCTCTCTCTCTAGCCACGACTGCGTTGAGAAATGGCGCCAGTGGCCCTTTGCCCTTATCATGTGACAGGGCAAAGGTAGCGCTGGCGCCATTTTGTTTCCTGGCTCCCGACGTCACGCCTGCTGGAGATCGCCCCCTACCCCCGCTGGACCCCCAGGGACATTTGGCCAGCTTGGGGGGGGGCCTCCTGACCCCCACAAGACTTGCCAAAAGTCCAGCGGGGGTCCGGGAGCGACCTCCTGCACGCGGGCCGTATTGCCATTCTTCAAAATGGCGCCGGCGCTACCTTTGCCCTCACTATGTCATACGGGCGACTGTCGCCCTTATGACCCGCGTGCAGGAGGTCGCTCCCGGACCCCCGCTGGACTTTTGGCAAGTCTTGTGGGGGTCAGGAGGTCCCCCCCAAGCTGGCCAAAGCTCCCTGGGGGTCCAGCGGGGGTAGGGGGCGATCTCCAGCAGGCGTGACGTCGGGAGCCAGGAAACAAAATGGCGCCGGTGCTACCTTTGCCCTGTCACATGATAAGGGCAAAGGGCCACCGGCACCATTTCTCAACACAGTCGTGGATAGAGAGAGAGGGAGATCGCGTTGGGACCCCCCCCCCCCCCACTGGACCCCAGGTAATTTAAAACATCTTGGGGGGGGGGGTTCAGGAGGGTGGGGGATTTCTTTTAAAGTTTTGGGGTGGGTTTTAGGGTTTTTTTGGTGTGCCGGTTTTCTCGCGCCCTATTTAACGATACAATACAAATGCCCCTGATGATAAATCGGGGGCATTTGTATTGTATCTGCACTCTAACGATTTTGGACGATTTTAAAATTATCTGATGATAACTTTAATCATTCAAAAACGATTCACATCCCTATCTGTCATATCCCCCTCAGCTATCTCTATATGCATCAACTTGCACTTGTCCACATTATATTTCCTGAGACGCCGCTCCTGCTTGTATCGTGGACTCTGTCTGGCCCCTATTCCTCGGAGGTCAGTGTGCGCTCTACGGGGACCTGTTCCCTGGCCTACCCCACTCCTCGGGCTGGCCCCAAGCCTCTTGGGTTCAATCTGACTTCCTGCTCTACCGCGGCTCTCCTTGGGAACTACTGCAGCAACTTGTGAGTTCTCAGCCGGCCTTCCCCACTCCTTGAGGTTGCGCGGTATCCTTCAAAGACTGTTCACGCCTTCTACAGACTGCTACCCTACGGGGGTTATCCCCTGGTCTCTGGGGCTTTCCCATCGACTGTGCACAGAGCTTCCCCATATTCCAACACCTCGTGTTCTGACGGTGCGGATCGGTGGGGCTCCTCCCCACAGGCTGTATCAACTCGTACCTCGGGCCAAGGGTCCACATACACTGATCATAACATTTGCTACTCTTGAGTTTGTCAATCTGGCCTACTGCATCTTCCAGGTTCACCGTGATTTGGTTCAGTTCATCCGAATCATCACCCTTGAAAACTGTCTCTGGAAAGTGTATCTTCCCAATATCCTTATCAGTAAACACCAAAGCAAAGAATTAAATTAATCTTTCCGCAATGGCCTTATCTTCCCTAATGTTCCAACAGACTCCCTCACAGGCTTCTTGCTTTGGATATATTTTTAAAAGTTTTTATTATGAGTATTTGCCTCTATGGCCAACTTCTTTTCAAATTCTTTCTTAGCCTGTCTTATCAATGTTTTACATTTAACTTGCCAATGCTTATGCTGTTTCCTATTTTCTTCAATTAGATCCTTCTTTCAATTTTTGAAAGAAGATCTTTTGACTAAAATAGCCTCTTTCACCTCACCTTTTAACCATGCCAGCAATTGTTTGATCTTCCTTCCACCTTTCTTAATGCATGAAATATATCTAGACTGAGCTTCTAAGATGGGATTTTTAAGAATGTTCATGACTGTTGTATACTCTTAGCCTTTGTAGCCGCACCTTTCACTTTTTTTCTAACTACTTAGAAAAAAACTTTTCTCATTTTATCAAAGTTTCTCTTTTGAAATTTTAGTGCTAGAGCCATGGATTTACTTATTGTCCCCTGTCTGGTCATTAATTAAATTTGATCATGTTTTGATCACTATTGCCAAGTGGCTCCACCACTGTTACCTCTCTCACCAAATCCTGCACTCCACTAAGAATTAGATCTAAAATAGCTCTCTCACTCATTGGCTACTGAAAAAATTGCTCCATAAAGCTAACATTTATTCCATCCAGGAACTTTCTTTCTCTAGCATGTCCTGACGTTACATTTACCCAGTTAATATTGGGGTAATTGAAATATCCTTTTATTATTGCACTACCAATTTGGTTAGCTTCCCTAATTTCTCTTAGGATTTCATCATCCATCTTATCACTTTGGCCAAGTGGATGATAATATACTCCTATCACTATACTCTTCTCCAACACACATGGGATTTCTTCCCATAAAGAATATATTGGTAGATCTTCAAGCTCACCTAGAGAAACCAGGTTACACTAAAAATAGACATGGTGATAATTTAAAAATAGGCATATAATTTTATTTATATAGCATCCTTGCACACAATGCTGAATATTAATATATAAAAATTAATTAGTCATAGATGTACAGTATTCTAAAATATCCAAAGAAGTTATCAGCATGAATAGCAAATTTTTTTTTGTTATTGATTCATGAGTCAAAAAATGTAATTATGATATATTTGCATGCATTGCTATTTAGTTTGGATAAATATCACTGAACTTTATTTCTGATGAATATATATCACACTGTAATGTATTTTTTAGTGATACACAATTTTCTGCTAATCAGCATGCTTCACTCTGCAATTTTCCTTTCAACTGGTAAATTAGAATTTTACATCATTTGCTCTTAAGCTAGGTAACAAAACCAATTATAATTATTTTAGGGAAAAAAAAGCAATTTTCATAAATGATGTTCCACTAATGAATCCTGATCGCATATAAGCTTCACAGCAAATTACTGTTAATCCAGTTTGCCTTTGTTACGTTACCTAAGGGAAATAATAGCAATCCTTCCTCTGTACTAGCAAACTGTTCCTAGGGACTCTTCCAATATATATTAATCCCATCATTTATCTTTGTCAACTGAGAACTAAAATAATTTGGAGAAGAGTAAACAGAAGAGCAGACAAAAGGGGAGCTCAGCATTATTAAATAGTGGAAAGCAGGTGCATTCAAAACTAAGCTTATTTTTATTGCAGAAGCTGGTGTAATGCCCCTTATGCATTTGTGCATAGCAAACAAGGGCTATATAAATTGTTTTATTTGTATAGAAAATCATAATATCAACATATGCAGCATCACATGACAGACACTGATCCAAAACATCAGCGACAAATGTCCAATATTCAGGACAGTTAAGATTCCTAACCTGCCCCTTCCACCCCTCACCACCATGGGAAAAGCTTGCATTCTTATTCCCTTTACCTCACACAAACAGCTTATACAGAGAAAAAGTATCTCTAGCAACTAATTTTGGATGCTACGTCTCTGTAACTGACTGGTTTAAATTAGCGATGTGTGTAAACATCTCATTCTCCAGTCTGTGGGCTTGGGTTGGTGTGAATAGAACCGCAATATTCTACGAGGTGAGTTTTAAGCATTTTTATGGTTTTATTGACATAAATCAGGGGCAAGACATATTTCCCCCTCTCCTGAGATCCCATTTTCCACCCCCCACCTCCCAAAGTTTACCTCTCTTTTTCCCCCTCACTTCCCCTTTATATGTTTCAATGCCAAAGGGATTTAGTGTAGTTCTCTGCAGCTCTTCCAGAATCTCCAGCTGCTGGCACCAATCCTCCCCCTTCCTCATGGTTCAATGATATTTTGTTTTTCCTGTGCAGAGTTTTGTATTTTTGGAGCCCTGTGCAGTTCAAACAGAAGATCCTTGATCTGCATGGGAAGGGGAGGAGTACCAAGGAGGTGAGAGTGAGATAGCAACAAGACTCATGGCCCAGTCACGGCTTCCTCCAGCTCCCATTTGGTCTCTCCCATTCTTTGCAGCTAAGGCTGATTCCACCTTTTGCTTCTAGCAACTGAAGTTGGAAACTGATTGTTGCGCCCGTCGGTCGCAGACGGCTGCACCCTCTATTGCTCACCTTTTTCCTGCCTGACTCGGTTCCTTTTGGGAAGATGGCTGCCTCCACTTCTCCACGCCGACCCCTCTGGCGTCCCCGGTCTGGCATGGGCGATTGCGTTTGCCATCTTTCTCCCGGAGTCACCTAGGGCATGTGTGCGCGTGCAGCCCTGTCTTTTACATGCCTTATGGTGGGAACCTCGGGGGCGTCCCACTGCATGAAGTCACAAGCTCTGGTATTTAAACTCCGTTCACGATTCCTAATACGAGTTAGCAAGGAATTCTCCATGCTGATCTCTCTTCGCTACCAGACACTTCCGCTCTGTGTACTCTCGTTCCAGGACAACTTAGGTACCTGCTCCTCGGGGGCCTTGCCTCGCTCCTGTCTTCCTCCTGGGATTGCCTACCACCTATAAGGACTCCTAAGGTGCCCACTCCTCAGGGGCCTTATTTTGTCACGGACCTCCGCTCCTCAGGGATTCTCTCCTACTACAACTGCCAGCATCAGAGTGAGTACAACCGCTCCAGTTCTGTCTCTGCACTGTCTCATCTCTCTTCACATAGATCCTCAGCCTACCCCGCTTTGCGGACTACTACCGGACCCATCTCCCTCTCGGGACCTGGTGAGACTGTGTAACTGCCTTTTCCACTCTGCAGCCTTCTGATGGAACATTGCCAACAGACATCTCCTATTCAGTCTGGGATCATTGCCCATTCCTCGGGTTACCATCTACGTTGCAGTATAATAAAGACTAACTTTCTCTGTGTCCATCTCTGCTCAGAGTTAGCCTATTGCTGCAAGTCCCCACAGGGCTCCACCCTGTGGGAGGTGCCATCTCTTGCAGCGACCAAGGGCCAATGCCTCAATGTCCAAAACACAACACTGACATAGAAATTCGTGAGTGTATGCTCCTCCTTCTACACTGCCCCCTCTATTCTGGATAACCGCATGTGGTGGCTGGAGACACCATGCTGCAGTAAAGCACCCTTCCTGCACTGGCTTCTATGGCCAAAGTCTTTTTGTCCATAGCCTATCTATGACATTGGTGAGTCTAGTTCCACTCGCTGACTAGTCTCAAAGGCAGGAGACCTCCTATGAAGGGATGTTCCCTCAAGGTTCAAGTGACTAGCCAGTGGTTGCCACAATGTTTCCCCTTCTAAATATATATATATATATATATATATATATATATATATATATATATATATATATTTAGGCATTTTATATACCATCATTCCAAAAGTAGATCACAACGGTTTACAGTATTAGCATTCATATTCATGGTCAACAATCATATGCTTTGTTTTAACGTTCACCCTTCTAATTTAACACCATAGTGAATACATAGTCTAGTTCATAGTTATCCATCTTCAAGGATTTCATAGTAGTTCCTATCTAATTTAGTTCATATTAATTCTTTCTAGGTCTACATCTATTTATTTATTTATTTATTAGTTTTTATATACAGACATTCAACACATGTTATCACATTGGTTTACATAGAACAAATTGAAAAAAGGTTACAATGCAACAGAGTATGGCAAATGAGAGAACAAAACAGGGGGATAGATTTAACTGATAGATAAGGCAAATAAAGAAAAATTTGAGGATTAAGTAAATTAGGTAAAGAAAAACTCGAGAGGGTTGTTTTTCTTATATACATTTAGAAATGTGGAGGATAGGCATTTTGTGTTATTATAGTCACATAGGATGGATGTAGGAGTGCATTGGATAGAATAGGGGAGGGTTGGAGATTGTATATATCATGGAGGAGATGGGATGGTGAGTATAGTAAAGGGTTAGTAGGTGAATGAAAAGAGAAAGGGGATAGGATAGAGGGAGGGGAAGGAGTGGCTATGAGTGAATTGAGTGGTGATTGTTCTCATGGTATTGTAAAAGGTTTGTGGAAGAGCCAAGTTTTTTGTTTCTTTTTGAAAGTTTGAGATGTTTGCTCAAGTCTTAGTTTGGTGGGGAAGGTGTTCCATAAGGATGGTCCTGTTATGGAGAAAGCACGTTCTTTGGTTGAGTTGTGGCGGGTTAGTCTTGGGGAAGGAGTTGTGAGAAGACCGGTATTTGTGGAGCATAGATTTCTTAGTGGGTTTTGTAAGTGAAGTATAATTTTCATCCATCCCGTTTTGGTGTTGTATAATGCTTTATGGATGAGAGTTGTTTTGTATAGAATTCTGTAGAAGATTGGTAACCAATGTAGCTCCTTGAGCACTGGAGTAATGTGGTCAGACCTTTTGCTTTGGAAAGAGATCTTGCCGCTGCATTACATAACAGTGAAAACAAATTCTAATCCTACTAGTAATACTTTTATATCATTCATTATATATTGTTTTTTCGACTAGCGTTATCTCAGGTACTGTCAATGTTAGGGACGCGTCTGCGTCTGGCTGCGACAGGTGCGACTATGCTGCATCTGCCACATCTGCGTCCGCGACTGGCCGTGTCTGCTGCGTCTGGGTCTGCGACTGGCCAATCCCCCTACCTTATCTGTTCCGCCGATGCGGCGGCGGCCTCCTTCCCATGCTGGGCCGCAAACGCTGGGCCGCACGGTGACTGCAGCATCTCTCTCCCGGCCGGCATCGGGGCCTCCCTTAACGCATGCTTGCACGGGAGGTCCCGCCTCTTAAAGGGACCATGGCGGGAGAGCTAAGCCGGCTCTGGATTATGACGTCCGATTATGACATCACCACCGGAGGGGTTTTTAAATCCTGAAACTGCTTTCTTTCTTGGTCTTTGCAACAGACTTCCTCTGTTGCTCCTAGGCTGCGTTCCTTGTGTTCGGTACCATGTCTCCAGCGTCTCCTGTGTCTTCATGCCTCCAGCATCTCCTGTGTCTTCGTGCCACCAGCATCTCCATGTTCCTGTGACCGTCACTTCATCTCTTCGCTGCCTACCACGGACCTTCTGCCTGGACTATGCTGCCTCTTCGAGAGGTTGGTTCCTATCTTGCTGGGTGAATGCTCCGAGTACCCACTCCTCGGGGGCTCTTCTGTGTTCATAGGCTATCTGCTCCTTGGAGAGCCGTCCTTCTTGATTCTTCGGAACCAGGTTTTGTAAGTCCTCTGCTCACCTACGCCACCTCCCGGAGACGAGTCCCACTGAAGGGATTCCTCAGTGGTCAACACCTCTCGCTCAGGCTCAAGGGTCCACATCATCAACAGTTTACAAAGATCATGGACCCGGTGGACTTATCTTGTCTCCAGGCTACTCCGGGCCTGGCTCAACAACTTTGGCAGCAGCAATAGCAGCAGCAGCAGCAGCAGCAACAGTGATTAGAGAATTTGTCCGCTGCTGTAGAGCACCTGGCAACTCGCCTGGATTCCACCTTTGGACCCGGGGCTGCCTCCTCTGACTCCCGTGACTCACATGCCTGCTCCACCTTGATTTGCTGGAGAATTCAAGCAGTATCGAGGATTCCTGAATCACTGCTTCATAAGATTCTCCCTGCAGGAACAGCAGTTTCCGATGGATCAAATGAAGACATCTTTCATCCTCTCCTTACTGGATGGTAAAGCCCTGGCCTGGGCATCTCCGCTTTGGGAGCATGGAGATTTCCTTTTGGGAGATTTACCTCGGTTTGTCTGGACCTTTTGTCAAGTATTCGATGAACCAAACCGCCAGTCTACTGCCACTTCTGAACTGCTTAACCTTCGCCAGGGTTCATGCACTCTGGCTGACTTTGCAGTAGAATTTCACACTTTGGCATCCGAACTAGGGTGGCATGAGGATAGCCTGCGTGGCATATTCCTGGAAGGGTTGTCCCCCCCATATAAAGGATGAGTTGGCCACACGGGAGCTCCCGGACGACTTCGAGGCACTCATTGAACTGGCAGGTTGGATCGATCGCTGATTACAGCAACGTATTAAAGAATTTAAACCAGGTTGTCACTCAGTTTCCCTGGCTCCAACTTTTTCTCATCCAGTAATTGCACCCACAACATCTGGAGCTTCGCCAGAATGCCGGGAAGAGCCTATGCAGCTAGGCCGTAGCCACCTGACAATCGAAGAGAAACAGCGTCGACGGAGGCTTGGCTTATGCCACTACTGCGGAGGCAAAACACACCTGTTGGCCCAATGTCCTGAATGTCCAGAAAACGCCCAAGCCAAGGTGTCACAGGAGGGCTGACCCTAGGCTGTATCAATCCTACTTCTCCATGCATGGTTCCCGTTACATTACAATTTTCCAGAGGTTCCTTTACTATACTCACTCTTGTCAACTCAGGTTCCGGCAGGAACTTCATTCTATCTGAGCTAGTCCATCAATTGCAACTACCCGTGATACCCCATACACCACCGTTGTGGATTTTCTCCATCCAAGCAGACCCTCTTCCCAGAAAGGGTAAATTCCCACACTGTCCCGTAACACTTCAGACCGGGGTTCTTCACCAAGAGGAAGTGTCCTTCTTCTCGAGAGGTCCATTCATCCCATGGTACTACCCGATCCGTTCATATGTCAAAAATACATTCATTCCCCCCCAAAAATCCAATCCCAACCCTTTAAAGTTATTTATCTACAACCCCCCCACCCTCCTGACCCCTCCCCCCATGACTTGCCAAAAGTACCTGGTGGTCAGGCGGGGTTCCTGGAACGATCTCCTGCACTTGGGCTGTCGGCTGCCGGTATTCAAAATGGTGCTAATAGCCCCTGTGACATAGTAAGGGCAAAGGCTATCAGCGCCATTTTGAATACTGGCAGCCGATGACCTGCATGCAGGAGATCGCTCCAGGACCCCCGCTGGACCACCAGGGACTTTTGGCAAGTCTTGTGGGGGAGACCACCAGAGACTTTTGGCAAATCTTGTTAGGGTAATCCTGGTATTGAGTACCCCAGGTGGTCCAGCGGGTATCCTGGAGCGATCTCCATGTTCTCCATGACTACCCCACCAAGACTTGCCAAAAGTCCCTGGTGGTCCAGCGGGTGTCCTGGAGCAATCTCCTGCACACGGGTCGTCAGCTGCCAGTATTCAAAATGGCGCCGATAGCCTTTGCCCTTACTATGTCACAGGGGCTATCGGCGCCATTTTGAATACCGGCAGCCCGAGTGCAGGAGATCGCTCCAGGAACCCCGCCTGACCACCAGGTACTTTTGGCAAGTCCTGGGGGGGGGGGGTCAGGAGGGTGGGGGGCCTATTCGTTGGTGATCCATTGTATTCGTGGGGGTTCGCCATAGGTTTCAGAATCCCCATGAATACAACGAATATAGTATATATGTTGCGGATTCACAATACGTCAAAAACGAATGCTCACCCCTAGTGCCTACTGGCTGCCCACTGTCACAGTGCCTTGCTATGCACTAATGTAATGTATGACACCCCCAAGCTGGCCAAAAGTTCCTTTTGGGTCGAACGGAGGGTCCCGGAGCGATCGAGCGGGGAATCACGTGACGCCGCGTCACTCCGACGTGGCGCCGACATCACGTGCTCCTCGCAAAGGAGTTCAGAAATGGCAGAAATGGCGTCCTGACTCCTCGCTGAACCACCAGGGAGTTGTGGTAAGTCTTTGGGGGGGGGATTAAGGAAGGTGAGGGGTTTAAATTTTTATTTTGGATCAACAATCACGATTTCCAACGTATTCAACATAGCTATGTTGAATAAGTTGGAAATCCGATCGTTTTCGCCTCATCACTTTTTTAAGTTAAAAAAAAAAAAAAAGTAGCGTTTTACATTTAAGTTCAAAACGAATGCACACCCCTAGTGGCATGCATTGATTTATGCGGCACATTACTTTTCTGGTTTATATATACCAGCTTCCTGCAGCTGCCTCTTTGAGGCTGTGTCAAGCATTTGGAGACAGGTGAGCTGGTGGTAGTTGGTAGTTGGTTGGAGATATTTAACAAGTTCTGAGTGAGGTGTCCTGTGGCTTGTTTCTCATCTGCCTCCCTTTTCCTTTGTCTACTGTTGTGATTTGTGTGTGTGAAAGATTTTGTTAGTTTGTCCTATTTTTGTGTCTGTCTTTGTGTTTGGGTGAGGCATGGTGGTGAAGAGGAGAAGGATTGGTAAGGAGGAGTGGTGAGGTGTGGTGTGAGGTGGAGAAAGAGTGGTGAGAAGTGGTGAGGAATGGTGGTGAGGCAGAGGAGGAGAGATGGGGAGGAGTGGTGAGGCATGGTGGTGAAGCATGGCAATGAGGTGGAGAAGGCATGGTGAGGCTTGGTGGTGTTGAGGAGAGGAGAGGATAGAGCATAAGAGGGAAGGGGAGGAGAAGCGTGAGGGGAGGAGGGAGGAGGAGAGCAGAGTGCTAGGTGAAGGAGAAGGAGTAGGAATAGGAGTAGGGACAGGAACAGGAACAGGAGTTGGAGGGGGAAGGGCAGGCAGGTCCATTGGGAGGAAGATGACAGGCTAGGGATGGGCAGAGGGGAAGGGAGTTGGTAGAGCATGTGCAGGAGTGGGGAGGAAGGGAGGGGAGAGAGGAGTGGGAGTGAGAGTCAAGAAAGGGAGAACACCTCTCTGAAAACAGAAGTGGCATGAAATGCAGTGGGGTGCAGGTGGCTCACAGGTACCGAGACATAAAAGCCCAGTTGAAGACAAAGGTGGTTAACCACAATAAATACATACAGCAGATTGACAGAGGAGCCCCTTGTCTGTTTGTGCTCATACCCATGCAGGAGTACTTTGTTCAGTGGCTGGGACCGGATGTGTTCGAGGACATGGCTGAGCAATTGGACACCATGGGAACCAAAGCTGGTAAGTTCACCTCACCTGTAAATGGCAAGGCTGCTACACTTGTGCACATCGATGCTCACATTGATTGACATGCAAAGTGTGCATTTGATGCCAAATAGTGCATGTGCATAGCTCTTGGCTTTGGTACTTATGTCTTCTTCTTTGTTTCCACAGCTCTCACCCAGCACTCTGCCGGTCCCAGCTGTTAAGCCCAGGGACCAGCAGTGAAGCCCCAGAGACTAGCTACACAGCAGCACTTTTCCATGTCCCCTTGCTTATGTACGCACAGACACAGTTCAGTGAGGAGGAGAAGGCGCAGCAGCAGCCTCCTCAGTACAACCAGATCCTGGAAGCCCTTGGCTCAGCAAGCCCACTGAAAGTGAGTTTAAAGATTTCAGCAATCATGGAGGAACTTAGCCTGCAGAGGGACATAGGTGAATTAACGAAACCTTGCTCCAGCACACCACATGGCCAGCACAAGGCAGCAGCACTGAGCCAGAGCAGCCCATCAGCCCCCTCATGCCACTTCTGGAGGCCCAAACCTCTGCTTTGGTCACAACGAGCACAGCACCAGCACCAGCTCCGGCACCGGCTTTCGCACCGGCACCAGAATCGACAGAGGCCTCAATGCACCACCTCCACCACATACAGGCAATGTCCACCTCCACCACATACAGGCAGAGCTAGTGCACCTGAGGAGGGCTGTCAATAGGCAGACCCAGGCCCTATATGACAAGACAGCAGCCCTCACACAAGTTCTCACCATAGTGGCTACCTTGATAAATAACCTCACCAGAGTCCTGACCCAGATTCTGCAATGAATGCCAGAGTCTCCACCTGTGCCTTCCCCAGCATCGCAAGACTCCATGCCATGTAGCAGTCCCTAGCCCAAGAGACAATACAGGGATAGGCCCCCCAAAGACATGCCACCCTCAAGTGGCAAGCCACTGCATGACAAAGTAGCACACACACACAAACTCTTACCACAGTGGCTACCTTGATAAATAACCTCACCAGTGTCCTGTCCCAGATTCTGCAACAAATACCAGAGCCTCCACCTGTGCCTTTCCCAGCATCACGAGACTCCATGCCATGTAGCAGGCCCCAGCATGAGAGACGATTCAGGGGTAGGTCCCCCAAAGACATGCCACCCCCAAGTGGCAAGCCACTGCATGACAAAGGACCATGAAGTATCAGAACTGCAGCCCTTAATGCCAAAGAACAAAAACATTTAGAAACCTGGCCTGGCCTCTTGACAGAGTTCCTGTGCCGGCTAGATGGAAGCCTGCTGGGCCATGACCTGACTACAGAGTTCCTGTGCCAGTTAGATGATGGGTATGGTCTATTGTCTGCCAGTGTGGTCCTGCTGTCTATTTCTAATGCCTTCCTCAATGCTCTTCCCATACTCCAGCCTCCTTGACGTGATCTCCAATCATGGTTCAGCTGCTGTCTCTTCTCATCATGTTTCATTTCCTGCTCCTGATGCTGGTGTCTCATCTCATCTCATCTTGCTGCTGCCTCCATGCTGGTGTCTCATCTCATCTTATCTCATCCTGCTGCTGCCTCCATGTTGGTGTCTTATCTCATCTCATCCTGCTGCTATCTTCATGCTGTTGTCTCATCTCATCTCTTCTCCTCTCCTCTCATCTCATCCTGCTGCTGATTCCATGCTTCTGTGTTTTCTCTTCTCATCTCATCTCATCCTGAAGCTGTCTCCATTCTGCGGTGTCTTCTCCTGGGGCTTCTGCTTCTATGCTGTGCTATCCAGTTCTGGTCCTCAGCCTCCAAACTGTGCTCTCCAATTCTGGTCCTGCTGCCTACTACTTAACCTTTGCTGCTGTAAACCACAACCCCATGAGTGAGAGCTAAGAAATTCTGTCGTGGCTGAGGTAGATGTTAAATATGTAGTCTCAGTGACCAGTTCAGCAAATCTTAAGATGTTTCTAACAGGACTACAATTTAACATATGAATTACCTACCCGTACTGGAGAAGTCATTTTGGACCAGGATACAGTTAAGAAAAAGAGGATCATCAAAAGAGGCACTATGGGTGAAGAAGCATAATTTTTGATTTTTGATTTGTATTTTTCTCATCCTGTTGTTGATTTTTGGAACCCTAGCATGGATATTCCTTTTTAAGCTAAAGTAAACCTTTGTACTTTTTGAACACCAACCTTGGACTCTGAGCATTTATTCACGTGTGCCATTTTGGATCAGCTGCCACTCACTGTGAGAACTGAGCAAAGAATGAGAGAGACTGCGCAGCGTGGTCACCACACCACAGCACCCAGGGCCCTGGAGAATTCCAGTCCCCAGGGCTGACGTTTGAGAGTGATAGAGGTCCGGGAGAGAAAGACAACCCTGGGACTTTGCTATACCCCCTGCATCAGAGATGATCCAGCAGGGAGGAGATTATATTTATGCAGAATAAAAGTATGTAATCCGCTTTGAATATAAAATATAAATTTGATTTGAATTTGAACAATAGCATTAGCAAACAGAAACAGAAAAAGCTGCTGTGGCAGCAGGATATTATGAAAGAAGGATAACAGTAAACACCTGTGGAGACAGGGCAGGCCCAGAGAAAGGCAAATTGAGTAGTTTAAAAGTATGGAGTGTTATAAAGGTGAGTCCTGGGGTGACTGTGTTCTAGGCATAAGGTGGGGCAAAACCCAATACAATCCATATTCAGGTGGATTCAATTATTGAAGTTGTTACAACAGAAGCAAGGCAAAGTAGAGCTCTCTTTTTTTCTTTGTCCTTCAGAGGCAGAGGGGAGAAATATAGCATATAGATCAGCTGTCTGCAGTCAGGGAAGGCCAGAGGAAAGACAATTATTTGCTTAAGAATCTAGGGTTATAATAAAGAGATTAGTTTAACACCCCAGTGCGCGTCAAGATTTTGCGCTTCTGTGGAACTGTAAGAAAAGTTTTATATTTTTGTGGTTATTCAATTTCATTGGTCATTATGTACCAATGAGACTGAATGAGATTAATCTTCAGAATAAATTTAAACTAGGACTTATTTGTGCTCTACTGCCTAGGATATAGCCAAGGAACCCATGAGTAGCCATGGCTCTCAATGTAACCTTTGATTTCTAAAGTGTGAATAAGACTGAGCTTATGATGGCATAACTAGAACTACCACATTATACTATTATCCATGAAAACGTTAAGGTGTCATCCACAATTAATATAATCACTGTTGAACGTTATGTTTACGAGTTTTTTCAATGTACAAACCTCTATGTTTTTGTTACGATTTTCAATGTACAAACCTCAAATGTTCTGGTTAAATGTTCTGGTAAAACGTTGTTATAACTGTAAACTGGAGTGAAGGCTAGAACCAAACTTCGGTATATAAAAGCTTATAAATAAATAAATTAATTAAATGATCTGAAAATCTAGGTGCAGGAATAATACAACAAGAAAAATATATCAAAGTTAATTTATAAAACAGAACAATAATTGTTTCTTCTGTGCTTCAATAGGTTTTAATTAGCTATTTCTAAAATATGTGAGAAAATAAATTTTGTCTAACATAAGTAAATTAATTTCCTTGTATTTTATTGGGGGAGAATCAATAAACATGGATCCTCTTGTTTGAATGCTCTTTACCGTTACCAGTACAAAAATATTAGATGTATTTTTTTTTAGTTTCACTAGATGGCAGTAGAATATATCCTTCTTACACTGAAATCTTTTATGAATAATAAGGTAAAATTAGTGTATTCCTTGAGGTTTATATAGTAGATGAACTACATGTTCATTATTCACTTTTTTATGATGTTTAGTTATAAAAATTGTTGAATATGCAATTTAGGAGAGATTGATGTTGCCTGTAAAAGATTTGATTTAATGTATATTAGACATAGAAAAACTTTCATGTTCATATAGATTTCTGTACAATTTAGACTTGTACCCCTTTTATACAGTTAGAAAATTATATCTCCTGTTTAGTAAGCATGAGGGATGAGTAGACACAGGTAACTGGGCAGAATGGGTAACCCAAGAGTTCCCTAACTGGTAAAAGCTATTACCATACCTTGTAAGAAAAGGGCACTTTAAACTAGCTGAAGACCTTGTTTTTCTAAGCATGTGAAAATCAATGCAAAAACAACTGCAGATGTCATCCCTTGTGCAACAGTTTCATTATTTTTACTACACAGCACAGAAACTTAGAAACACAGAAACATGATGGCAGCAAAAGACCGTAAGGCCCATCTAGTCTGCCCATCCATCCAATTCATTTAGAATTATAATTCTCCTCACTTCCTTAGAGATCCCCTGTATTTATCCCATACTTTCTTGAATTCAGATACTGTTTTTGTCTCCACCACTTCTACTGGGAGGCTTTTCCATGCATCCACCACCCTCTCTGTAAAACAATTATTTCCTAAGATTACTCCTTGTCTACCCCTTTTCAACCTAATGACCCCTCATACTAGAGCCTCCTTTCCATTGAAAAAGGTTCAACTCCTATGCATGGAAACCTTTGAGATATTTGAATATCTCTATCATATCTCCCCTATCTCACCTTTCCTCTATCCCCATATGCTTTAGACCAAAGACCACTGACTATTTTAGTAGCTACCCTCTGTACTGACTCCATCCTATCTATATCCTTTTGAAGGTGTGGTCTCCAGAATTGTACACAATATTCCAAGTGAGGTCTCACCAGGAACATACAGCGGCAATATCACCTCCTTTTTTCAGCTGACTATTCCTCTACCTATGCAGCCAAGCATCTTTCTGGTTTTTACTGTTGCTTTATCCACCTGTTGAAGTAAGATATGTTAAAAAAAAGCAATTTCATTTTTCCCCCTATAAATACATTTTTTCCAACTTATTATGCACTCTTTGAAAAATTTTACTTTATTTAGAAAATAATTGTACAACCACATTACTAAACCAGTCTGAAAAAAATAAATACATTTTGTAACTAAAGACCTTACAGCTTGTATTGAATGTGATAATACAGAAAAACAATGTTGCCAGAATCTATGTGATACTTTTTATCATAATAATACAATAGTTTGATATTACATTTGGGCAAGGGTGAGAAGTTTGATACATATTTCAGCATACATTGGCTACTAAATTGATTGTTGAGTCTTCCAGCTAATTCAGTAGCTGCACACATTTGAGAGAGGGAGGGACTGCCAGGTTAAAGTAATGGGCTAGTGTCAAACGTCTCAGGGTTCAAATTCTGATGACTCTAGCGAATTGGGCAAGTTATTTTATTTCCTGTTGCCTCAAATACCTATTGCAAGGACCGTAGTCCAAGGCTCTTTGAAAATGGCTCCACTTTCAAAGTGGGCAAAATTGTGTCCGCTCTACAGCTTCCTTCATTTTAACCATGTTATTAGGAGACAGTCACACAGGCAGAGTAAGATTACGGGAGGCAATAACGTATGCAGTTTTGGATTTTCAAAGCTAGCACTTTGTTTTTTGCAAGAAAAATACCTGCATAAAAAGCAGACATACAATTTTATGGATACATTTTTGAGGGGCAATAATGAAAGCAAATCTAATGGGTTGTTTTGCTTTGATTATTGGGGTAAACCCCATAGGTAAAAAGTACCCAAGGAGATTGCACCAACTTGTGCAGCTTGATTATTATCCCCTGCAATTGTAAGCTCTTTGAGAGAGGGGTACGTTATTTAGCACCCTGATTATAGAGCATATTATATATTTATTTATTTATTTTGGATTTTTATATAACCGAAATTCCTATAAAGAATACATATCACACCGGTTTACATTGAAACAAAACTTTAGCTGGGAGGCGATACATTAAACAATGAACATTAGTGTATTATAACATTGAACAACTGGAAACAAGGAACAGTTACAAACCGCAAACAGCTAAACGCAGGATTAATATAAAATAAAATAAAAATAAAATAAAATAAAATGAGAATAAAATAAATATAGAAGCTTTAATACTGGATAAATTAAAACAAGGAGGAAGGTTAGGTAGCTTTACAAACATCTAAATAATAAACACCAGTATATATTGGGGACAAGATTTGAATGATTCATTTTTTAAGCATGGGATTATGGGGAATCACAATTTTTTAATAACCTTGGGGTAGATTTTCAAAGGGTTATGCGCGTGAGTTACGTGTGTAACCCCCGGAAACCTACCCCAAACCCCCTGTGCACGCTGAGCCTATCTTGCATAGGTTGCCGGCGCGCACAAGCCCCGGGACGCGTGTAAGTCCCGGGGGTTGTGCGCTTGGTGCACCCGCTTGGTGCGCGCGGTCTGCCGATTTTGGGCAGCCTTGCGCGCGCTGACCCTGGATTTTAATGGGTACGCGTGGCTACGCGCGTATCTTTAAAATCCAGCATACTTTTGTTTGTGCCTGGTGCGCGAACAAAAGTACGCGTGGGCGTACTTTTATAAAATCTACCCCCTTGGATCTAACTTGGTCATAGTAGTATGAATTAAAATCATTTTAGAGAAACTTTACAGTCAGATGCCTCCTCACAGGGCTTCCTCTCACCATCCAGAAAATAAATGGCCAAGCACATTAAAATATTCATGAGCCAGGCTATTCTAGCAGGCATTCAATGCCTTGATTCAGTTTGTCACTTCTCAGATACTAAATTTGCATTGGGCTGTATTAAACAGTTCTCAAAATATCTAAAAATCTGATGGTTGGGTGTTTGTGTGAGTGTGAGTATATAACCCTGTTCCCCCTCACCCCTGGATGGGGCAGATAAAATGAGAAAGTATTCAGCATGAAACAATGGTCAATCAGATGGTAAACCGGACCCATCCAGAGGCAGCAAGGGAGTTTACGCTGTCCCAAGCTAAACAGGAAGTCCCAAGTTTGTGGTTCCCCTCTGTGAATCCTACCCTTCCTAGCTTCCTGGTTGCTGTAAATAGGACACTCAACCCCCAATGCCACTGTAATGACAAAACAATTACACTTTTATTTTCTGGGATTATCAGTAAAGCAACTGTTTACTAGAGGGATAAGGGGTAGTAAATAGCATTGACTTTATCAGGCTCACAGGCTTGCCAGGGTTCCAGACTAGAAATCCCCATACCTCCAAACACTTTCCCACTCTAACAACTTTGAATTACTCCTACTCCATGCTTCTGTAGAAATAGTTTGAGGGTATTTATATTATACCTCCAGCTTCAGAGTAAAGATGACAATTCTCACAATTCTCATTGGTAAGATACATTCCCCAATCACTCAGCCTATCAATATCCAGCCCATTCCCCATCACATATTCATATCCTAGACACTGTGTACCCCTCGATCTAGGTCCCATTCTCTGTATTCCCAGTAATATAAAGGACATCCCCAGCATCCTCCACACTCTGGTTAGTCTGATATGCCTCCTTCATATGGTCCTCCCCTGAATGTGTGCCCTTCTCCTACTATTTCCCCACACCAAGGCCAGGTCCCCAGGCTGGTTCTCTGTGACAGGCAGTTGCTCTTAGATCTTGGGCTTTTCCTCTTGAGGGGGAAAGCCCCTGTAGGGCCCTCTGCCAAGAGGGGTCTCTGGGCTCCCCAGCAAAGCTGGCCATCTACTTTTCATCTCTAAACCACGGAGAAGGCTCTGTCCACCAAAAATTGGAGCACTGATCTATAGTGCTATGACTGTTCCCCAAAGAAGATCTGTCTTCCCACCCTCTTAAAGAAAAATACCCTACAAAACCATTAACCAACAATATCTGGAAATTTCCCCTTCATAGACATTATGGATATTAACCTGTCCTATACCATGGACATCTTGCCACTCCTGCTGCCATCTGGTGGCCATTTACCAAAATTGCAGGCATCAAAAAAGGAGTCCTGAACATCTAACTCAAATAAACATTTATACATCATAAACCAGTCAAAGACATCCCTAAACTTTCCCAGACGGGTAACAAGCTTGTCCATGTGGCTTATCTTACATTGTAATGGCCAAATGCATGTTGTGGACTCAACTAACTGAACATAAAAGTTGTTTGTGCACTGGAAAAATGGAAGCACCGTTAGTTGCTCATTTTTTATAATATCATCACTCTTTCCCAGAATATACCTGCAAAGTTGGCCAGATAAGTTTATACAACGGGTCTCCTGCATAGCAATGTTGCCTCTAAGCCCTTAGGCTGTTCAGGTCAAAATAATTTTAAGATCTTCTTCTGCTTTTACCTGAACACTCCCCCTTTTTGCTTTTAAAAAAGTTTTTATTTTCTTTCTTAGTATTGTGTGTGGCTCCCTCTTGTCACCAGTTTCTCTAAAATCTCCCAAATCATGCAAAAGAACAGTGATGACCAGAATGGTTGATCTTGTGTCATTCTGGGATGTTTTTCCCAGGAGGACCCCACAGTGGTAACTTTATTAAGAGTGCTGCAAGGCTACTAGTTAGACATGTCACTGACCTTTCAGCACTTTAGAAGCAAAACATTGGCAAAAGCAGAAAGCTGCACCCATCTAGCATTTTCTTTTTTAAATTGATTATGAAAGTTGTACTGCTGTGCTTCCTGGAGCCTCTTTCTGTTTGTAAGACGAAGGGGGCCAATACAGTAGAGAGATACTTGAAATGACTTCCACGATGGTTGAAGTTAATTCATGTTATAAACTTAACTTGTATGTGGTTAAGTAAGGACTTGTTGCAACTGTGGACCCCTGAGTCGGCTTGAGAGCAGATGGATCCACCGAGGGGAGGCCCTCTAATGCTACTCTTAGCCGGGAGGCAGTGCAGGGCCAGGAGACCAGACTGGAGCTTCACCTTTACCAGCCCTCGTTCCCCGCAGGTTCAGCCCTTGGGTCTGAACCTGCGGGGAACGAGGGGCCGGCAGGACTTAGGGGCCGGCAGGACTTAGGCGAAGGTCTCCTGGTCCAGTAGTCAGTCCGAGTCGAGGCTGGCAGCGATCCGGAAGAAGAGAGACAGACCAGGAGTCGAGACGGGCAGCAGCGGTGCAACACAGTAAACCAGGCCAGAAGTCGGGGCAGGCTGAAGACAAGCAGGAACCAGAGAACATGCCAGAGCTCAGGACGGGCAAAAGACAGGAGAATCAGGATACCAAGCCGAGGTCAGAGCCGAGGAGACAACCGAGGACAGGAACTGGAAGAGGAGCAGAACCACAGGAGCAAGAACACAGGACTGGAACAAGCTGGAACACAAGAAAAGGAGGCAGGAACAAGCAGGAACACAGGAACTGAGACTGGAATGCAGGAACAAGCAACTCTCATGAGCTGACCTGTTGCCAAGGCAAGGAAGAGAAGCAGGAAGTGGGCTTAAATAGCCCCAGCCGGTGATGTCATCATGGGGGCCGGGCCGAGGTTTCCCTCCACGGCCCCTTTAAATCTATAGCTGGGCTGCACGCATGCACCTAAGGGAGAGGAGCCCAGGAAGCAGCCGGCGGCATCTCCCTCTTGGGGAGAACACCACAGCAGAGGCCCGGCACAGCCTGCCTGGCTGGACCGCAGGAGCGGACGGAGACCGGCGTCTGCCGGATGAGGTAGGGGGACCTGGCTGTGGACTGCTGCGGCAGGGATTCCCAACAGGACTATGAGTTAGTTCACAACCTATACTATTTTTAAATCCCTTCTTTCTTCCTCTTCTTCTCTTAACTCTGCATCATGGAGCTCAATGAGGTCTTACTTATCCTGTAGAGTTTTTCTGTCCCTGTAGTCACAGAAATGAAATCCTCGGTCAAAAGATATACTGTTTCAAAAGAATGCAAGAAACTGATTTGTACCACCTTGGCGCGCATATTTTAAAACCTGGGGTCGGCGCACACAAGGAGATGCACAATTGTGCACCTTGCGCGCGCCGAGCCGTGCTGGCTTCCTCTGTTCCCTTCCCCCTAGCCTGACCTTCCCACCCTTTCCCCTAACCTTTCCCCCCACTAGCCCTACTCTAAACCCCCCCCATCTTTATTTTACCTTTTGCGCCTGCCTCCAGGCAGACACAAGTTGCGCGCGCTGGCCGATTGCCGGCACACGATCTCTGAAACAGCAGCAAATGGGTACAGTGCCAGGAGCCGCTGACCCCACCCCCGCCCCACCCCAGACATCCCCCGCCCCTTTTTTCAAGCCCCGGGACTTACACGCGCCCCGAGGCTTTATGCGTGCTGCCAGGCCTTTTGAAAATAGGCCCGGCGCGCGTAAATCCTTGAAAATCTGCCCCATATTGTATTAAATGGTTTACAAATATACATATAATCACTTAAATAATGCATACAATCAAATAATACAATAGAAATAACATTAAAAGCAAACAGAATTACATGAAGATAAATCTAAACAGTCCCATAGTCTTCATGGAAGTAATTGGCTTCTGTTTCTAATACACTTTAATATCTGCATGCCTTAATTCACTTAGTAATAAGTTCCACAAAATAGGACCAATAATAGAAATAGCCCAAGGCTATCTTTTATTTAATTGATTTTCTTTCAAAGATGGAACGGACAATAAAAGATCATTTGAAAAACGTAAAACATGAGATGGATGATATAAACAAAGGATCTAATAGATAAGGGAGCCCCAGATTTACAATTATCTTTTTACCCCACTTTGCCATATTTTAGCCTGGTTTGTTGTATTTTTTTTCCATCCTTTTCTTCTTCTCAGTTCCTTCAATTGCTTCTTTTACATAATTTTGTTTCCTTGTTCCTTGTTTCTAATCCTCGTTCATATAACTTTTACTCTTGATTTTGTAGTTTCTCTCTTTAATTTTCCCAGTCTCACTTCTTAGAGCAACTCTATTTCTCCTCTACCTAAATCTCCTCTTCCTCCTTCCTTATCCCACCTCCCTCTTACCTTTCTTTTTTTAAACTTCCTTCTGCCCCTCTCTTTCCCTTTCAGCCCATCTTTCTCTCCTCCATGCTCCCATCTTATTCTTCCCCTCTTCAGTTAATGTGACTAACATCCTTAAGTAATTATTATAATTTCATGAAATGTCAGTACTTTAATCTTGTTTATTGTTCTGGGAATGTTATAAGTGTGAAAAAATAGAAGGAAAAAGTAAACTTTGTATGTAGCCAACATTTCTGTCAGCTGGCAGCCTGCCATTTTACATATTGCAATCTCTCTGTTCCAAGGTTTTTAATGGTATAACGAGAATGCCAAACTAGAAAATTTTTTAATGAGCAAGTGGTCTCAATATACAGTATAATGGCATGGCCAATTATTCTGCTATTTACATACAGAAGGAGTACTAAAGGGAATTATTTGTAGCTAATTGAATTAAGGAAAGATTTTCAAAGTACTAATTTAAAATTATGTTCTTTTCTTGCCATACATAATTATTTAAAGCCTCAAACCTTTGGCACCAGTTTAGAAAATAGTAGTAACAAAATAGGATTCTTTAGTAAACAGTTATATTTTTTTTTCTTTAGCAGTGCCAGCTTCCTTCTGCTTCTTTTTTGGGTTTGGATTCCAGCTCAGTTGGAACTGGTTTCTCCTGGGGCTTCAGCACCATGAGCCTTCATTTGAAACTATTTGAGGTTCCCCCTCACCCCCCCTAATTTTAAATGTATGTGTTACAGTTGGAGCATGTCTTTCAGCTGACAAAACCAGCATTCAACCCACATTAAAATCAAAGGTAAGCTATATCAGTACTTACTATATAAACATAATAAAACAGTAAATCATTATATAAATTGTATATTTATTTTATTTTATTTTGTTTATTTTCTGCTCTCCATCCCTGGGAGAACCTTTAATTACATAGGGGTGTTACACATGCCCATTCTAATCACACAGTTGAGAGGTGGAGTTATTTATGCAGCTTCTCCCACAGGTAGGAGTTTATATTAGTGTGTAAAGAAGAGGATTAAGAACTTGGTTCTAAGTCATTACCTTGAAAGTTATTCTAGAACCCCCATCTAGGACATGGTTCATGAACAGAATCAGGACATAGTCTGGAATATACCTAGAAGATAGTCTAGAACATAGATAAGAATGTGTTTTTAAACTGGTTTTTACTGAGATCTGTGCTATATCTGAGCTTGCATTAAAGAACTTACCCCAGGATTCATCATTACACCATGAGTCCCACCTTGGCTAATAAATCCTGAATTCTACAGATGAAATTTCTACCTTATACATCATTACACCATGGGGTACCATCTTGGCTAATAGATCCTGAATTCTATAGATGAAACTTCTACCTTGTACATCCTTCAGGAAAAGAAGAATCCTGATTTTGATGGAGAACCTATGAACTATGGTGATCTGATGGTGAAAGAATGGATAATGCAAACCCAGAATTAATTGCAGGTTCTCCAGCTTCCTTAAGACTTTCAGCTTCAGATTGCAAAAGAATACCTCAAGGGCTAATCAAAGGAGATGGTAAGATTGTTGTTGAAGCCAGATGAGAGCAACATAGAAAACATATTCATATTATTGAAAGACATCTAAGGTGACAAAGTACTCATCGGTCAATACTGAGAGAGTTTATTATCAATGACAGTCCAGAAAAGCAAGTGTTTGACGTTTCATCTATAGAGTTCAGGATCTATTAGCCAAGGTGGTACCCCATGGTGTAACATGCATCAGAGTACTGGAATTCATGCTGAAGAAACAGTTTGTGGCAGGACTTAATTACGTATATCTCAGAAGAGAGGTGAAACATCTATAGAAGGCAAACTCTTGTATCCCATTCCAAGATCAAATAAAAGAGATGATTGATTGGGCAGAATAGGACCAGATCCTAGTACCCATGGATCACAGGACTCTATCAAAAGTTGCACGAAGAGAAAGAGTGGAGGCCTCGTTATGAGCCATGATTACTGATGTTGATCCCGCAGTAGAAGCAATTATTAATTTCACAAGGATAGTTGAGAAACTTGTTGCGCCCATCGGTCACAGACAGCTGCAACCTCTCATGCTCACCTCTTTTTTCCCTGCACCGTCAATCATTGGGAGAATAGTGGCCTCCGCCAACCAACGCCAACTTCCCCAGCATCCCCGGGACAGCATGGGCACTGCCAACCGCCATCTTACTTCTGGCATCACCTAGGCGCGCACGCACGCAGGGCCTCCTTATGTATATGTCATGGCGGGAACCTCAGGGGTGTCCCCCTCCCGATGACGTCAGCACTGCTAGTGTACTTGTACTGACTGTCCCATTGCTAATACGAGTTAGCAAGGAGTTCTCTTGCTTGTTAAATCCGCTCTAACTTGGATCTTCTGTTCCAGACTCTCCTCCTGGCATTCGGACGGTCTGAGTACCCGCTCCTCAGGGGCTCTTCCGCGTATTGGCTATCGACTCCTTGGAGGGCCCTCCTGCCTGGGACATCCTGACCCACTCCTCGGGTATCTCTGCTAGGATTTCCTTGTGTGAGTACATTCTCCAACTTCTATCAACTTTTCTGAAGATTCCACGGTGTACCCCATTCCTCAGGCCACTACTATTCTTCAGTCTATCTACGCTACTCATCCTGTGCCTCAGGATATTGCTCCATCTATACAAGGTATCACAGACTTCTGCCTCCTTGGCATCTATAGTACAGTTTCCTCGGCATACCCCACGCTGCGGGCCACTACCGGATCTGCACTCAGAGGTATTTCCATCTGCCTGCAGGAATCTCCTGGTGTACCCCGCACTGTGGGTCACTACCAGATCTTCGTATCTGCATTATCATCTTGACTATTGTATTTGCTCAAAGACTGTGTTTATTACATTTCCCACTCCTCGGGTTATGTACTATCTTTTCTCCCTAATAAAGTCTCTCTCACAGCTGTGTCCTATGTCGCTGAGACCACGCCCACCAATGGTGAGGCACACGGGGCTCCTCCCTGTGGACGGAGACAAATCTCACCTCAGCCCGGGGTTCACAACTTCATCAAAACCATAACACTATTATTACCATAGGCCAGATCACTACAGCTGAGCCTGTAGTTTCAGTTCCTTGTAAACCGGTGTGATGTGTATATTATACAGGAACATCGGTATATAAAAAAATAAATAAAAATAAATAAATAAAGAGTGGAGACAAATCAGGAAGGTGCTCGAACAGGCAAGGGAAAGATGAAGATCTGGCACATCAGAGAAATGAAACTGTTTTTCCTGGCAGAACTAGGCCAAGGGCTTCCCAGGAGGGTAGATACCAGGCTACTGCACCAGAATTTGTATAATTCATATCCAGAGTTAGAAATAAGATGGGAACAGTGAGAAACACTAGGAAGGAAAAGAAAAAGGCTAAGGCCTTTGGCAGGTGCCTCATTCTTGTGGTGAAGATAAATGATGTGGAGACTAAATGCTATTTGAATAATTGCTCTGATGTCACAACCATATCTGCAAGTCACCTCTTCAGAAATTTTGGAGAAGCTAGAATGGAAGATGCTTACTGGGCTAGGATAACTGCAGCCAATGTCATGGAATTGCCCATGATTGGCTACATAGAAACTATAGTTGAATGCTTAGGGCAGACTGTCGTCCAAAAGCATTTTCATTGTGACAGACAACATTCAAACTGACCCAAAAGTCAAGAAAGAGGTCACAGGCATCCTGGGTAGGAATGTCTTACAGGATTTAGAGCATCTATTTGAAAACGTATCCGCTCTCGTTAACAACTGAGAAGAAAGGAGGCATATGTGCAATATGGGCTGAAATCAAGAAGCATCAAAGATTAGGGATGTGCATTTGTTTAAAATGAATGGGCATCTCGAAACAAATGGGACTCCAATTATTCCTTTGGTTGGTCCTCAAAAACAAATGGAGGGGTCCCTTGATTGAAACAAATCCTATTCTTTCTATTTGTTTCATTCCCCATTAATTTCTATGGTCCACTGAAGTCATGGCCCATATAAATCAATGAGGAACAGTAAGTGTAATTATAGCAACTAGCCCTTCCCTGTGAGTTATGTCAACTTACTGGCTTGTCAGAGCCTGGGCAGGACATATTACAAGGAGATCATAGAGGCAACATATCACAGTGAAGCCTTTTTCTAAAGCAGCCTATTGCTGCTCTCTGGATCTTGAAGTCTGAGCATGTGTGGGAATTACTGTGCATTTCATCTGTAAACTTTATCTTGGAAGGATATAGTGGGGTGGGGATCTCACAGAGTTCAACTTTTCAGTAAAAGCTTTTTGGATGCTACTAGTAATTTTAGTTTTGCTGTACTGGTTTTACCCACTGTGCCAGTCAGCAGATAAAGATAGGCAGTAGCATTTTGATGTATTTTTCTCTTTCCTCGGGGGTGGGTAGAGGGACTGTGGGTGGGTGGGAGAGAGGGAGAGAGGGAGAATTTCAGTAGTGCTACTGATTTTGTCTCTACCTGGGCACTAGTCCAGCGAGGTCAGCAGAGTACAGTACTGCACAGAGACTAAAGCATACCAGGCTGCCAATGTTTTATGGAGCCTGTCAGCAGTCTGAGCACTACTGCATAGCATGACACTGCATTCTCTGTGTGTATGATAGCTCTCCACACACTCACACACATTAGTGTGGTACATTCAGTGGGTGTACTGTTAGTTATGGCACCATTAATAAATAAAAACAATTTTAATACCCAAACCTTGTTTCAGAACAGAGAAAAAAGGTGAAAGAATTATCCAGGATAGAGAATATCAAGGCAGCAGAGGTAGGAGAAGAAAAATATCCAAAACCAGCAGCACGCTCTTCTTAACTCATTACCATTGAGGCTGTAAAGGAACTATTTTCAACCACTGAATCAGATGAAAAATCTTGCCTTGGATTGCCTGAATCAGAAGATATTAAAGGAATACTAGAAGAAGAAAATTTGGGAGACGTATACAGTAATGACATAGCATCTAGTCTATTGATGGGAGAGATACAGTAAACTGAGGGCCGGATTTTAAAAAGGTTACGCGCATAAACCCAGAGGATTTACGCGTGTAACCGGCCTTACGCGCGCCGGGGCTATTTTAAAAAGGCCCAGCGGTGTGTGTAAAGCCCTGGGATGCGTGTAAGTCCTGGGGCTTGCAAAAAGGGGCAGGGAGGGGGCGGGGTGTGAGTGATCTGGGGTGGTCTGGGGGCAGCCTGCCCCCCTTGCCAGGGGACAGGCTCCCGGCAAGGCGGCCATATTTGATGCTGTGCCGGGGATTGCGCGCTGGTAGTCGGCTGGCACGCACAACTTGTGCCTGCCCAGAGGCAGGCGCAAAAGGTAAAACACAATTTTTGAGGGGGGTTAGAGTAGGGTAGGGGGGGAAGGTTAGGGGGAAGGGGTGGGAAGGTTAGGTTATGGAGAAGTTCCTTCCCAGGCCGCTCCAATTTCGGAGCGGCCTGGGAGGGAACGGGGAAGGCAGCATGGCTCGGCGCGCGCAAGATGCATAATTGTGCACCACTTTGCGCGCGCCGACCCCTGATTTTATAACTTGTGCATGCCTGCGCACACAAGTTATAAAATCGAGTGTACATGTGTGCACGCTGGGTAGCGCACGCACATGTACGCCCGCATGCAACCTTTTAAAATCTACCCCTGAGGATGGTGACAAAGAGCAGACAGCACAGGAAGAGAGTGTGAGTGATGACCCTGTCATTATTCCTCAGGGACCATCTTCTACCTCAACTCCAGTGCCAGCATCTGCCCCAAAGATGTAGAGAAGGGATCATGAAAGAAATCTGTGATCTAGAGGCACTTCAAAGTCAGGGAGGACCCCACAATTCATACACTGTATTCACTCTGCAAATGATTTCAGTCAAGGGACGCAAGTGGGACATCTGTCAAAAACTGTATGCAAAGCATCACCCACTAGCATTGGCATCAGGGGAAGGTGGCAGCATTAACCAGAAGATCCCTTTTTATAGTCAGAGGAAAGTGGTTGAAAAGGTGAAGCGTGTTCTCCAAGCTGATCTTCCTCCCTTGGTCCCTTCCCGCTGTCAGGGGGCAGGCCAGCAGCCCTGTGCCATACATCAGAAGCGGCAACCCTTCATGGAGGAAATGTGGTGGTGTTCGGTAGCACTGAACTGGGGCAGCCTCAGGCAGTATCAAAAGTTACAATGAGGAGCATCTGGAAAATGATTGCCCTTGATGACCACTAGCTGCAGGTAGTGGATAATGCGGGTTTTAAGTGTCTACTGCAGAGGTTAGCCCCGAATTACAAAGTCCCCTCCAGGACCTCATTTAGTAGGAAGGTCATCCTCAACCTGTACAACCAGTACAATAATCTCACCCAGATGCTGCTAGCTAAGGCAGAGGGAAGTAGCATGCATTTCACCAGTGACATCTGGACCACCATGCATGCTACACACTCTTATCTTTGCCTGACGTCTCACTGGTGGAACCTGGCTGAGGTAGGGGCAGGCAGCACTCTAGTGGGGATGGAGCATCAGGATGCAGATGGGCTTTGCTACACACCACGGAGGGCTCCCATGCCTTGCTGAATATTATATCAGCCAGAAGAGAGATGCTGGAGGGTTGGCAACTAGACCAAAGAGGGAGGAGTTTAAATGCAGGTTTCTTTGCCACAGACAATGCCACAAATATAGTAAAGGCAATAGTGGGGGCTTCCAGAATATCTTGTTGTAGCTATGGACCCTTGGGCTGAGGCAGGAGTGGCTCTACCTGCAGGGAAGAGCCCTGCAGGTTCCCACCATCGACAGGCAGACCTAGGCAAGGCAGAGACAGGTCAGGACCTTCACGTATACCAGCCCATGTTCCCTTCAGGTTGAGCCTTTAAAAAATTATTTATTTATTTATTTGTGGTTTTTATATACCGGACTTCGTAGAATAACATCAGTTCGGTTTACATTATAACTTCAAAATCAGCAAAACAGAGGCTTTACATAGAACTTATAGGAAAACAGTGATTAAAACTATAAAATTAGTAACAAGGCTTAAATAAAGAAACTTAAATAGAGGTTGTTGGATAACTGGGATGATATTGAGAGAAATGTTTGGGGGATGGAGTAGGGGGGAAGGAAAGAAGGGGGAAGAGGGAGGGGGGAGATGAGGATGGACGGAATGCACAGAATGCAATGTGGAGGGGAGAAGGGTTGCAAATTACATGGGTTGCATGGGTTGCATAGGGGAGGGAAAGGAGGAATTGTGCAGGTTGCAAAGAGCTATTTACAGTGAATGCATTGGGGTGGATATATATCATATGTTTAAAAAACTATTTACAAAGTGTACATTATTGTAGTTATGTAAATCATGGCTTGCTGGGCAGACTGGATGGGCCGTTTGGTCTTCTTCATTTCTATGTTTCTATGTTTCTATGAAAAGTTGAAAATCCAAGATGGTAGCAACTATAAGAGATAGTTATCATATGCGAGATCATAAAATTAGGATTAGGGGATCTGACAGGGGCAGGGATGCGGGAGAAGAGGGGCGTTAAGGGACGGAGGGGAGGGACTAATGGGGGGGTTAAGAGGGGTATGGAGGAGAGCTGGGAGGTGGTGAGGGGAAAAGGCATTGTGTGGTAGGGAAAGAATATTGTCAGCAAAGAAGATTGTAGTGAGAGCAATTTGAGTGAGATTTGGTGATAAGTACTATATGAATGCCTTAGTGAAAAGCCATGTTTTGAGTTTTCGTTTGAATGTTGTATGGCAGGCCTCTTGGCGTAGATCTACTGGCATAGTGTTCCAAAGGGTTGGTCCTGATACAGAGAGTAGACGAGCTCTAGTAGCAGCCAGTTTGGTGGTTTTGTGCGAGAAGGTTTGCATGGTTGCATGATATTGGTGTCTTGAGGGTCTCTTGGCTTGGTGGAATTTAAGGGAACCGTTAAGCCAGTACATTTCTGGGTTGTAAAGGGCTTTGTGAATGAGGGAGAGGGATTTGTACTGAATTCGGGAAGTAATAGGAAGCCAGTGAAGGTTCATGAGTATAGGGGTTATATGCTCATTTCTGCGTGAGTTGGTTATAAGAAACAATATTCCTTCCCCCCCCCCCCCCTCTTCTCCTCCCTACCCTATTTTTAAAAAGAAAAGAAAACCCCATAGGGCAGGAAGAATAAAGACAAAATCATTGTCCTTAAGCCAGGTTTCTGTGAGAGCTAGTATCTGTAGTTTAAATTCAGAGATGAAATTTAAAAATTGGCATACTTGGAGACCCATGACAAACATTAAAAAGGCCACCGGTAAGAGGAGGTGCTGCTCCTACCAGAGTTTCTTAAACTGAAGACAAATAGGGTAGGATGAAACGGGGCAGTGGGGATGGGAATGGGGGCTAAATTCCCTTTCAGTCCTTTTTCTTTTAGAGACCTGATCATAATGGGCTTTATCCAGAATAACAGAAACGGTAGACATAAGAGGAGAAAGGGACACTTCAATGAGCTACCAGTATCTTAAAGTCCCATCTGGTGTAAAGCGAACAAAACCTGCCAATCCAAATCCATTTTAAAGGTATCATAATCACCTGGCCACTGGACACACAAAGGGACGCACTGAGGGACCGGCCCTTAGGCCTGGCCCACCGGCAGCGGCCCCCTATGAGCCTCTCCTTCTTAAGGGAAACCATCAGCATCGGGAGCAAATGTCACCATGAGGGGCAGAGCAGCTAGTGACCCTGCAGGAAAACGCAGCTGAATGCAGGAGCAGATAATCGAGGCTCAGTCCAGATATAGTGTTAGTGCTTCTGCAAAATGCAGAACAGAGATTCTTCTTGCTGGCTGAAGGCTGTAGAGCACTAAATAATGAACTCTAACAGATGGAGGTTCTGAACGAGGGGGCCATTAATCTGCATGTGCAAGTCCTGTGTGTACTAAAAATCTACATTTGTTCACACACAGGTTAAGCCTGTAACACATGCAAATTACAATTTTCTATGGCATTTTAGCACTGCCAAATTGTGCATGTAACTCACTTTGTATAATATCGCTTTATCACTTAAATGTTAAAATCTGCAGGTTGCCCTGATGAATTTTTAATGCAGCTTTATATATAGACCCCTAAAGAATGAGGCTGATTCTCAAAAAATAAAACAGCATCATAGCATGGTAATTGCAGTGTCATAAGCCAGATTTTAATAGGTATCACTTTGCAAATTTTATGATATAGGAAAAAAAAAAAGATTTACTCAGGTGCATACCAGATGTATGTTAGCATTGATTGAGCATGTAGTTAACTCTGAAAATGCAGTTCTGGGAGAGTCCCTGCAGTGGACTTTTACACAACAATATATTCCATTTATCTCTTCAGTCCCAAGAATCTTAATTATGTTATATTTTAATGTATGGTAGAATGAAAAAAATCACTAATAAAATACATTTTCAATTTATGTCATTGGTTAAACCGGCATTTGCAAAATTCTTGCTTTTAAACAGCGCCATCTCTTTTCACATGAGTTTGGGATAAGCCCTCTATATAGAAACTACAGAGTAAGCATGACTTCTATCTAGTGTGGTAACATAAATTATAAAATAACAAAGAGAGAGATGTCCGCACATTTATTTTTCTCTCTGCCCCCATTAATGAGGGACTTAACATGATCACAAAACAGTTTGAGATCCAGCTAAAACTGTGGATTCAAAATGATTCAAACATTTGCCTGGATCAAACCATTTTCAGTTGGGGATGCCGCAGTCTCTCTTTGCAATTTCACAGCACCCCTTTCATTTCTACGAAGTGAACTAGTGCACAATCTTCTAGCTTTAAAGTGATGTTTGCCCTTGATTACTAACCAATACAGGTCATCATCAAATTAGGATTTTTAATTGTTTTGAATCTCTAGAACTGGATCAGCCTTTCTGCAATGGAAATGACATGCCAGATGGTGCAGATGCCTGCTAATGAGAATTTCAGTATTTCATCATGAGAATCAATCATAGGAGCTTGTACGGCTCATATATCTACTGCACAATTTTTATGTTTTTGTCAGATATTGCCAAATAAGGTAAGGTAAAATATACAGCCGTGAATTTTTAGAACCGAGCCAATTTTTGGTGCATCAAGTAATTGCTTGAATTGAATAAGTCTTCCATTAATTTGTGGAAATGTTAGAGCAAAAGGCAGCAAATGTAAATCCCCTGTGCAAATTCAGTAATATTCATCCATAGGAAGAGGACAAAACCCGAGTTTAATGTCTCTATTCTACCAAATGAGAAGTTACACTGGGGTTAGCTCCATCCTTTCCCATTACCTTTGCATTGGTAATAGTAACCCTAACATTCACAATGTTTACACAATGTTTACTAGAGATGTGAATCGGAACCAGAATCAGTTCGGTTCCGGTTCCGATTCAAATCTTATAATTTTTAGCGTCCGGCCCGATTGGTTTTTTGTTTATCGGCTGCGCCCGATCCGATAAACAAAAAACCCACCCTGGCCCTTTAAAACTGACCCCTTAGCCTCCCCCACCCTCCCGACCCCCCCCAAAATGTTTTAAAATCACCTGGTGGTCCAGTGGGGGCGCCGGGAGCGATCTCCCACTCTCGGGCCGTTGGCTGCGCTAATAAAAATGGCGCCGATGGCCCTTTGCCCTTACCGTGTGACAGGGTATCCGTGCCATTGGCCGGCCCCTGTCACATGGTAGGAGCACTGGATGGCCGGAGCCATCTTTAAAAATGGCGCCGGCCATCCAGTGCTCCTACCATGTGACAGGGGCCGGCCAATGGCACGGATACCCTGTCACACGGTAAAGGCAAAGGGCCATTGGCACCATTTTTATTAGTGGCAGTCGACGGCCCGAGAGCGGGAGATCACTCCCGGCGCCCCCACTGGACCATCAGGTGATTTTAAAATGTTTTGGGGGGAGGGGGGGTTGGGAGGGTGGGGGAAGGTAAGGGATTAGTTTTAAAGAGTCGGGGTGGGTTTAGGGGTTGTTTTGGTGTGCTGGTTTTCCCACCCCCCCAAATAACTCCCGTTAGTGGACACAAACCCGATTAACGATTTTTCACAATAAATCGGGGAATTTCTATTGTATCGCACTTTTTAACGATTTTTGACGATTTAAAAAATATCGGACGATATTTTAAATTGTCAAAAAACGATTCACATCCCTAATGTTTACAATGAGGTTTATTTGAGTGAAAAGATGTTAATTGTCCCAAGAATTCACCAAGTTTCAGTCATCTTAGAACTGAAAATATAGTAATGGAGAGAGGAATTTGTCTCTGAATTGAAACATTTTCATATGATAAGTCTCTTGACAGTTTGTCTAAATAGAAATAAATCATCATTAACTTGCTGGCTTGATTTGGGAAGTTTTTTGCTTCAAAGCGCAACTTTCACAATTAAAAATGTTTACATTAAACTCAAAACCAAGTTTTCCTTTTTTTTTTTTTAAAGGCTGATTTTGTTGAAAGTACTGTTGCTATCAGATAAACTTTAGCATATTGCTTTTAATCACATTGTCATTTATTATTCATCCATAAGTCAATTAAACAGATGATTAGAAACCTCATCAATCCACATCTTTACTTGTGATGCTCTTTTCAAAAGGGTTTCTCCTCTTTTGTGCCTATAGTGAAACACTTAAAAAAATTGCATTCCCAAATATTTAAAATTACCACATGTATCTGATTTCTTTGAGTCTAAAAAATCAATTTATAATTTGAATGTCTTAATTTAAATATGGACAGTAATACAAGAATACTTATAGTAGTCATAATTGAGTTACACAACCTTATTGTCTACAAAATAGGCTGAAATTGTTTCCTTTGAAAGTGAAAATGAGGAAGGAAGAAACATAAGAGCAGTTGAAAACCCTGGAATCAACTCAGTTTTTATCATGGATTTCTAATTTTAGTGCTACAGATGACGGATTTTCATTGTAGTGTTCAAAAGCAAAGGTCTTAGAGTACAGAACACATGGCATTTCCTATCAGCATATGATCCATTTCCTAAATTAGATGCAAAAATACAAAGCATTTGGTTGCCTTGCATTTGACTAAAGCTCATTGTGACCTTTAAAGTTCAGGTACATTACCATACTTTTAAGCAAAGAAGGGCATTTAAAGAAGGCAAGAAAGCATTTGTGATCTAGTACAAGAGTATTAAATGTAAAAGGATGCTGTATTGTCTTCAGCTGGGATTGCCATTTCCTTCCAGCTTGACCTGTGAATCAGATGTTTGACTTTTTTCAGGCATCAAGGTGAAGTAGAATAAACATGCAAACTAGAAAAAAATGCACTGGCTGAAGTGTTAAGTCCAAGCGGCAGATCCTTTAGCTGCCAACCCACTGGTGGAGTTTGGAAAACTCATCAGAAGGAATGTAGTCAAAATTCTCTGTAAGCCTGGGTGGTCACAAAAAAAAAAAAACAACCCAAGTCTACAAACCAGTGGTTGTACATGATGTGATTTCTATCTGTCGTACAAGGGCAGCATAACTGTCATTCTCCTGCTGAAAGACAAAATTATAATGCTGTAATGGGCAACCATTTTAACTAAGTAAGCCACATAAAAATACAAATACATTTTTATTCTGCCTTGGTTTGTGTTGGCATATGCTTACTATGATTGCTAGTTTTAGGAATAAAAAAGTTTGTACGACATGCTTTATGTGATATTATTTAAAGCAGCATTGTAACTTACATGCTCAGCTATGGGTGTATGGTGCTATTATATAGCTCTGTTTTCCCTATGGAGGTAAAAATAGCAGAATAGTTCTAACCTTCACAATTTTCAGGGAAGCATGCCAGAAAAATCTTCCTTTCTCCAGCTGCTCTTTTACCTCTGTTAGACTGGATCAGCGATCCTCTGGTTTATGAACTGCTTTCGGCTAGAGTCCAATGGAGAAGCACATGCTTATGGAATTAAAATAAGAGTTGAGGCATTATGAGAGAAGCATTTATACTTTATTTAGCAACAGATTTTGAGAATTTCTTTTATTGCTTCACTCAAAACTCAATTTATTACCCCATATTTGACCATTCTCTTTTTTTTTTTTCAAAAGACTTATGAAAGCAGCCCTTCACAACCTCGACACCCAACTCATGGCAAAAAAATATCTTATAATCTGAATGTTTCTTACTGGATAATTAAAAATGCTCTCTTTCAATTAGTTCTGATTCTCCTTTGAATCTCTTCCTATACCTTCTGTTAATTAACTTCTCAAACTTGAGTGCTATTGTACCCCACCCTGAACCACTTGGAGGGGACATGTAATAAATACTTTTAAATAAATAAAATAAAATAAATTATTGGCATTATCACTTTTACCATTTACTACTGGTAAAATACATTGGTATGTCTGGATTTCTTTTGTCCTGATCCCACTTTTATGTTTTTAAATTGCTCCATTTATATCTTTACTTCTTCCTCTATATTTTAAATCCTTCCTTTATGATGCACTCCTCTATCATTTGCTATACGCTACATCTTTCTTTGTTGCCTAACCTCTTCTCTGATTTCATTCTCTACTACAAGTCTAGATAATATGTAATATATATTTCCTAAGGGTGACACAGGCAGCATGCTGCCCTCTTGCCAATGAATCAATGGAAGTGGAGCAGGTAGCAGGTACAAACTGGATACAGCTTTATTTAACAATATTTCAGAACAACACAATATTTTTTAATGTAATGTTTATTAAACTTTAAGCCATTTATAATAAAATAAATGCCAACTTCAAGAATTATGTGAATATACAGGAATAAAGGATAGTATAATAAAAATAAAATCGGAAATCAAATTTTAGTCCTCATTATCAGGAAAAATTAAAGGATGAGTTAAAAAATACAAGAAAAACTCAACATAAGGAAAAAGGAAAGCCAGCAAAGAGAAAGCTGATTCTTCATTGCCCATTAGAAGTTCAGAGAGAGACATTAATCTAAGAAACCACAGGGTTGATATTCAACCAGCAGATAGCCACTCAAGTTCAGCAGCCACTAAATGGATAAGTCACTTATCTGGTATTCTGGCTCACCAGTTAACTTGTGGACAGACAGTTGGCATATCAGGCTGGCGCTACTTAGGCTAAGTAGCTATATTTGGACTTAGCCACATAAGTTATGCGGCTAAGTCTAGACCTGTTATTGAACATGCTAGACTTAGCTGTATAACACATATCCGACTAAGGGGGTCATTTTCGTAGCATATCACACGCGAAAAGGGACTTTTCACGTGCGATAGCTAGCTCGGGGCAGAGTTGGGGCGGAGTCAGCCCCAGAAGAGGAGGAGTTGGGGCATTGTTGGGGCAGACGCGGAGGAAAGATCTCGCTCCCCAGCACGTTACAATCTAATATGTAACCTCTGCTACTAGTTTTGCCCTTCTTTCCATCAATTTAGGGTTTTGCATTTTTGGGGCCTCCCCTTGCCTCTTTACCTTACCTTTTTATGGCTTGTGTCTCAGGGAAATACATTTTCCTTTGAGCATTTGCAAAGAGTCTTTCCTCTGTGGTGTCTAGAGGACTGATCAAGGTCTTTCTGCTCTCCTGGTAGATTGAACCAGGAGTGTGGAGAAGCGAAAAGTTTTGGGCGTAGTGAGAAGAGAGGAATTTTGTAGGACTTGTGAGAAGTGAAGAGTTTTGTCATTGTTATTTGGATAGGACCAGAAAGAAGGGCAATCCCCATTTCTGGAAGGATTGAGTTCTTGGGAGTTCTTTCCTCTTTGTGCCCCATTAACAGCAGAAAAAGAAGACCTGGGGATCATCTGTGATTGAAAAGAGACTACCAGGTCGATCCAGTAAAGTCCGTGGGAGAGCGGACGAACGCCCGCTCTCCCAGCGCACGCACCGGCCCTTCGCCGGTGCGAGCGATCCAGTATTTAAATGAGCTGACGCGGTGCAAACGGGGAAAAGGAGGCGCTAGGGACACTAGCGCGTCCCTAGCGCCTCCTTTTTGTCAGGAGCGGCGGCTGTCAGCGGGTTTGACAGCCGACGCTCAATTTTGCCGGCGTCGGTTCTCGAGCCCGCTGACAGCCACGGGCTCGGAAACCGGACGCCGGCAAAATTGAGCATCCGGTTTTCGGCCCGACAGCCGCGGGCCGAATTCAAAATTTTTTTTTTTTTACTTTTTTTTACTTTTGGGGACCTCCGACTTAATATCGCTATGATATTAAGTCGGAGGGTGCACAGAAAAGCAGTTTTTACTGCTTTTCTGTGCACTTCCCTGGCGCCGGAAGAAATTAGCGCCGAGCTTTGGGCGGCGCTAATTTCTTAGAGTAAAATGTGCGGCTTGGCTGCACATTTTACTTACTGGATCGCTCGGGCATACCTAATAGGGCCATCAACATGCATTTGCATGTTGAGGGCGCTATTAGGTGCCGCGGGTGGGCCGCGTGTTTTCCTCCCCTTACTGAATAAGGGGTAAGGGAAAACACGCGTCCAGAGCAGGGTGACAGTGCGCTCCGACGGAGCACACTTTACTGGATCGACCTGATTGTTTGGAAACATCTGTTTGTGGAGCAACCAGGGGTTTTGGGGTTTACCACCTGCTTTATGATTGGTAATGAGGACAATCATTCCACCCTCTATGGATAGCAGAGATTATGGAGACAGGCTCACTTGGAGGAAGGAGAGTGGATAAAAGATGACCATGTGTAAAGAAACCATGATTTTTCTGGTTATGACATTTATTTTGCCAGTTATGATTTTTGCAATATTGGATTATTTTGTTTAAGTTGAAGTAAAAATTTTCAGTTGAATATAAATATTGGTCTCCAGTGTTCTTGTAAGAGTGCTTCATTCTTCAAAGCAGATCAGCCACTATGAGTGCCCACTGACCCATGCATTTGAGCATTAGACTGAGTGTGTTGTCCCATTTCTGCACCAGGGACCCCAGAGGTGTGAATCTCTTCCCAGCAGGAGGAACACCAGCATCCTAGCAACTGTGTACTTTTCCTTTGAAAGAGAAAGGTCCATGGAATTGTGTAATAGAGATGTGAATCGTGTGATCGATCATCTTAACGATCGATTTCGGCTGGGGGGGGAGGGAATCGGATCGTCGCGGTTTTGTTTTTGTAAATATCGTGTAAATCGTAAATCGGGGGAGGGCGGGAAAACTGGCGCCGTAAATCGGGGGAGGGCGGGAAAAATGGCGCCGGCCATACGCTGTATGGCCGGCGCCATTTTGTACGGCAAAACGATTCAACTGCAGGAGGTCGCTCCCGGACCCCCGCTGGACTTTTGACAAGTCTTGTGGGGGTCAGGAGGCCCCCCCAAGCTGGCCAAAAGTCCCTGGGGGTCCAGCGGGGGTCCGGGAGCGATCTCCTACGCTCCTGACGTCGGGGGACAAAAAACGAAATGGCGCCGGCGCCATTTCTACAATGCACCGCAGGCCCGAGAGTAAAAGATCACACCGGGACCCCCGCTCTGGACCCCAGGTAATTTAAGGCATTTTGGGGGGGTTCAGGAGGGGGGGGGATTTATTTTAAAGGGTCGGGGTGGGTTTTAGGGTTGTTTTAGTGTGCCGGTTTTTCCGCCCTCCCCCTTCCCCTCCCCCTTCCCCCGATTTACGATTTTTGACGATAAATCGGGGGAATTCCTATTGTATCGCGCTTCTAACGATTTTTGATGATTTAAAATATATCGGACGATATTTTAAATCGTCAAAAAACGATTCACATCCCTATTGTGTAATACCCCAGATTCAGCCCCCAGCAAACCAGGGGTCTGCTACAAATATATACATGTTCCTACATGAACTAATGTAATTTGTATCCCACCAATCAAAATATATATGTTTTCACCATTTACATGACAATTATGTCTCCTTATTAATGGCCCTCCCCTCCCCCTTGGGTCCAGCTCAATAAATCCTTATAATATGCTCTGTAGTCATGGTAGTCATGGTTGTTCAAAACCATCTGCTGGGGCTACTTGCCCTTCTTCGTTATCTTAACCTGCAGCATTACAAAGCAAAATCTGCCCTGACCTGTAGCAGAACAAGGCCTATGCCTTTCAGTCTTGTATTTACCTGTTAGACCAAAGAACCACTCTATTACTACTACTACTACTCCTACTCCTAGTCCTACTACTACTACTTAACACTTCTATAGTGCTACTCAACATATGCAACACTGTACAAAAAATATATGAAAGACAGTTGCTGCTCAGTAGAGCTTACAGGGCAAAAGAGACTTTCGTAAATAAATTTAATTTATTAAGACAAAGTTTAAAAATTAATGAGGCTGTTCAATTTAAAAGCAGTCTCAAAAAGGTGGGTTTTTAGATAGGATTTTATATAAGGCAAAAGAAGGAGCATGAAGTACCAGCTCAAGAAATCAATTCCAAGAATACAATGGAGCCAGACTGAAATCAAAAGTTGGAAAAAGGCAGTAGAGAAGAAGGGCATATATAGCAGTGACAGTAACTGGTAGGGGATCCTGGTTGGACCTAGAGGGTTCTGCTGATGTGCTGCCCTCTGTGTTGATGGCATGGGTAACTTGATCCTCTTTCAGACCCAAGAAAGCTGACGATTTCAATGAATTATCCACTATAATGCCTAGATCTCTTTCCTGCGTGATAACTCCGAAGATAGAACCTAACATTGTGTAACTACATTGTGCAATCAAAATTATAAAGGGCAGGGAAAGGCTTCCCTATGAGGAAAGGCTACAGAGGTTAGGGCTATTCAGCTTAGAGAAGAGGCAGTTGAGGGGGGGAGTAAATTCTTTTTCATTCAAAACATAATTAAGCTCTGGAATTCATTGCCAGTGGATATGTTTAAAACTGTCAGTGTACCTGGGTTTAAAAAAGGTTTGGATAAGTTCATGGAGGAGAAGTCCTTAAACTGCTATTAATCAATAAGGAATAACCACTGCTTGTTAGCTTGGGATCTTTGTAAATTTTGGATACTAGCTAGGTACTTGTGACTTGGATTGTCCACTATGGAAACAAGATACAGGGCTTGATGGACCCTTGTTCTGACCTAGTATGGCCTATCTTATGTTCTTATGTAACTTAAAATTATTGGGGTAGAAGCACGCGTGGCCTACATGTGCACGTGCTACCCGGTGCACACACATGGACGCCCGATTTTATAACATGCGTGCGCAGGCGAGCACATGTTATAAAATTGGGGGTCGGTGCGTGCAAGGGGGTGCACAATTGTGCACCTTATGCGTGCCGAGCCGCGCTGCTTTCCCCCGTCCCTCTCAGGCTGCTCCGAAATCAGAACAGCCAGGAAGGGAACTTCCGTTCACCCTAACCTGACCTTCCTACCCCTTCCCCTAACATACCCCCCAGCCCTACTCTAACCCCCCAAAATTTACCTTTGGGCAGGCGCAAGTTGCGTGCGCCGGCATCCTGCCGGCACGTGATCCTTTGACACAGCGGCAATGGTCGCTGTGTTGGAGGCCTCTGGCCCTGCCCCCTGACCTCCCTGCCCCTTTTTTCAAGCCCCGGGACTTAGACGCATCCCAGGGCTTTACGCGCATCACCAGGCCTTTATAAAATAGGCCTGGCACATGTAACCTTTTAAAAATCCAGCCCATTGTATTC
Source organism: Rhinatrema bivittatum (assembly GCF_901001135.1). Taxonomy (NCBI): domain Eukaryota; kingdom Metazoa; phylum Chordata; class Amphibia; order Gymnophiona; family Rhinatrematidae; genus Rhinatrema; species Rhinatrema bivittatum. The sequence continues at coordinate 138,315,869 of NC_042617.1, forward strand.
AACCATATATCTACAGTATATTTCTAAATCCCTATGCATTTGACATATCTTTGGATAGCCACTTTTGAAAATGCTTATCATAGCTGAGGCAGGCCAAACTGCCAAGGGTTCTATGTGTCCTAATTATCAGGTCCATATATTTGAGTAGGCTGGGGTACATTTCTGGCTTTTTCCTTCCAAGTATCACTGCCATAGCCAAAAAAGCAAGAATCCAGCTATTGGTCGACCTAAAAACCTTATGCTTCTTCCTCTTCTTTTCTCCTTTCTTTTCCTCCTCTTTCCCTTCAACAGTATCCTGAAATTCTTTTGCTAGGAGAACATAAGAACATAAGAAAATGCCATACTGGGTCAGACCAAGGGTCCATCAAGCCCAGCATCCTTTTTCCAACAGTGGCCAATCCAGGCCACAAGAACCTGGCAAGTACCCAAAAACTAAGTCTATTCCATGTTACCATTGCTAATGGTAGTGGCTATTCTCTAAGTGAACTTAATAGCAGTAATGGACTTCTCCTCCAAGAACTTATCCAATCCTTTTTTAAACACAGCTACACTAACTGCACTAACCACATCCTCTGGCAACAAATTCCAGAGTTTAATTGTGCGTTGAGTAAAAAAGAACTTTCTCCGATTAGTTTTAAATGTGCCTCAAGCTAACTTCATGGAGTGCCCCCTAGTCTTTCTACTATCCGAAAGAGTAAATAACCGATTCACATCTACCCATTCTAGACCTCTCATAATTTTAAACATCTCTATCATATCCCACCTCAGCCGTCTCTTCTCCAAGGTGAAAAGTCCTAACCTCTTTAGTCTTTCCTCATAGGGGAGCTGTTCCATTCCCCTTATCATTTTGGTAGCCCTTCTCTGTACCTTCTCCATCGCAGTTATATCTTTTTTGAGATGCGGTGACCAGAATTGTACACAGTATTGAAGGTGCAGTCTCACCATGGAGCGATACAGAGGCATTATGACATTTTTCATTTTATTCACCATTCCCTTTCTAATAATTCCCAACATTCTGTTTGCTTTTTTGACTGCCGCAGCACACTGAACCGACGTTTTCAATGTGTTATCCACTATGACGCCTAGATCTCTTTCTTGGGTTGTAGCACCTAATATGGAACCCAACATTGTGTAATTATAGCATGGGTTATTTTTCCCTATATGCATCACCTTGCACTTATCCACATTAAATTTCATCTGCCATTTGGATGCCCAATTTTCCAGTCTCACAAGGTCTTCCTGCAATTTATCACAATCTGCTTGTGATTTAACTACTCTGAACAATTTTGTGTCATCTGCAAATTTGATTATCTCACTCGTCGTATTTCTTTCCAGATCATTTATAAATATATTGAAAAGTAAGGGTCCCAATACAGATCCCTGAGGCACTCCACTGTCCACTCCCTTCCACTGAGAAAATTGTCCATTTAATCCTACTCTCTGTTTCCTGTCTTTTAGCCAGTTTGCAGTCCACGAAAGGACATCGCCACGTATCCCATGACTTTTTACTTTTCCTAGAAGTCTCTCATGAGGAACTTTGTGAAACGCCTTCTGAAAATCCAAGTATACTACATCTACCGGTTCACCGATGTATTTTCCCTTGAGTGCCTTCCTAACCATCCTGCTAGACACATTCATCCGAAACAGCAATGGAACACATGGTCCGTGCTTCTACTGCTAGGGTGATCATAGAATAGCCCCCAGAAGCTGATGTGAATACTTGGCAGCCTGGCCCCAACTGGTCAGAGATGCACTGGTCTCTGAGGAGCCATCAGAGGTGGACTTCTCGCTACACACCTAGCACTGTATGCTTATCCGTCTTTCTGCATTTCTCCTTATCTATTGCATGTATACCAGCTACAAATTTCTTACCCTCTGCAAACATGAGCACCCGCCCCATTGCTGGTCCCTCCTTACACACTGTCTGCTCATGATTTTTTCTTTTGGACATTTAGGAATACCATCATTGATGATATCAGCATTAATAATTGCATCAACATCTCCCAACATATCCATCTCAGACCAATCATTCATACTCACCATCCACGGATTCCTCAGGAACTGAGGTAGCTGCTGCCCTGGAAGGGCTGTGATCCCTCGCAATAAGGATCTGTGCTTAACTACCCTGTCCATTCTGCCATCTATCACTGGGGGGAAGGCGTGTCTGTCCTTATCAGGTGATCACAGCCAAGTTCATACCCAATCAATGCCATGCTCTGCTGCACCTTCATGGATTTTCTCTGCTACAATCCATCTTCATGTGTTCCCTGCTGCTTTCTGCTTCTTTTCTGGGTGTGCTGGTGACAAAGTGTGGCTGATGCTGGTCTGGGCCCTCTGCCTGATCTCCTGTTGGTGCTCCTTGTACCTCACTTTCATGCCTGCCAGCTTCCTTGCCCCAGAATTGCAGCTGATAGTTGCCTGCAGGATTGGCTACTCTTTTAATGGTGCAGGCTTCCTGTCTTGAACACTGGTCTTCCTTGCTGCCATTTTGTGTTGCTGAACTGTACCACTCTGCCTGACATTGGGTCCTGAGCATGCACCTCTTCCAAAGCAGTTGAGGAAGAAAGGAAAGGAAGTCCTGCCCAGAGTCATGCTGGGGCTGGCCAAAGAAATTCCTGCTGAAGAAAACCAGCTTCTTGAAAAAGATCCTGGAGCTGGTCCTCAGAAGAGAGGCCCCAAGGAAGTGGCTCTCCCTATGAAATGCTGAAGCTGACTGACAGTTAAGAGGGAACCATTGAAGAAAACCTGAATGTCCGTCGGGAAAATGAAACAAGCTGGCATCGTACATGCCATCCGCTAAAGAAAGAGGCCCTAGCTGTGCCAGTAGGGGCCCTGCCAGTGTCTTCTAGGTCTGCCCCCTCCCCCATCTGCTCTGGTAGGCAGACCAGCCCCCAGACCCCTCTATGCCGCCTAGTATTTTGTGCCAATGGGAAGAAATACAAAGAGGCTGGAAGGAGAATGGGAACCACAACGTACACTGCAGTGCTCTGGCCCCACAACAGCCACCCAGCTCAGCACTGAGCTCACATTATTCTCGATCCTTTAGTCACTCTCTTACTGCTCTGTCTTAACAATTCAACTATGTACATTTTTTTCTGAAACTGAACCTCTGTCTTCATCCATCTAGAAGTTCTTACTTCTAGATGGATGAATATGAATAGATGAATAGAGATATGCATGGAATACAATTTTAATTTCAATTCATTTTTTTTGGGGGGGTGGGTATTTTATTTAATGTTTATTTCAGTTTGTTTTATTTTCTGAACCAAAATAAATATTACATTAAAAAAAACCCCAACCAGAACATTCCCTCTCTCAGGCTCACACTTAGCCTTGCAGATCTTCAAACTGAAAAGGGGCAGGAGTGAATTTTAGTCATTCCAAAATGGTGCCAGCCAGTCTTGAGACTGGTGCCAATTTGTTTTATGGCTATAAAACATATGGAAGTAAAACAATATGGTGCTGGTCTCAGATTCATCTGGCGCCATTTTGGAGCATCTAGAGATCACTTCTGCCTCCATCTACTTCAGAGACCCCCATGGAAGAGGTGAGTGGGCCATGGGGGGAGGGGGTCATGTTTGTTTTCAATTTTTTTTTTAATAATGCACATTATTTGCTTATAGTATGCACTATTTCCAAAACTGAAAATATCCAAAGAATCTTTTAATGCTTTCATATGGGTCTAAGGTTCAATGACTAGAAATTGACACATTCATTGTATTTTACATTTCTGAGTGAATCAAATGCACACTCCTACTTCTTAAATATATTGCCACAGTTATAAATTGTCTTGCTTTAGTTATATCTCCAGTTTATGATTAGAGTCTGCATGCTCCAAATATAAGGATCCTGCAATTTCTGGAGGCAAAAATTCCACAACAAAAAATGTGTGAACTACAATTTGTGCAAAAATCAGCATGGAACTTTTCCCCCCCAAGGGCGTAATGTAAAGATGAGGCAAAAGAAAAAACCCCATAACAATTTTTATATGGACTTTTGCTTGCACATGTATTTCTGTTCAAATATTTTACTCTTTGGAAGCTGCCAAAAAAAAAAAAAAAAAAAAAGGCCTTCAGCAAAAGAAAGATAATTTCAAATTGTGTAACAAATTAACTCAGAGGTTTTTTTTTTAATACATTTTCTATTTTCCTTTGCAATCTGCCTCCAAATCTATAATTTTTAGTCTTCAGCTATCATAATCTGCCTGATACATCATTATATCCTAATAGAAGTGGTACTTCCCCTTTCCTCTAAATATAAATTTGCCTGTCCTTATGAATGAAATACAAGGAAAAAAAATAATTTTAATTGTTGTAACTCTTTAACCAGATTAAAACCAATCTTAAACGGCATTGCTCTTTTATCAATGCTGGAATTTGTCATGTCTTCCAGTCTTTTTTTTTTTTTTACTAAGACTTTTCCCTTCTCCCAGAATGTTTATACATGCTCTTGTCATCCTGACCAAACTGAAACTCTACATCATAGCATCGCCTACGTCCCAACTCCCAGACAGCAGTATGTGAAGCATTCTGTCAACTTGTTCCTCACTCTTTAAAACACAGTATCATTCCCCTTATTCTGAAGGGCTTTTGCTGTCCTTGTCCTGATCAAGACTAAATCACTTCTGTTGAATCTTACCTAAAACACCTCTTTTCCTTTCATTTTAATTTTGTAATGTTTTTCCTGCTCTGTAGAGCACATCGTTTTTGCCATGCAGCTTCAATCAGGGAAGTTGGGATAGCTGGTTTCATCAAACCTCAAGGAGTTGTTTTCACTACATGGGTGGATTGGTTGGGCTGCCTGGGCTCTTAAAGGGTAGACTGGCAATATTAGGAGGCACATTAGCATCTTGATGCTCTTTGGAAAAGTTATCTATAGCTTATGAATTGTAGCTAACTTTCCTGATAATGCAGCATGTGAATTTTCAGGCAAGCCACGTTATTCTGTTTGCATGAGATTATCTAATAATGAGCTGATTTTGCATGCATTTGCATGCAAAATCAGTTCTTTAGCATATACTCATTGTGCCAGGTTTGCTGGGAGGGGGAACAAATAACACACAGTGTTTGATAGACCGCACAGTAAATGCCTAACACAGCTTTGTGAACTTCCCCCTAAGTCTGTACCTGAGGCAATGGAAGGTGAAGTGATCTCTGCTTCCCTATTAAACTCCATTCAGGACAAACAAGGGACAGGAATTGGACTTAAGGTATGAAATACATATTATTTTACAATAGCTTCTTACGTTTTTGAATTACCACACAAAACCTATCCATCCACATGCAAGAACAACCCCATGCCATACATCTAGGTGGGGCTGGCAATTAAGATCAGCATCTTTCTCTTGCTGCTCAGAGTGCAATAAAAATGAGAGATTCCTAGGCAGATAAGGCAGCAGCTTGTAAGAAGTACAAATACACAATAGTCCCATTTTTAAAATATTGAACCAGGCTTAATTATTCATGAAACAAACTCTGCAGCTCAGGTTCTAGAGATATATTCTCTTACTGAAGTCCTTTTCACTTCCTGTGTACCAAGATGCTGATATACTGTGAAAATTCTTCAGTGACTAGATCCTTTAACCAGGAGTTTAAGATATGTTTCATGTGCTAAATGAAGACCATTCTGCAGGTATATTGAGACCAAATATTGTTGTATTTATTTTTTTAACAAAAACATGTTTTATTACTACGAAAATGTATTTAAATTCCAAGTTCAATTTTGCGAAATAGTGTATTCCTCATTTATTTAGAAAAGAAGTACCCCCCCCCCTTAAAAATATATAGCTGTTGCTTTTAAAAAGTGTGTTTATTTGCTGCTGTAATTATGCTTTCTAATGATCGAAGGATCAAAATACTCAATACTACTGTACCGTAAAGGAGCCTATGGTCCCTTCATTAAGCTCTATGCTGCTCCTCCACGCTGTGGTTGTCAGTGTAGTGATGGGACTGAACAATTTGCTATGGCGTGGCATTCTCCTTGAGACCACAATGATGCAGTCCTGGGTTTGGCCAGGGAAGCCCAAGAATATTCTGGCCAGAGCTGAGAGAGGAGAGAAGTCCAGCCTTTTGTCTGTCTGTGGAAGTTTGGAGTTTGGGGAAGGAGGAAAGCCTGCCTTCTGTCCCCACTGTCTTTATGGTCCTTTAGTGAGAACAGAAGGCTACACAGAAAAGTGAAGTCCCTGTGGTGGTGTTTCTGATGCTGCACTATAAGTTAACTGTTTCTGAGGGATCCAACAACAGGGTGGCGTTTATTCCCATTCTATGAGTGGAAGTGATATGGCTGCATTGTGTTTTCTGGATGGTATGGGTGAAACTGCACAGAGCGGCAGTTGCGTCTCTGAAGGAGACACAGTGGGATTGGGGGTTAGATGCCATATAGGGATTTGATCTAATTTGGGTAAATGCTCATAAATTCACTGCTGGTAGACTAGATGAGTCTTTTGGTCTTTATCTGCCATCATTTACTGTGAGGGAGTAAATCTCTCACCCTGGGTCTGTCTTTCTATAAGGGAAAGACAACCCTGATAGGAGTTCTGAGAGTGAACAAAGATCTTTACAGGAGGAGCAAGAAGTGAGCTTCAGGTGCTTTTCCAGCAGTGACCAGCGGAGTGGAAAGAAGAAAGGGGAAAAGCAGAGAGGGACCCTTCCACTCTTCTGATCCAGGTGTCCAAAGGAGTCCAGAGGAGGGAGGAAAGAGGTGTGTAAGGAGAGATTCAAACACTGGAGAATAAGGCACCAAAAAGAGTTTGAGAGTCAGTGATCCCAGCATCTATCCAAGAGGGCCTTAAACCCTGAGAAAAAGAGTGACGAGATTCCAGGAGGGTATAACAGCAAGTATAAGAATCTCCCTTGTAAAATGTCAGTAATGGATTTTTGGATTTTCAGTAGGGTTGTGCATTCATTATAAACAAATGTGAACAACAGGACAAACGCCATTTTTGTTCTGATGGAATGAACTGAAAGTGACCCCTCATGAAAATACCCCAAAATTTGCAGGTATTAATTTTCATACCCCAAAATAATGACCTCCCAGAGGCCTTCCACCCCCTCCCCCCATCCCTGAATAGAAACTTGGGGCCTGGGCCCCTCCCACTCCAATCTGACATCTCTCCTGGCTACACCTGGGACAGGTACCAAAGTGAAGTCACTTCGTTGGTGTCCTTCAGGTTGTCAGCATCATTTTTTAAAATGACTTGGTGAGGGTAAGAGCAAATGGGCATCACTCCTACCCCTTTCTTGGAGACGTCTGCCAAAGAAGTGGGGACCGGGGAGGTCCCTGGTCCCAGCACATACTTCAGGGCCTTCAGAGACTGGGAGGCCCCTGACTGGGCTTGGCTCAGCCTATCAGGTAAGCCTGGGCACCGAGCCTGGACTTGCTGAGTGGGAGGAGGATGGTAGAGGTCTGGGCAGTCCCCAGTTGAGCTTTGCCTGGGTCCTAAGTCTTTGTTGAGGAGCAGGAGGGGGTAGAAAGCCATGAGGAGGTCCATTTTGCTTTGTATTTTGATTTTGTGGTATTTTGGCGGATTTTTATGTTTTTGTGGGTTCAGGAAATTAATCAAATCTAATAAATCATTAAATGAACTGAAAACCAAACAAACCATCACCCTACCCTCGAAATGAAAAAAGGAACTGAAACAAAATTATTGGGCCTGCAAATTCCTAATTTTCAATACTGATAGACTGGAAGTTGTAACTCCTAATTTGAACTGCTTAGTACAGACTTTTTATTTCGAAATACCACATTTTGTATCTGTCTCCTTGTCGCTAAATCATCCAAATGCCTCAGGACCTTAGGGTAATCCATATCAGTGTTTGCAGGTCTGTTGGAATTAAGCCCTGGCTTTGAATATGCTTCTCAGTTTAAATGTGTCCCCAGTGGGAGGTTGGGGGTGGCGCAATACTTTTATACAATATATACAATAACTATAAATAAGATTAGAAAGTTGTATTCCACATAGATTGAATAATTTCCAAATGCATTCTTTACACTGATGACTAATTTCCAAAATGTATTTGTGTGTTTGTGACATGGAGAGACCGTGCTTGTGTATGTTAGTTAGAATAAAATTTTAGAGGCTAATATCCTTATCCAGTGCCACTTAGCTGGATAAGTCAGTCTGGACTTATCTGGCTTAGTGGTGCCGTTTCAATATTTGGCTGTGTTCAGCTGCCACTACTTGTATCATAACTTTTTAACTGGCTAAACAATTATCTGGATAAGCGAGGCTAGAGACTGGGGTAGAGTTACTTATCTGGCTAACATAAGTGCTGATATTCAGCTTTATACAGCTAATTTAGACCTGCTATTCAGCTGGTGTAAAGTTATCCAAATAAACTTAGCTGGCAAACTATTAGATAGCCAAGTATATTTAATAGAGCAGCTGAGCGCTGAATATATTGGCCAAGTTAGCTGGATAATGGCTGAATATATACCCTTTAGTGTTTTTCTGTGTGTGTTAAGGAAAGTAATCCACTATGTCTGTGTGTATATGTGTGAGACATGGAGAGGTTGTTTCTGTCTGCGAGCAAGAGTCGGTCTTGGTTTGTGTATCTATATTGGTGTGTATGTGTATTTATATATGTGTGTGTGTGTGTGTGTGTGAGAGAGAGAGAGAGCAAGAAAAGACTGACCATCTATGTGTGTGTCTGTAAGCATATCCTTGCTTATTTCCAACCTTGTGCTTTTTCAAAATATGCATGTTATTTTCTGGTGCTGGTCAATTTTATGTATGTGACTTCCATGGCAAAATATGTACTTCTGTGTATTCAAAGGAATGGATACCATTTTTTCGGTCTCTGTCATAGCTGACATACATGACTATTTTTCCAATGCTATGGAATTTACATGTATACTGTTTCTGGAAAGTTACATGCGTAAATTGAAAAAGTGCATACACGAAAATCGACATTGACACAAGGCATTCTCCAGAACTTTCTGTAAAGAATGACTAATAGGTAATATAATTGCTTGATGAAGAAATCATATTTATTTTAGTGCACAAAACAATACACAATCATTTTTCAAATACTAAGATTCACTTCATCTGATCATTATGACATTTACAAGCCAGCATAACTCATTTTGTCTGTTCCATGTCACTTTCTGAAGTACCTGATCGTCATAAAGAACAAAATATAGAGCTGCCTTCTACATAGAAAGCTACATTTCATAAAAGCAACAGAACTAACTGCAAGCATAATCAGTTTCTGATGCCATGCTCTTTGAAAAAGAAAACTGCAGCACTGTATGTCCACCATTAGAGGTCAGCAACGGGTCTAAAAAATTTTAACCTAAATGAATACTCTATCAGTGTACTCTGGCTCAGCTTTAGCCCTGGAGGAAACACATTTCTTAACTCAAGTCATTTTATCTTACTAGCATAAGAACCAAGCATAATCTGACATCCAAAGATTTTAATGTGAGGTTTCCTTCCAGAGCACTTCATTAGTGTTTAGTGGCATCTAGCTAAGGTAATATATTATTCTCTCTTAGCATCCAAGGTGAAAACAATAGAGACATAAAAGAGGCTTTCTTCATTCAAACACATTTTTAGATGTATTATTTTTTGCAAAATTATGTGACTGTTGCTTGCCTTATATGTGTATACATTGCATATTATCAATCAAAATGTAAAAATGCAGTAGCAGAGGCTGACATATTCAAAAAGCAGACTAAGCATTTCTTTAATTTGACTTTTTAAATTTAACATAAGCACCCATAACCTTGACCAGTTGTACTTGCCTCTTTACATCTCTTCCTTATCCCCTTTCCCCCCACTGAAAATCAATCCCCCTAGTACCTTCCACAATAAATAAATGACTATTTAGCAACTGGGAAGCATGAAATAAATTAGCAGCAGCTGTACCATTATTTACCGAACTAAAAGGTATAATTTCTGAAAGAGTTAAAGTATTAATGTGAGTTAAAAGACCACACTGTGTTCACACCCAGTCAGATCCCCCCTTACAACCATACTCCCCCAAATCAGATCCCCATTGTATCCAGATGCCATTAGCTAGACCTCTCCCTCATCAAGAAAGAAAGACCCCCTCCACCCTTATAGCCAGAGCCTCCCAGTTTCTTCTAGCCTCAAGAAAGCACTCCCATTGTAGCCAGACCCAATGAGTCAGGCATCTTTTTGCAATCACTCCCTGATGTAGCCTCCTTCTCCTTTCCTAAACAACTTCTTAAAATGTTGTTTCCTAATCTGGTCCATGTGTGGGGTATAACGTAACATTTTGATGTTCACGCTGGTGTGAGAAAGAAGGAAGCTCTCTTCTGCCATAGACAAGGGTATGCCGTTTGAGGGAGTAAATGCTGCTGGCGGTGGAAGGGAGGTGAACCCTGCTAAAATGGAGGGTAGCAGCAATAGGCTCCAAACCTTTCTCCCTTCTTTGGCCACACCAGCAGTCAGAACCACCCTAAAGAGCAAAGAAGAAGTAGTGAGGGTGGCTAGGATGCTGCTGGTCCAGAAATCATGTTAAGCAAAACTTACAGAAAACAAAGTAGCAGGTAGGAAAAATCAACACATATCTATTGATTTGTCAGCAACATTTGACACAATTGATTATTTAAAAATTCTTATATACTGCTTAATCAATGAAGGGAAGGTCTAAGTGGTTTACATGTTAACATACATAATAAATCACAAACTAATATAAATAAGCATAAGTTAAAACAACTGTAAGTTAAATAACATAAATTAAAACAATTAAAATCGTAGACGTTTGATGAGAAATAGGAAAAAAGAGGGAGGGGGCAGGGAAAAAGGAAGGGGTAAAAAAAGAGATAAGGTTATTTTATGGAGGTTGTTTATAGGCAATGGAGAATAGATACGTTTTTAACTGTTTCTTGAAGTCTTTGATGTTAATAAGAAGTCTTAGGTGGTCAGGAGTTCTGGCAACAGAAAGAGCATGAAGTCTAGTCACTTAGATCATGTTCTGTTGGAGAGGTATTTGACTGAAGTGTAGGTGATCCCATTCAAACCTTTTCTTCAACAGCGATACCCAGAAGTCCTGTGAAACAAACAATATTCGAGTATGGAGTTTTTTGACATATTGCATATCACAGAGTTCTGTCCTCTCCCTGCTGCTTTTTAATTAGATTTTAGCACTTTTGGCACCTGTAATAGAAAATGTTGGCTTGAACTGTGCCTTTTATGCAGATGATATTCTATCAGGGCACTGTTGCCAGTTAAAGGTAAACCTCCAGGGCAGGAGCAGGCTGAACTCAAGGATATTAGGCTTCTTCAGGTGTGGGCTGTGCAGGACAAGGTCTTCTGCCTATTCTAGTCACCTCCCCCTCAGGCTGAGCCCTCATGTTCTCGTGGGTGGCAGGACTTAGGTAGAAGGTGCTTCACAAGGTACAAAAGGACACCCACTGGGGCACAACTGGGTAAAGGGCGCTGAAAGACATCCACAAAACACAGGAAGCAGGGTGTTCTGGGTTCAGACCGAGCACACTGGTATCCTGCCCAAGGGTTCTGACCTGGGAGGGCTAATCTCATATAAACACACACAATTACTGGGATTATACCTGGGGGCTTGAACGCAAGAGCTTATCCCCTAAACAAGTAGCCATATACAATTACTGGGATTATACCTGGGGACATGAACCCAGGAGCTTATTTCCTACTCAAGGTGTTGCGCCTGGAGGTGGACCCTTGTTCTGGAGCAGTGCTGATAGGCTCCCTGGTCGGACCCAGCAAGCACCTGCCAGGAGGAGACAGAGGCTAGCTGGAGCTTCACCACTGGAAGCCCGCGGTCCCTCCGGGTGGAGCCCTTGGGGACCTGGGCTGCTTGGACTTAGGTGGGCTTCGCAGGGTCTCCCAGAAAGGAAGTTTAATGGTGTGTCCACCAGGATCAAGGGTGCGGGGTCGACGTCAAGGCAGGAGATCTGGAGAAGGCCAGAACAGTGTCTGAGATGACAAGGCTAGGAGCAGGGCCAGAATCAAGAAGGCAGGGTCAGTAATAGCAGAGGTCAAGTTCCAAAGGTCAGTCCGAGAGTAGTCAGCCAAAGCAGAGGTCAGGTTTAAGAATTCAGACGTGGTCAAGAAGACAGGAAGAGGTCAGTATCCAGGCAGGGGCCAGAATAGTCACAAACAGGCAGAGGTCAGTATCTGGGCAGCGATCAGCACAGTCAAGAACAGGCAGAGGTCAGTACCAGAGAGTTGGTCCAATAGGTACTACCTGGGGGAATGTAGGAACAGATGGACACTGGAACAGGAGGACGCAGGAACGGAAGGACGCTGGAACGGAAGGACGCTGGAACAGGAGGACATTGGAACAGAAGGAAACTGGAACAGGACTGGAATGAGACTGGAACAAGACTGGAACAGGCAATGAGACACGGAGGTAAACTAGTACACACACAGTGTTTATTTATTTAAACATTTTTATATTACCGGCATTAGTTGTGGACATCATGCCGGTTTACACAGTGTTGATCCGATTGCTAAGGCAAGGAAGTGCAGGCAAGTACTTCCTTTAATACTGCATTCAATCAGGGCACGCCGCGGAGCTAGGATCCATCCCCTGGCCCTTTAAGGGGCAGGCAGTCCGTGCCCATGCACTTAGGGGTGAGGCCAATGCCACAGAAGACGCCGAGCCCCGCCATGAGGCCTGGTGCACTGAGGAAGGCCCAGCGACCGCCACTGCGGGATGCCGAGGCCTGGAGGAGCTTGTGGACGCTGCTGGAGAAGCCGATGCAGGACCTACAGAGGAGTTGGAGAGGTGAGCAGGCCCGTGCATAGGCCGAGTGCGGACGGTGAGCACAACACAAAGAGCTACAAACAAACTTGGATTCAGTACATCATGGATCCAGGTAAGAAAGTAAGTTTATTTGAGCAATAGGAGGATAGAAAAAATAAAATCAGATCTTATAGAAGAAGTAATGATAGATAATAAAAATTGCTACAAAGATATAAAAAGCTTACATTTCCAAAGGATCAGCCATAGCATCACGTCCAGGTGCTTTCTCCCCTCTCTTTCTCACTGTCTCTCCTTATACATTAAACATTGTGAAAGCAGTGGTGTTCCCGCCCTCTGAGTTCTTATCAAATTTCAGACACAGCTGTGTGGCCTTCACTTTCTCTCTCAGGCTTTAGTATAAGTTAATTGCTAGTTTTTTCATCATTAATTCAGATGTTTGTGTTTAGGGATTAATACCTGATATGAGATGAATAAAAACTGAAATTAAGAGGGGCAAGATGGTGGCGTGAGCCGAGTTTGTTAAAGCGCTCTCCTCGCTAACCTTGTTTTCTTCAAGATGCCTACAAAAAGAAAGGGGAAAATTCGTGTTTACGCCCCTCAATGCTGTTCTCTTATCTGGACAGCATCTCATACAGCTTACAAACCTGGAACGGCTTCAGAAGAGGGGGTCTGTTTCCCCGCTGTGGTTCCTGGTGAAGGAGCGTTGGAACTACAAGGGGAAGTCACCCTAAGTCCCCCAGATTTTCATCCACCATTGACCCTGATGAATGCTGGTTCTCCTCCTTCGTCCACGGCGCTGGGCGATGACATCGCTGGAGAGACCGCAAAGATGGGGGCCAGAGAGGAGGCTTGCCAACGCAATCTTTCTCTTCCATCCATTTGCCGGAGGCTTTCAGTGTTGTTGTAGGGGATTTTACCTCAGCTTCGACGCTGATTGAGAGCCTTGGAGCTTGTGGAGGGACTAAGGCTGCCTCGACGAGACCGGCATTGGAGGTGGACAGTCAGCCCCTGTGACATAGTGAGGGCAAAAACTATTGGCACCATTTTGAATACTGGCAGCCGACGGCCCGAGTGCAGGAGGTCGCTCCCGGACCCCCGCTGGACTTTTGGCAAATCTTGTGGGGGTTAGAAGGGTCCCCCAAGACTTGCCAAAAGTCCCTGGTGGTCCAGCAGGGGTCTGGGAGTGATCTCCTGCACTCGGGCCGTTGGCTGCCAATAATCAAAATGGTGCCAATAGCCTTTGCCCTTACTATGTCACAGGGGCTACCACTGTCATTGGTTGGCCCCTGTCACATGGTAGGAGCACAAGATGGCGCCGGCAGCCAATGGAGGGAGGGCAGGAGACACTCCGTGACCCCCGCTGGACCACCAGGGAATTTAGGCAAGTCTTGGGGGGGGGGGGTCAGGAGGGGTGGGGGGGGGGGTTGTTTAGTCGGTAGCCTGTAGATCACACTAGTAAAATTGGAAGGATCATCATTTTTTAGGATGGTCCATGATGCTTCTTCTTGAATATCCTTGCAATTCTAGACCTACTCCTCCCCCTTTTCTGTCCTCTCTGTCCTTTCTTAACAAGTTATAGCCCAGGATGGCCGTATCCCAATCTTGAAAATCAGTGAAATATGTCTCTGTAACAGCAACACTGTCCAAGTCTGCATCCATGATTAGGACTTGCAGATCTGGGATTTGGTGCCAGACTACGAGCATTTGTAGTCATAGCTTTCCAGCTGCTTTTCCTAGCCACCTTTTCTGCTTTTTTGAACTGATTGATTTTGTTACTTTTCCTTTCCTCATCCCGTTTTGCTTTGGGTGGCATGTCAAATTCACTGGCCACCTCTTGCCACCCCTGGTCACTAGTTTAAATGCCTAATAATGAATGATCTGAATTTTTCACTTAGTAAAATCTTTCCTGCCATAGACAAATGTAGGCCATCCTTACCATATAATCTTTTATTGCTCCTTAAATGGCTACAGCCTTCAATGTATCCAAAACCACTTTCCTTATAGCTCCACTAGACCTGGCAATGGCATTGCTTCCATAATATGCTCAGCCCCATCCTGAAGCTTCTGTTAGAGTTAACCCCCTGCAACCCCAGTCTGCCACCTTGTACTCAAATAATTTTGTTGTTCGGTATGCTTCTGATAGGGAACCAAGACCAAAAATAAACATTGGCGATAACTACTTACCTTATAAAGGGACCACACCTTTTTTGACAATAAGTTTGTAAAACAAAAGAAACCAAATTTTTTATTTACAAAATTTCTTCCCCCATAGTTCATCAAATAAGGCCGGATTTTAATACCTACACACGGGCGAACATTTGTTTGCTCAACCCAGCACACACAAATGTACGCCCGATTTTATAATATGTGCATGCGCGTGTTATAAAATCTGGGGTCGGCTCTCGTAAGAGGGTGCACAATAGCGCACCTTGCGTGCGCCAAACCCTTGGGGAGCCCTGCTGGCTTTCCCTGTTCCCAGGAGCAGCCTCGGAGGGAACTTTCCTTCCGCCCCCCCCACCTTTCTCTCCCTTCCCCTACCTAACCCGCCCTCCAACCCTACCTAATCCCCCTCATACCTTTATTTTATAAGTTGTGCCTGCCTCCGGGTAGGCGTAGGTTGCGCACACCGGCCGACGGCTGGCCCGCAATCCCGAGCACAGCGGCAAATGGCCGCTGTACCTGGAGGCCCCGCCCCTTTTTTCAAGCCCCGGGACTTACATGCGTCCCGGGGCATTACGCGAGCTGCCGGGCCTTTTGAAAATAGGCCTGATGCGTGTAACCCCTTATGCATGTAAATCCTCCCGGATTTACGCACGTAGGGCTTTGAAAATCTGCCCAATACTGTTTTCTTGTTCCTTATTACATAGCATGTTTTTGCTAGAGGCCTTTACATTTTCAGCTCTCTGATCTATAATAGGAAAAAGGATAGCCAAACTGTCCAGTCATATTCATGGAATGTTTTTTTAAAAGCCAACAGTAATATTGTTGTAAAGAATTATTTTTAGGTTTATCTATTTCTTGAAAACCTCCTAAATCACTGTCTCATGTTTGAATGTTAAGAGGAATTTCTAAACTTGTCAGTTTACTGAGAGCTACTGTATAACCACTTCTTTCTAAAGTGTTCCCATGATATGGCAAACCCAAAAACAATGAAATGTGGCTCATTTCTGCACAAAGTATTTATAACAGTTACCAGATGCCTGGGTATCAAATATTTGGGTTCTCTTAGATGTCCTAAGTTCTTTGAATTATTTGAAATTGAATCATTTTATGCTTTACACTTCCATATGTCAGAATGGAGGATTCACATATGTTTTGCCAATCAGACATAGATTTTTCTCCATGAGTATCCTCTTTCCATTTCTTTTTTAAAGCCTTAATATATTTGCCCAGTTTCTTATTTGGAGTTGTGCATAAATTACTGCAGTTTCCTGTCTTTTGTTTTTGAAAAATGTTCATTTCCATCTCTAAAGATTTAGAGCAAATTAGAGAGAGAGAAATTATCTTTAGCCAATGTCTCACTTCTAAATAACTGAAAAATTGATTGATATCCAGATATTTCTACTTAATATTTTCAAGTAAGGAAAAGAATGTACCTTTGAATAGGTTCTTTATTTGTGGAATCCCTTTATTTTTCCATTTTTTAAATTCCATCTCTTTATACAGTATTGCAGGAGAGAAGATTTTATAAATACGTACACATGTAGTTTATTCTATTTTATAATACTTACATTTTGCTACCCTTTCCCAAATGTTCAAGATCATAAGGTTTAAACGATTGTCTATCTCTGACATTAATTTTGTTTCATGAAGAATACGATTGTTCCCTCTTAACGGCTTATTTCCTAATCTGCAGCATTGTGTGTTAAATGCAGATGTGGTGTTCAACCTGTGTTAAAACCATGTTATCATGCAATATCAGCAACGCTTCCACAAGGGTTACCAATATCACCCAAATAAGTATGCCCAATGTGAGGAAAACATTAAAGAGCTGCATTACAAACAAATACATGCAAAGCAGCTCTTTAATATTATGTTCTTAAAGATTCTCGCTATATTCAAATAGTTTCAATCTGTGAAAATTTACATAAATCCAAACTAGTACAAGTAAGTTGTTAGAGGTAAAAAAAAAAAAAATCTGATTTAGATATGAACTTGGTAGTAGCTGATTATTCAAGTACATTTGAAGAAAAATTTGAAGACCTGAACCCTAAATCCAAGTGGGTTGAAGGATCTTTCTCTTTTCCAGTAACACTGGTATACTAATTTTCAGAAGTCATCTGCTTCAGTGATAAAATGTGCCATATATTATGAAGGTTGATGTACTTAATTTAAATATGACAATTAAAACAGCTGATTGGCTACTGTTTCCATGATATTAAAATTTTAAAATTTATATCTATGTCTCGTGGCTGGAGCCATGAGCCACCTCTTACCTCTGTGGCCTGGAGGCCACAGCAGCACGGACCTCTCCAGCCGACGCCGTGAATTCCAGTGGCCTGGCCGCCATCTTGCCGGCACGGCAGGAGCCATGCCGGGTTTCTCCATCACGGCAGTAAGCCACTGGTGACTTAGTTCACTTTGCAGCCCAGAGGCCGCCGAAGCCTGGACCTCTGCTATGCTCTTGCCACCCCCAACCTCCTGTTCACGGCAGGATGCCGCCGAAGACGTCGGGACCTGCTCCGCGGCCCTCCTCCAGCTTCTGTGCTTCACTGACGGCTGCAGGCCGCTGTCCAGGGACCTGCTTCCTGCTCACTTCCTCTTAGGGGCAGGCCTGTGGCTTCCTTGGAGATTTAAAGGGCCCACGGCCAGATCTACCCCGGGGTCCACCTGCAAGCTCCTCCCAGGGAGTTTTCTCCTCAGCCCTACATAAGGGCTCCTTGCTCAGTCTGTCTTCAACTTGGAATTGGGTCGTTCCTCCCCAAGGACATGGGTCACTCCTGCCTAACTGCGCCCTGGATCGTCTTCTCTGCTGACCCTTCCCATAGTACTGTTCCATCCGTTGACTCCTTTCAAGGTAGCGGGGACACCGGTCCAGCAGGACCTTCACCGAGCACTCTCATCAGGTCATCACACTTGTGTCTCCTTTTCCAAGTGTCTCCTATCCCAGCGTCTCCTGTTCCAGTCTTCCCTTTTCTAGCGTCTTCTCCTCCAGTGTTCCTGTTCCATGTCTTCCTTGTAGTATCCCCTGGATTGATCTCTCGGTACTGACCATTGCCACTGTGTCTCTGAACCACATTGGATTGCTGCCTGACCTGACCTCTGCTTGAGACCTGACTTCCTTGGACTGACCTCTGGTATCTGACTCTTGCCTTGACTAACCATCCTGGACTGATCTCACGGTACTGACCCTTGCTTTCCATTTGGACTCTCTTTGCTGGCCTCCTGTGACCTCTGGCCTTTCTCTTTGGACAATGACCATGCACTCCTCTGAACTGTTTCTTCTGAGATCCTGCAAGGCCCACCTATGACCATCTCCTCCTGTACTATGCCTCCTGGTGGCAGGTGCCTTCCGGGTCCAACCAGAGGGCCATACCAACCCTGCACCAGGTCAAGGGTCCACTCATTGCGCAACAGTCTGTTGTGTAGATAGTATGTAGATAGAGTTTTAGTCATAAATTGTAAACTTAGGTCTTTTCGTGTATTTGTGGTTGCATAATATTTCACCTATCCTGTTTATGTCACACTTTAAGAATTAAATCTGCAAAAGGATTATAGAAATAAAATTTATTATGAAACAAAAGGCCAAAAACTATTATGTATGTATGTATATAGTATGTCATAGTTTAGTCCTTATTCTGAGGCTCTTCTTGGCTTGTCTCTTGTATTCATTAAATGGAACATCTCTTGTCACTCTCCAGCAATGGACTCCATTTGCCCTGATACCATTTTTCTATTGCTGCAGTGTCCTGGTGAAATCACTCACCATGCTCGTCGCTCACTGCTCTGAAGTTTGGTGGAAAAAAATCTAGATGTGAATGTAAGAAATGTATCTTTTGTGACATGTTGCAGCCAAGGATTTTGTATGCCTTGAGGAGGTTTTCAAGCAACTCCTTGTAGGTGTGTGCCTGGTTGTTTTTGAGAAAATTTGTTACTAATAACTGAAAGCCTTTTCATGTTGTCTTTTCCTTGCCATTTAATGCACAGTTTAATGCATCCTCTCGAAGAAGTACAGAAATCTGAGGGCCAACAGACACCTTCCTTTATATTAGCTTGACTTAACTTTGGAAATTTACCACCAAAGTACTTAAAGGCTGCTTTAGTTTTGTCCATGGCCTTGACAAAGTTCTTCATCAGACTCAGCTTGATGTGTAAGCGGGGTAACAAAATCTTCCTTCATTCAACAAGTGCTGGATGCTGATTTGAGATCCTTTCCCTTCTTAATTCACTTATCCTCTGCAATTCCCAAGTCAAGTCCTATATACTGACCTAGTAGCATATCTTGAAAACAATTTTAAGCATTGTTTTCGTTCTCAGTGATTCAGATTTAGAAGGGTTTGACTGCATTCATTTCAAAAGCATTTTGGCTATAATCCACTGTCATTGTCAGCTGCTGAGGAATTTGAAACTTTCAAAGCAAGCAGTCAGAGCACACTTGTTGCTTTCTCACTAAATTTCCCCAATTTACTGAAAACATTATTACAATAATACTGTCCTAAAATATACAGTATTTATTTGGGGCTTTAGGACTGTAACTGAACTTGGAAGCTGGATGTTAATAACACTTTCCAATTTGTTAAAGACAGCAAAGATTGCATGTCTTCTGCTGCCACTTTTGATGGAAAACCAAATGTCTATACACAAAAACTAGCGTTGTGGAAATCTTCCATGGTTGATTAGAATGCAGCAAATTTCAGCCTGATCTCACTGAAGTTTGTGGGGAAACTCTGTCAGATTCTTTTCCACATGGATTTTCAGAAAATCAAAGGTGAAGCCACAGAATCTGAAGCTGTTCCACTTTGAACTTTCCAAGGATCCACTCCAGTTTGTTGAAAATTAGACTTTTGCTTTAAAACAAGTTCATCAGACTGATTCAATGAACCTCTAAACTGTTTTACAGATTTGCTGACTCAGGTGATGAACCTCTTTACTAAAGATCCACATGCCCCTAACAAAAATGTGCCTTAATGCCCTTTTGGCTTGTAATTTTTCATTTAATCATATGACTTTTCGAAGTAGCTAATCTTCAAATTTGGCAGGAACCTTTGCTTTCAAAAGTCTGCACATTATGGGGTCAATTTTAAAAGCACATGGACGTGCTGATATTATAACATGCACACGCATTTTATAACATGACCACGCCCCCCCGGCTCACCCCTTGCTTTGGGCCCGTCACTTCTGCGTGTAACGAGGGTTACACGCATGGCTTGGCCCGTTGTAAAATGCGCACAGTGCGCACAAGGCCCAACCACGCACATAACCCCTGTAATTTATGCACGTGGCCCATTTAAAATTGGGCCGTAAGTTGTTTTTTTTCTGCAAATTGAGCACTGAAAAGTATTGTTTCTAAAAGTATATAGACATTTGGCAGCTGCTCCTGCTGCTGATTTCATTGAGCTCTTTTGGACAAATCTCTTGCTTAGGGTTCTATACAGTAAACTGTTTAACACATATGTTTTGTAACATGCATGTATAAATTAGCCACATTAAAAGTAACATGATTACATTACATTTTACCTTAGCTGGCAATTTAAAATAAACACTGTGATAGTGATCTCATTAATGATCTCATGGGGACTATAATTTTCAAAAGCCATTTACCTGGTTAAATATTGATTTACTAGAGTAAAGGGGCTCTCTGAAAATTGTCCACCTGTGGCCTAGTGAAAAGTACCTCTAGATTTTCACAGCATGCACACTTTTTGCTGGATTAAGGGACAGGGTTTCTGGGTGGAATTAAGGGGAAAAAAAAGCACACATACATTGCATTTTCAAATGTTGCACGCTGTTTTCCAATCAAATTTAGCTGGCAAAAAAAGTAGGTGGAAAGTCTGTGGACTAGTTGTACCTATGGGCAATTTTCAAAGGCAAAGTATACACAGACTTTCCTTTTGAAATTTTGCAGAAAGTCTGCGTGTGCAAAGTACACGTTGACTTTACACCTGAAAAGGCTGTTTTGAAAATTGTCTCCTATAGCAGTATTGAAAACCTGAATAGGAGCCACTCAGCAGACACTGCTAGTGTTGCTGTGCTACTATGTGCCTTCCTGTTGCGTCTCATGGTGCAGACGCAGAGCAAGGTCCTTAGCTCCTACAGCCCGCCCTCTAACTCCCTGCCTATGGGTGTATGGAGGCAAAGGACAGGGGAGATAGCCAATCAGAGGAGAGGAGAGCCTATTGGGAGTGCTTAGACATCAGAGAATTTCACGAGGAAACACAGAGAAACCTGAACAGTTAAGAGGAATAGACATGTACTGAAATATGAGAGTGCTGACTTAGGTTTATTGTGAATTTAGAGGCAGTTGGAAACTGTCATTTTAGAGGCTGTAGAGCCTGAGGCTCTGCAGCTGGGTGGCTGGGATCCTTTGGAGGCGAGGTCCCTGAACCTAAATAGGGAAACCCATTCTTGGGGGATAGGACACCCTGGTGAAGAGCTTGGAAGGTTGAGGCCAGGAGGAAGACCAGGAGGTCAGGCGCATCCAGAAAGGGCCAGTGGTATCCAGCCATGCCTGCTAGTGTCTGTGCCTTAGCACTGCCATAAGTCAATCAGTGTGCTGAGGAGCAGCCACGAGCAGGTGGACCGAGCCACTATCCCCAGAACTATGGGAAGTGCAACCTTGAGAAACTGATGTGCTCTGTCTTTGGGGGAGAGAAAGAACCAAGACTGAATAGCAGATACTTCTTGTTGTGAAATTGACTTGTATATGAAATAAAGTGTGTCAGGCCCTTCCTGCATGTATCCTCCTTTGTTGAATGCTGCCACTAAATGCATGGCCTCAGGGACAGGAAGGGGAGAAGGACTCAAATAGTATTTGCCAAAGGGTGTTACATTTACTTTGATATTTCCAAGATAAATTTAACTATACCTTTGGAGGTGTAGTTAATTGCTAGCATGCCTGCTGTTAGCTTTTAGGAGCAAGCAGTGTCCTGTATTTCTCTCCCCTTCCCCACATCAATTAAGGTTTCTGCAATCCTAATTAAATTACCCACCAGTCATTCTAGATGCCCCACCTTCTATTCTGTCTCACCCACCCTCTTTCCAGGACGGAGAAAGTGTCAGGAAAAAGAGAATGGCCTACCTTGGTCATACTGTTCACTAGTTCTCATTTCAGTGACAGCTTTACTACCTTGTATTTTGAACTATGCCTGCACTATGCAAACTTTTATCCAGTATGACTTTATTTTAACATACTAAAATTCATTTGACCCCCCCCAGAAAATGACAAAGTATCAGAACACCACTCTCCATCCTGCTCTTCAATCCTCCTCTCCTCCTAAATACCACTAGCTCTCAACCAAAGTGGGAAAAGCGGCAGCAATGGCAACAGTAGTACTGTAGTAGTCAGTGCAGGGCCTAACAGAAGGAGGGTTTAGGGTCTGTGAATGCACACAGACTCACATATCCTGCATTGCCTACTAGCTGCAAATCAGATTAGATTTCTGGAGAGAATGGAAGGGATCCTGTTTCTGTTCGGGCTCACAACCCGCAGTTTGGGAATTACTGAGCTATGTGCTACCTGCCGATTCTAAACCACTGTAGCAGAAGCAGATACACCTCTTGGTGTTTGCAACAATTTTATTTTTAAAATAGCTTAAAAAATGGATATAGATCAAAATAAAAGTTATTTTGTCATTACACAATCTTAAAAATTAGCATTCATTAGCATATTACTTTCAAGTTTTGTGGAAAGCTTCTGTGAATAATTCCTGTCTGTGTTTCATTTCTTGTTAGTAAGATATTCTAGTAAGTTAATTTGCTGTTTGGTTGCTCTGCCATAACGTTAAAAAAAAAAAAAAAAAACAACACAAAAAAGCACTCCAGCTTTTAATCTGTAAAATCTCTCTCTTTTGGAGTTAGCTGGCATAAATAATCTGGTCAAATTTTTATATTGGGGCATAAAGTCTGTTTTAAAGCAATTGATCAAAAAGGACAGATACACTTCCAGAAGTGACCTCATCTAACTGGATTGGGTGTGTCTCAGACCTTGGGGGAGGTAAAGTTAGTGAGAAGGAGAGCCATTGTGGTCAGTGAAGAGGCTGGAGTATATATTTGGTCTGGTTCTTTGCTAATTCGTTTGCTTTAAGATTCAGTATACCTGCATTTCTCTTATTGTAGAGCTATCTTTATAATCTGTTTAACATTGGCACATAAGTACTGAGAGATCATTTAATAGAGGACTATTATTGCTCCAGGAAGTGCCCTGCTTTACCCAGCTTGTCCCAGATTAAACTGTTTGACTCCCTCCCACCCTACCCCTGGGGCTTGTTTTCTAATAAAGGCTGCCTAACTTAACATTAGCAGCAAGATAAATTAGTACATTGATTAGTCAAGGAAATACAAATCAAATATTACCAAAATGAGAACTATCCAATGTATCTGCTGTGGAGCCTGTATTCTGAGGGAAAGCATCTGGAAACTTAGAGCTTGCCCAATTTGTGCACAACTCTCTTCCTTGAAAAAGGAGCTGACTGAGGTTAAAGCTCAATTAGCTTCAATTACAAGTATTACACCCACATTGCATTACTCAGAAATTAATTCCCCAATATCACAGAAAAACCAAGAGTCAAAAAAAGGAGATTCATTAGGCTCAGGTAGGACCCACAGTCACCCATTCTTGACGAATGGACAGCCAACAGATACACCCCCCCCACTCAAACAGGTCATTAAGAAATTCTTTAAAATCCAGGATTACAGTGGGCTCTGGTAGAATTAGACCTGTGATGAGGAGACACACAATGTACCAAATGCAAAAAGAACAAAAAGCCTTCTCTATATTAAAAACTAATGAAGTTCTTGAGAAAAACATTGAAGTGTTACCAGAAAAGAGAAAAAAAACACAATGCATGCAGAATTTCAAGTTCCATAACCGAAAGAAAAATCTAATTGAGATGGATAACTCTGTCAACAGTGGCACAACTGCAAAAGGAAAGAGTGAAGTGAACAACAAATCTCAACTAAAGTCTCATAAGGAGTCCAGGAAAAGCAATAACCTTAAAGAGAGTACCTGGAAGGCTATGACCACAAATGCTCATAGTTTGGGAAATAAAATCCCAGATCTACAGGCCCTAATGACAGAGGCAGAATTGGACATTGTTGCTATCACAGAGACATGGTTCACAGAATCTCATGAATGGGATACAACAATACCAGGCTATAACTTGTTAAGGAAGGACAGAGTGGATAGAAAAGGGGGAGGTGTGGCTCTTTATGTCAGAAACAACATCCAAGCATCTGAGCTGCAAGGAAGTTGGGGCAAGGAAGAAGCACTATGGGTCGACCTAAAAAAAGATGACGGAGCATCCATTTATATTGGAGTGGTTTACAGGCCTCCAAACCAAAAGGAAGAGCTGGACAGAGATCTGGTTGAAGACATCCATAAGATAGGTAAGAAGGGAGAAGTGGTGATCGTGGGTGACTTTAATATGCCAGATGTAGACTGGAAAATCCCTTCTGCAGAAACTAAAAATAGTAGAGCGATAGTGGATGCCATGCAAGTATCTTTGTTCAAACAAATGGTGTTGGAACCCACGAGAGAAGGAGCTATACTCGACTTAGTGCTCACTAATGGAGATAATGTCTCCGATGTCCAGGTGGGCGCCCACCTCAGCACCAGTGATCATCAAATGGTATGGTTTAATATCACTAAAAGAATAGAGAAAAGAACCACAAAGACCCGAGTTTTACAGTTCAAAAACACAGACTTTGAGGAAATGGGGAAGTACCTGGAGGAAGAACTAAAAGGATGGGAGAATGAAAGAGATGTGGATCAGCAGTGGACCAATCTAAAAGGAGCAATCACCAAGGCAACTGCTCTATATGTTAGAAATGTAAAGAAAAGCAAAAGAAAATTGAAACCTATCTGGTTCTCAAAGGAGGTGGTTGACAAAATTAAAGCTAAAAGAACAGCATTCAAAAAATACAAAAGATCCCAAAGGGAGGAGCACAAAGAAGAATATTTGTTTCAACTGAGGGAGACGAAGAAATTAATCAAGTTGGCAAAAAGTCAAGCGGAAGAGAAGATTGCCAAGGAGATAAAAAATGGTGACAAAACATTTTTCAGATACATCAGCGAAAAGAGAAAGGTCCAAAGTGGTATAGTGAAATTGAAAGGTGGTAATGATCAATGTGTGGAGAGAGATGAAGAAATGGCAGAAATATTAAACGAATACTTCAGCTCTGTGTTCACTAAAGAAGACCCTGGAGAAGGACCATCTCTACACAACAAGAAACTGGAGGGAAGTGGAATAGATGAAAATCCTTTTACAGTAGAAAATGTATGGGAAGAGCTAAAGAATCTGAAAGTGGACAAAGCTATGGGGCCTGATGGGATTCATCCAAGGATACTGAGGGAGCTCAGAGATGTTCTGGCGGGTCCGCTGTGTGACCTGTTCAATAGATCCCTAGAAACGGGAGTGGTACCAAGAGATTGGAGAAGAGCAGTGGTGGTCCCGCTTCACAAGAGTGGGAACAGGGAGGAGGATGGCAACTACAGACTGGTTAGCCTCACTTCGGTGGTGGGAAAAGTAATGGAGTCACTGCTGAAAGAGAGAATAGTGAACTATCTACAGTCAGGAGAATTAATGGACCAGAGGCAACATGGATTCACCAGGGGAAGATCCTGTCAGACAAATCTGATTGACTTTTTTGACTGGGTAACCAAGGAATTGGATCAAGGAAGAGCGCTCGATGTCATCTACTTGGATTTCAGCAAAGCTTTTGATACGGTTCCGCACAGGAGACTGGTGAATAAAACGAGAAGCTTAGGAGTGAGGGCCGAGGTGGTGACCTGGATTGCAAATTGGTTGACGGACAGAAGACAATGTGTGATGGTAAACGGAACTTTCTCTGAAGAGAGAGCGGTTTTAAGTGGTGTACCGCAAGGATCGGTTTTGGGACCGGTCCTGTTCAATATCTTTGTGAGCGACATTGAGGACGGGATAGAAGGTAAGGTTTGTTTTTTTGCGGATGACACTAAGATCTGCAACAGAGTGGACACGCCAGAAGGAGTGGAGAGAATGAGACGGGATTTAAGGAAACTGGAAGAGTGGTCGAAGATATGGCAGCTGAGATTCAATGCCAAGAAGTGCAAAGTCATGCATATGGGGAGTGGAAATCCGAATGAACTGTATTCGATGGGGGGGGGAAAGGCTGATGTGCACGGAGCAGGAGAGGGACCTTGGGGTGATAGTGTCTAATGATATGAAGTCTGCGAAACAATGTGACAAGGCGATAGCAAAAGCCAGAAGAATGCTGGGCTGCATAGAGAGAGGAATATCGAGTAAGAAAAGGGAAGTGATTATTCCCTTGTACAGGTCCTTGGTGAGGCCTCACCTGGAGTACTGTGTTCAGTTCTGGAGACCGTATCTACAAAGAGACAAAGACAAGATGGAAGCGGTACAGAGAAGGGCGACCAAGAAGGTGGAGGATCTTCATCGGATGACGTACGAGGAGAGATTGAAGAATCTAAATATGTACACCCTGGAGGAAAGGAGGAGCAGGGGTGATATGATTCAGACTTTCAGATACATGAAAAACTTTAATGATCCAAAGACAACGACAAACCTTTTCAGACGGAAAAAAATCAGCAGAACCAGAGGTCACGAGCTGAGGCTCCGGGGAGGAAGACTAAGAACCAATGTCAGGAAGTATTTCTTCACGGAAAGGGTGGTGGATGCCTGGAATGCCCTTCCGGAGGAAGTGGTGAAGTCTAAAACTGTGAAAGACTTCAAAGGGGCGTGGGATAAACACTGTGGATCCATCAAGTCTAGTGGGCGTAAATATAGAGGAGGTGGTAAAACACTGCACAGAGCGGCAGTAGCCACAGAGGCATTCACGGAGCGGGATGCCAGTGGCCAGTAGTTGTTCCACCTTCAGGCAGCAAAATACTGCACGGAGCGGCAGTAGCCACAGGGGCATTCACGGAGCGGGATGCCAGTGGTTTGTGTTCCACCTTCACGGAGCGGAAGGTTGGAGGGCTGCCATCTCCAAAAAAACAAAAAACAAAAAAACAAAAACAAAAAAACAAACAAACAAAACAGAGGTGGGTAAGAGTATGGGGCAGGGGTGTGGCCGTTTATTGCGGCAGTTGCTACCCCTGATTGAGCTGGATGTTCATTGGGATGCGGATACGGCACTGCTCTCTGCATTGGTGGAGGGGTGGAAGGGAATTGGGGCCGGAGGGTGCTGGAAGCCAATAGTGACGGGGGAGGGGGAGAAAAAAAGGGGGGGGGGGAAGATTAAAAAAAAATGGATAAACTGCGTAGCTTGCTGGGCAGACTGGATGGGCCGTTTGGTCTTCTTCTGCTGTCATTTCTATGTTTCTATGTTTCTATGTTTCATATGGTAAAATACAGCAGCACTGAATTTAAATCCATTAATATTTACTTTTAAAATGACATGAGGGCTATTTATTCATGCCCAAAATGTTATAACCACATATCTGATTTATTTTTTAATCACTTTATTGTTTACTAGCTGAACCCTGCCACACGTTGCTGTGGCTGAGCCTGGTTAAGTTGAAAAAACAGAACAGAGCAGTAAAGGTTACAGTTAGTGTGTTTTGTTTTTTTTACCCCAAATGAACAGCACCAGCAAAGAATAGTTTAAATATGCAAGCACACCTTCCTGCCCCCCCCCCCCAACCTGGCGAAATAGAGCAACCCACGCTACAGCCCCCCTCTCGGGAGATGTGGAGAATGAGTGGCCCCCCCCTGTGAAAAACACGCAGTGGAAAATAAGAACGGTACCCCACCGTGCTCCTCCCCGGCTACCTGTGTAAACTGCCAGCCGGTGGTGAGGGTGTGTGCTAGGGTTTGTTCCGCCGGCTGCCATGTCGCAAAACTTCACCGGTGAAAGTGGTGCGTCAGGATTCCTGACCTAGTAAGGGCAAATGTCTGCTGAGGATATGGCGCCGATGGGCTCTTGCCCTTACTATGTCACATGGTGTACCAATGTCGTTGTTGTCTCCGTATAGCATAGTAAGGGCAAGGTCCGCCGGCGCCATTTTGCTTGCTGGCATCCGACGGCCCTACTGAATGTGATGTGTCCCGGACCGTTCCTGTGGTGCCGGCGGAGAAGCACGGACTTGTTTCAGGTGTAGTGTGTGATCGGAGTGCAGTGCGTGGGTGGGTGGAAGAGGGTACTTTAATTTAAATTCGGAGGGTGTGTGAAATGCGTGGCTTCCCAATGTAGCAGCCAGGAATTCGTGTTTTGGTGTGTTTTGGGAGGGTGGGTGAAGTAAGTGACATTGGCAGGCGTGTGGGTAGGGGTGTGTGGTGTGATGAGTGTGGATTTCTGTGTGTTATGAGGGAGGGTGAATGAAAGACAATAGCCCTGTGTGGGGGTGGGGTGTGGTGTTTGAGTGTGTATGAAAGGTGTAAGAGGTTGCGCTTCCGCTGACGGCCACCAGATGTCGCTGTTTTGTGTAAGCAATTTTTAAACTTGTATTACCTGTCACAGGTGTGACCTATATGTAATGTAAGTGTATAAGATCCTTCCCGTATGGGAAGTGAATGTTGTGTGCAAATTTGAATGCATTCGGTTAAGCGGTTGGCGAGATTAGCGACGACATACAAACTATTTAACATTTTTATTTATATAGATGAGCAGAGAAAAATATACCATATCTTTTTCCTCAATTTTCAGATAAATTGTATCTTACCCATTATAATGTAGCTAATTATTACACATTGGGCCAGATTTTAAAAGGGTTACGTGCGTAAATCCGGAGGACTTACATGCATAACCGGCCTTTCGCGTGCCGGGCCTATCTTAAAAAGGCCTGGCGACGCGCATAAAGCCCTGGGACGCGGGGAGGGGATGTGGGCAGGGCGTTGGTATGGTGGTCTAGGCCGTGGGTGGGGTGGGGTCAGGCTCCTGGCACAGTGACCATATTTGCCGCTGGGTTGAAGTAAGTTTCGAGATAAAAGAACAAAGAAGGAAAAGGTAGGGGGGAAAGGGCGGGAGAGGTAGGGGAAGGGAAGGTGGTCTGGGAAGTAGGGAATGGGGGAAGACCGCATGGCTCGGCGCGGGCTCAGCACGCCCCTTGCGTGCGCCGACCCCCTATTTTATAACTTGTGCGCGCAAGTTATAAAATTGGGCGTACATGTGTGCGCGCCGGGTAGCGAACTCACATGTACGCCCGCGCTCAAGCTTTTAAAATCTACCCCATTGTCTTTTCAATTGTGTGGAGAAACTCCCTCTTTCATGAGAATAATACTGAGAACTTACAAGTCTTTGAATTAAGAATTTTTGGTCATTTTGTTAAATTATGGACAATTAGCTAGATAAAGCACAAAACAAGACCATCAATTGCATATGTAATACATTTTAAAATAAAGTCTTTTAGTTAGAAAGGTCTCAAAACATCTGGTATGATTTTAGTCAATTATCTCTTTTCTAGTTATTATTGGATTAATATTCTGTATCAGGAAAGTTATAATACCTTTGTGGTGAGAAGAGACAATCCTTGTTGGACCATTCTCAGTACAATTTTTGGCAATTGGAATTTCACAGTTGTGGTCTTCTTAGAACTTCAGCCAATCTGAACCTGTTGATTAGCACTTGGGACCCTAAAGAGCATATTTTAGCATGTACGATCCCAGAACCTTTATTAAAAAAATATTTAATTTTAACTCCTTATGATCATTTGCCAGCAGAAGAAAAGAAGTATGACTTACTGAAGCTATCATATTTGTAAATTCTGTTCTTAACTTAGACATAATTATTGATCTTTTTCTATTCAGTTCTCAATTACTGGCAAAACTACTATAATATTATATGCATCTGCTACGACCTTATCCTTTTATCTAGTGAAATACTCAGCCATGTGTTGGTGTCTTCTTATCATGACTATTACAGTACTTTAAGGAGTCCCTAAAACTTCACTTTCTAGATTTCAACATAGAAACTTAGAAATATAGAACATAGTGGGAGATACAGACCATACGGCCTATCTAGTCTGCCCATCCACATCTCCTATCCCTCAGAGATCCTCTGTGCTTGTCCCATGTTTTCTTGAATTCTGATTTAGTCCTCATCTCTACCACCTCCATAGGGAAGCTGTCTATGCATCCATCATACTTTCTGTAAAGAAATATTTTGTTAAATTACTCATGAGTCTACCCCAATTTTACCCTCATTCTATGATCTCTACTTTCCACTGAAAGAGGCCTGGCTCCTTTGTGTTTATTCTTTAGAGGTATTTCAGTGCCTGTATCATAGCTCCCTTTTTCCTCCTTTCCTCCTGGGTATACATTGTTCTATCTTTAAGCCTATCCTCATATGCTTTATGAAGAGCATCACAGATCATTAATCCTTTTAAAGGTGTGGTCTTGAGAACTGTACACAGTACAGACAGCGCCACTGTTCATTGTCCCAGCTGCTGGGGCGGGCAACTTACTTCAGCTCGGGAGCTGAAGTAAGTTGCCCCAAAAAGGTAAAAAAAAAATAAATTTAAATTTAGGAGTTGGGGAGGAGAGGGGAAGGGAGGATAGCGTAGGGGGTAAGGAAGCTCCCTCCCAGTCTGCTCCTTAAGCAGAGCGAACTGGGAAGCAGGTGATGCATCGCCGCGCGAATTTGCACAGTTTTACCCCCCCTTGCACATGCCACGGGCAAATGCACGCACTTATTATAAAATATGATGCGCATATGTGCGTGGCCCGAAGATTTTATAATGTGCACGCGCCGATGCCCGCATGTTATAAAATCGGTGTGTCCATGTGTGTGCACCGGGAAGCACCCAACTTATAAAATCTAACCATTAGTAATCATCACAGTCACCTAGGGCTTCACTATAAGAGTCTCATAAATGCTTAATAAACATAAACATAAAATTGTCAGACAGTGGAGCTGTTAGATCTTCCCTAAGTTCCCTTAAAACCCTTAGATATATCATGTCCAGCCCTAGTGCTGTATTTATTTATTTACTCACTCAGCTATTTATTTATTTATTTATTTGTTTATTTATTTATAGGCTGCTATATCCAGAGTCGTATGTGGCTTACAGAAAAGCATTCACTATAAATTAAGCAAAATCATCATAACACAAAAACTGAACAAATAAAATAAACACAGGATCATAATTAAAGCCAGGTAAACTCCATCGAGAAGCCATATTTCCTTAGAAATTTATTTGGAGACTAAATAAGTTAATAGCTTCAGTTATTTCCTCAACAGTAATGTCCACATAAAAAAAAAAAAAAACCCTCTCCACTTCGCAAAGGCAAGGATGCTATATGGAGTCCAAAACCCCTCCAACCAGGCTCTGAGAAATAGTAGTTTCAGGAGAATATAGCTGGGAATAATATTCCCTAAAACAACCCAGATTATCGGGATCTGTGAACACTGTTAGGCCACACAATGATTTAATTGCACTTATTTATTGTTCATTCTGTTTAGATTTTAAGTATCGACTCAAAAGATGCTTGTTTGTTATTCTCTGCATAAAAACAAGATTGACAATTAAATACCAGAGTACCAACCCTCTGACTCAGTAAAGAATTATATTGAAATTTCAGGTTCTTAAGTTGTAGAAGTCAATCATTCTGCATCAATTAATATATATACAATGTGATTCTAAGGCCCTAATATCATCCTCTAAAGAAACCAATTCTTTGTTTCTCTCCTTGGATTTACCCAGAGAATAACTGGAAAAATTAAGAGAAACTGATAAAATAGTCAGGAATGCAGAAATTCAAATAGGAGAAAAAATAGTAAATCTGGTAAAATTAAATACCAAGACTTTTTTTTTTTTTAGATTAGTAATAGAAGGACATGCAAAAGTTGCATTGTGAGACTCAGAGGTGAAGGGTAGGAATATGCAGAGGCTGATGAGATAAAAAAACAAACTTCCATAACAAATATTTCTGTTTGTGTTCATTGTGAAAGGGCTTAGAGCAGGAACACAAATAAGATTGGAAGTGAGGTAAACCTAATTTGATTTTCTGAACAGTGTGTTCATGAGGAACTAACTAAACTTAAAGTAAATAGGGCAATAGAGTTGGATGGGATACATCCGAGAATACTAAGGGAACTTAGAGATGACCTGGCAGCTCCACTGGCTGACCTTTTCAATGCTTCTTTAGAGTCAAGGCAAGTTCTGGAGGACTGGATACAGGCAGGGATGTTTCCTATTCATAAAAGTGGAAGTAAGGAGGAGGCTTGGAACTACAGATTGGTTAGTCTGTCCTCTATGGTGAACAAATTAATGAAATCACTGCTAAAACAGGATAGTGCAATTTCTGGAACCCAGTGGATTGCAAGATCTAAGATAGCATGGTTTTACCAGAGATTAAACTTGTCAGATGAATCTGTTCAATTTTTTGATTGAGTGACCAAGGAGTTGGATCAAGGGAGAGCGCTAAATGTACTTGGATTTCAGAAAGACTTTGACACGGCTCTGCATAAGAGACTTATAAATAGGTATGGGATCTAGATTAGAAACTGGCTGATTGGGAGTCGATAAAAGGGTAGTGGTAAATGGAGTTTTCTCATAGAAGAGGGTGTTGCTAGCAGTGTGCCTCAAGGATCGGTCCTTGTACCGTTTCTTTTCAATATTTTAGTGAGTGACATAATGAAAAGATTGTTGGGAAAGGTTTGTCTTCTTGCCAATGATAGCAAAATGTATAAGAGGGTGGACAGCCAGGAAGGCGTAGAATACAAGAGGAGGGATCTAGCCAAGCTCAAGAAATGGTCTCAGGTCTGGCAGCTAAGATTTAGTGCTATAAATAGACATGGTTTAATAGGACACAGGGAAGTCTTGCCTCATAAATCTGCTACATTTTTTTCAAGAGGTTAATATAATAAATATGTGGATAAAGGTGATCCAGTAGATGCAGTGTATTTTGATTTTTAAAAGGTGTCTGACACAGTCCCTCAGGAGGCAATATCCTTTGGTGGATTGCATACTAGTTAAAAAATAGGAAACAGAGTAGGATTAAATGGTCAGTTTACTCAGTGGAAAATGATAAACAGTGGAGTGCCTCAAGGATCTGAAAAGGGGTACAGTGAGTGGGGTGATGAAATTTGCAGATGACACAAAATTATTCAACATAGTTAAATCACAAGCAGATTGTAATTAATTGTAGGAGAACCTTGCAAGACTGGAAGATTGGGCATCCAAATGTCAGATTAAATTTAATGTGGACAAGTGCAAGGTGATATGTGTAGAGAAAAATAACCCATGCTGTAGTTACATGATGTTATGTTCCATATTAGGATTTACCTCTGAGAAAAAAGATCTAGGCATCATAGTGGATAATACATTGAAATCATTGGCTCAGTGTGCTGCGGCAGTCATAAAAGCAAACAGAATATTAGGAATTATTAGGAAGGGAATGGTGAATAAAACAGAATGTCATACTGCCTCTGTATCTGTTGCAAGCAAGGACCCTTAGGCCAAGGTGGAGTTAGCACAACCTGCAGTGAGGAGCCCTGCAGGACCCCACTGTCAGGAAGCGGAGTTGGCTGAATCAGAGGCCCAACTGGAACTTCACTAATACCAGCCCACGTTCCCCTTAAGTTGAGCCTTCAACTGTCAGGGCTGACTGGACTTAGGTGTGGGCCTCTGTGGAGGTGAAGATCGTTATTTAGGAGATGTTGCAGGCCATCACGAGAAGAGGTAGAATTAAAGACAGGCAGCAGTCAGGGCAGGCGGCATGTGGACAGGGTCAGGCACATGTTGTGGTCAAAGGCAGGTAGAGTTCACTCAGAGTCATGGCTCAGGCAGTGGTTGGTGGCAGGCACAGTTCAGTCAGTAACAGTAAATGGGCAGTGGTCAGAGGCAGATGGAGGTCAAGCAGCTTCAAGGACCAAACCAGGGTTAAGCCAGAAGCCCAATCTGAAGTCAAAGCCAGGAGTTCAATCTGAGAAGACAAGGAAAGAAGAGGAGGACAAGAACAAGGGACCACTGGATCAGGATGGAACGCTGAAGATAGATGAGGAGAAGACTGACCATGAAGACAGGAACTCAACACAAACCAGATTGCCAACAGAACCAGGAACAGGATACAGGTACTCAGGATCACACAACCAGAGTCAGAAACCAGAAAACAAGAAGCAGGAACCATGAACCAGGAAATGAGAGGCAAAAGACTACTTCGATGGAGCTGACCTATGCCAAAACACCAGAGTAATGGCCAAGAAGGCCTTATATACTGAGGAGGCTATGAGGTCGTCAGGAGGCACCTCTGGTGGATTCCCCTTGCTGGCCCTTTAAATTGCTGGCAGTTGGCGCACGCGGGCCCTATGGGCAGCGGGACCAGGAATGATGGCTTCCTGCTGGAAGTGTTGCTAGGTGTGCTGTTGGGCCATAGCATGGCCTGTCACTGTGTTGGAAAAGAAAGCCTGAAACTGGGGCATCTCTGGGCTTTATGGGCCAAGGTAAGTGCGGTGGCACAATGGAGGGGACTGCGAGCTGCTGAACATAACAGCATCTCTCCATGGTGAGATCGCACCTTGAATACTGTGTTCAATTCTGATTGCTGCATCTCAAAAAAGATACTGTTGTACTGTTGTACACTGGAGAAGGTACAGAGAAGGGCGACCAAAATGATGAAGAGCTTGGAAAAGCTTCCCTATGAGGACAGGCTAAAGAGGTTGGGGTTGTTCAGCTTGGAAAAGAGACAGCTGAGGGGGGATATGATGCAGGTCTATATAATCATGAAAGGTCTTGAACAGGTAAATGTGAATTGGTTATTTACTCTTTCAGATAATAGAAGGACTAGGGTGCAATCTATGAAGTTAGCAAGTAGAACATTTAAAACAAATTGGAGAAAATTATTTTCTCTCAATGCACAATTAAGCTCTGGAATTCATTGCCAGAAAATGTGGTTAAGGCAGTTAGTAGAGCTGGGTTTAAAAAAGGTTTGTATACGTTCTTGAAGAAGTCCATAAACTGCTATTAATCACGATGACTTAGGGAATAGCCAATGTTTTTTACTGGTATTAGTAGCATAGGATATATTTAATGTTTGGGTACTTGCCAGGTGTGCCTTTAAATTCTCAGCCACTGCCTTGGACAATCATATCTGTTTCCTTTTTCTCCTATTTCCCTTTTTTACTTAAATGTTGGTCTCCTTTGTTGTAACTCTTTTTAATTTGGCCCACTGTTCCACTTCACCTACTCCCTCCCAACCTTCTAGCTCCTCCTCAAGGCACACTGCCATTTTACCAAAGTTTATGTATTTGAAATCCGAGAACCTGATCTTCCTGTGACTCCCCTCCCTCTTGGCTGTTATATCAAACCACACCATCTGATGATCACTGGTGCCCTGGTGGGCACCTAACTGGATATTTGAGATACCTCCTTCATTTTTGAGTACCATATCCAATAGAGCTCCTCCCCTCATCGGTTCCGTCACCATTTGTCTGAGCATAGCCCCTTGAAAAGCATCCACAATTTCTTTACCTCTTGCAGATTATGCAGCAGGGATACTCTAATCCACATCTGGCATCTATAGAAGTCAATGGCCTTCCCCCATTGACTTCAATGTAAAACAATAAAATGAATGAAATGGAAAACAAATACTTCTCCAGGTTGTGAGCAGCCTTTCTTCTACTCCAAATCAATAAGGCACACAATACTTCTGCAACCAAAGGAAAATGAGCACATCAGCAAGCTGAATGAGAAATGCTGCATTAAGGTCTCTCTATGTAGCTGACCCTTGGAGTTTTATTTGGTTTTGCATACTTACATATCCCAAAAAAGTTATCCAAAATTAGGATCCCTTGTTTTCCATGATACAGTGTCCATAGCAATTGCCGCAATATATGTTTCCAGGTGTAGAATGTGTCTTTTGCCACAGTCTCACCTGAAACAAATAACCTCTCCCCCCCCCCCCCCACCCTTTATTACTGGTGCCAGCTGACTCACTTTCTCCTTTGTTTCCCTGAATGCTGCCTCCCAGAACTTTCACAGTCCACTGGCCACCACTGCTTAGCCCCTGACTGCCACTGCTTAGTACCAAGAGTAAGTCTTCTTGCTGCAAACAGTGAGAACTTAGATACCGTCGACACTGCAATTCTCAGAATAAACTGAACTGCACAGCAAAGGTGAGTGCAGGCTGCAGCAGTGCAGAGCATAACATTTGGGTGATGGGGAATGTGATGCTTTCAGAAGGAGAAAGAACATGGGGAGAGTTGGGGGAGGGGTATGGTAAGGTTAGAGGAGAAGGGTTGAGGGAGAGAATAGGGTAGACAAAAAGGGAAGAATGGGAGCAGGAGGAAATATTGAGTGGTAGTGAGATACTGAGGAGAGGTGAGACACCTGACTGGAAGGGATTGAGGAAAGTGGGAATTAAGTAAGAAGGGATAAGATATGAGTAAGAGATAGAGGGGTGAAGGAGGAGCAAGGGGTGAAAGACTGGAAGAGGAGGAGAGGTGATGTGAAGAAGGAAGCGTGACAAAGATTGCATATTTTTTACCCCATGTGTTTTGTATCAATCCTCAAAGCAAAAGTATGTATGTATTTTTATTTTGAAACTTGCCATGAGTACAAAGTAAATGCAGTCAGTTGTACCTGCTTTTTATGTGGGTAGAAATTTAATGGACAAGTTTGTGTGTAAAGTTGAAATGGCAATTGTGTGTACTCTTCCTTCACCGACCTAAAAATATGATCCCAGGAATGCCTTCTCTCAGTGTGGCTAAATGTATGCACATTGTGGGAGAATACACAGATTTTAGCCACATTGAGGGAAGGCAATATTCCGATAGCTAATTAATGTAGGTAAAATGCTTTTCACTTGAATAAATCACTTTGAAAATTGCTCTATAAAAGGAGCATTAATTATGATTTTTACCACAACAAAAAAATAGAAATCACTAACAATAGCTCATTCATGCTTGATGGTACTAAATATAATCAAATTTACTGCAAATGCATGGTTAAAGCACTAATTGATCCATCTTAATGTATCCTTAGCATGTTTAAAGACCTCCATGTTAAAAGGAACGGGCTGAACCAGTCCTAGTTTTACCTCCGTTATGTTGCATATGCCGGCCGCAGCAGGCCCACGGCCAGGCACTCTTACCCTCTGCTGCCCAATCCAGCATCTGGCTCCACTTCCCTCGCAGCTGTAGGCCCCCGGCTCCATCCCCAGGTCACCCACAGCGCTCCTGGTTCTACCACGGGCTTCTGTGCTCTGCGGCAGGCCTCCCTGCGTGGCCCGCGGAGAGACGCCACCATCCAGCGCCATGCCCCTCCCTAGGCGCACGCATGCACATCTCTGCTTCCTTTAAAGGGCTCACGGCGGGAACTTAGCTGCGGCCCCAGATGATGACATCGCTGAAGCTCCGGTATATAAGGCCGGGCTCAGCTCCTGTTAATCACCTTTGCAACAGGTCTCCTCACTTGATGTGTTCTTTCTTGCCTCCTGGTGATTCCTTCGTGTTCCTGGTTCCTGATCCCTTCGAGTTCCTGTTCCTGGTTTTTCTACTTCGTTCCTGTGTTCATGCTACCCAGCTTCCCTATGGACTGATCTCCTGGACCTGACCCCCACTTTGCCTGCCTACATTACTGATCTTCTCCTGGACCCGACCTCTGCTTTTTCTGACTATGCTATTGATCTTCTCCTGGATCTGACCACTGCTTTGCCTGACTACGTTACTGATCATCTCCTAGTCCAGACCTCTGCTTCGCTGGACCACGCTACTGATCATCTCCTAGTCCAGACCTCTGCTTCGCCTGACTACGCTACTGATCATCTCCTAGTCCAGACATCTGCTTTGCCTGACCACGCTACTGATCATCTACTAGTCTAGACCTCTGCCTCGTTTGACCACGCTATTGCTTCTCACCTGAACTTGACCTCAGCCTGCCTTGCCACTACTCCTAGATAGCTATCTGCCCTGTCTTCAATTTGTTCCACAACGCTTCCACCGTCTTCATCCTGGACTTGGCTTTTCAGGCTTCGGCCTGTTCTTGCTCAGGTGCCCCCTGTCAGACTTTGGTTCCTTCTGGCACCCGGATCTCTGGGCCTCCGCCTTGTCCAGTATAGACTCTTCAGTTTCACTGTTGCTGCCTCTGTGCTGACCTCTCCATCCACCCATCAACGACTACACACGGAGACCCACCTAACTCCAGCTGGTCCTAGTACCCAAAGGCTCAACCCGCGGGGAACTGGTATTGGTGAAGCTCCAGCTGGCCTCCTTTAGTCAGCCCACTCCGCCTGCCAATGGTGGGACCCATAGGATCCTTCCTATGGGTCGCGTCAACCACACCTCAGCCCAAGGGTCCACCTCCTGTGCAACACATTGCATGGAAATCAAAACAACATCTCCATGTATTGAATGGGGCAAAATGAAAACTGAATCAGCCTATCCCTTTTCTTCTAACAATAAGAAACATATCTCTCATAACTGTATGGAGAAACTGGAAGTGAGAGAACTTGTAATTCTTAATGGAGTATATAGCTTGGAGGACCAATGTACAATGGACATAGGAGAAATTGTATATCACAATTTTACATTGAATGCTTTTTATTTGTAATTCTTCTATTGGAGAGAGAGTAAGTTTTGCTGGGAAAAAAAACCCCCTTTTCTAAGCCAATATGAAAACAGTAATTAATAATATGATTGTTACTTGTGTGTTCTTTTGCAAAATTTAGTTTTTGAATGACTTAAACAACATGCCAATATCAGGAAACATAATTCATATCATAAAAATTATGGTTGGAAGTAAAGTAGAATACAGATATTTTCCTAAAGAGTTTATTTGTTTTTCTTTTCATTCTTTGGAGTTCTGTGTTTTAAATGTTATTCATTTTTTGGCTTGTGTTTCAGGATCTATCTTTGTGCTCAAAATGTGATCCATTTCAGAAAGGTTAAAGGTTTTAGGTCACCCAATTCTCACTATTAACAAATAGAGCAAGTTAGTGGCTCTATACATTAATTCTGCACATGGTTAAAACAATGCTGGGTAAATGTCTAACTTAAAAGGATTTTAACTGCAGCATGTTCATATGATCACTTTTGAAAAGTAACAATGGAAACTGAGTTGCCTTCCAAGTTTAAAATTTTCCATGTCACAGATTGTTTTTACACTACTTTATTATAGCAAATGCACTTGTATTTAACCCAAAGGATACAAATGAAAAACATAAAACAAAAGTATTACTTTACAAAAATGTTCCTGAATTTGGTGTGTTAATGGTAACGCAGTGAATTAATGTGTTTCTTGGTCCCAATTCTACTTTAAGATTTAATTCAGTATATGGCACTATATATACAGTTTATATAGTTATTCATACGTCTAATAGCATTATAGAAATGAATAGTAGTAATCTGGTGTATCTTTATTCACCTACTACCTCCTTCCTTCATTCTTTATTTATTCTTTCTTTAATTCAGTATTTAGCCAATTCTTCCAGAAATACCCAGGGCAGGTTACAATAAAACATACACAATCCAAAGGGGCGGATTTTAAAAGGAGCGCGAATAGGCCTACTTTTGTTTGCGCTCAGGCGCAAACAAAAGTACGCTGGATTTTAGTAGATACGCGCGGAGCCGCGCGTATCTACTAAAAAACCTGGATCGGCGCGCGCAAGGCTATGGATTTTGTATAGCCGGCGTGCGCCGAGCCGCGCAGCCTACCCCCATTCCCTCCGAGGCCGCTCCGAAATCGGAACGGCCTCGGAGGGAATCCTCTAACACCCTCCCCTCACCTTCCCCTCCCTTCCTCTACCTAACCCACCCGCCCGGCCCTGTCTATACCCCCCCCCCCTTACCTTTGTTGGGGGATTTACGCCTCCCGGAGGGAGGCGTAAATCCCCGCACGCCAGCGGGCCACCTGCGCGCCGGGCCGCGACCTGGGGGCGGGTACGGAGGGCGCGGCCACGCCCCCGACCGCCCCGGGCCGTAGCCACGCCCCTGTACCCGCCCCCCAAAACGCTGCCGACACGCCCCGAAAACGCCGCGACGACCGGGACCGCCCCCCGACATGCCCCCCGACACGCCCCCTCCGAAAACCCCAGGACTTACGTGAGTCCCGGGGCTCTGCACGCGCCGGTAGGCCTATGTAAAATAGGCTTACCGGCGCGCAGGGCCCTGCTCACGTAAATCCGCCAGGTTTTGGGCGGATTTACGCGAGCAGGGCTCTGAAAATCCGCCCCAATGTATTTAACAAGATTGCACATAACAAAAAAAAATTACATAGCATGTGTAACCCCTGGGTTGAGATCCTCACTGAGGTTTCCACAGCCCACCCTCAAATCCACAGGCTTAAGTTTTTCAGAAGACCATTACAATTCTTAGGTCCCTCTCTGATTTCCAAGATTCCCTGTTGGGGGGTGGGGAGAGAGAGAGAGAGAGAGAGAGAGAGAGAAACCTCTCTCCAAGACCCTGAGCATTAAGACAGTCTTTGTATACAAAAGTAATAACCACTAGGGATGTGAATCGTTTTTTGACGATTTAAAATATCGTCCGATATTTTTTAAATCGTCATTAATCGTTAAAGAGTGCGATACAATAGAAATTCCACCGATTTATAGTGAAAAAATCGTTAATCGGGTTAGTGCACACTAACGGGAGTTAGGACACAACCTAAAAACCCACCCCGACCCTTTAAAACCACTCCCTTAGCCTCCACCACCCTCCCGACCCCCCCAAAAACGGCCGTCCAGTACTCCTACCATGTGACAGGGGCCGGCCAATGGCACGGTTACCCTGTCACATGGTAAGGGCAAAGGGCCATCGGCGCCATTTTTATTAGTGGCAGCTGACAGCCCGAGAGCGAGAGATCGCTCCCGGGGCCCACTGGACCACCAGGTAATTTAAAAACGTTTTTGGGGGGGTCGGGAGGGTGGTGGAGGCTAAGGGAGCGGTTTTAAACGGTCGGGGTGGGCTTTTTGTTTATCGGCCGACAGCCCAAGCGCGAGAGAATGCTCCCGGGACCCTCGCTGGACCACCAGGTAATTTTAAAATGTTTTTGGGGGGGTCAGGAGGTTGGTGGAGGCTAAGGGAGCAGTTTTAAAGGGTCAGGGTGGGTTTTTTGTTTATTGGATCAGCGCAGCCGATAAAAAAAACACAATCGGGCCGGATGTAAAAAAATGCACGATTTGAATCGGAACTGGAACCGAACCGATTCCGGTTCCGATTCACATCTCTAATAACCACATTGGAAGCTGATTATGGTTTCTAACCTCTTTACTGGCAATGGTTAATCAAATATTGAAAATGACTATTTACAGCTACTCATACCAACCAATCCATTTACATAAATGGGGAGACTCTGAAATGTATGCTCTTTTTTGTTCTAGTTGTATAAGATATTTTGGATGGGAGAGACCCTGGGATTTTCATTGGTTAAGGTTAATCTAAAGTTTTTTAACTGAGTGGCTATTCCTTTAGGGAATTCCTTTAGGGAATAGCCATTGCTATTAATTGCATCAATGGCAATGGATCTTCTTAGTGTTTGGGTAATTGCCAGCTTCTTGTGGCCTGGTTTGGCCTCTGTTAGAAACAGGATGCTGGGCTTGATGGACCCTTGGTCTGACCCAGCATGGTGATTTCTTATGTTCTTATGTGTGTAGTACCACTGAACAACCACAGAATAGCATTTATTGTGGGGACAGTCTATATGATGTTTTAATGTGGTGAATGTGGAGTAGTGCATTGGTTACGAGTGTGGGGTAAGGTGATTGGTAGAAGCTCTTCTTTGCAGGAGGTATACATTAAGGGAGCATTTGATTGGAATTTTCCCTTTACTAGGCGTGAGAGGGACCTCCAGGATCTACTGGCCTTGAGTAGCTGGCCTGTGGGCTGGGGGGACCGGGGACCTCCCCAGTAGTGATGGGACTATGCAAGAGCTTTTCCCTTCAACAAAAGAGGCCTAAGTCTGCGAAGAAGAGGTTCTTTCCCCCAAAGAAATATCCAAGAGAGAAGGGTGGAGAAGGGGTACTACCTCCCTTTGAGGAAATGGCCAGGAGGAAGGAGAAAGGAATTGTTCTGACATGAGGAATGTCCTATGAAGGTCCATAACATGGAGGATATCAGGGAGTCCTGCGCATTGCTGGATGGGAGACGTGGAGAAAATGCGAGTGGAAGGTCCAGTGGCAAGGGAATCATGAGTAGACCCTCAGAATGTAATCTTTATGTCCCCCTTGGATATGAGTCTGGTAGTTGAAGGGAAGAGGTATTTGAAGGGAGGTTGTACTTGTCTCATGTATTTGGAAAGGGCTGAGATGTGAAATATTATGTACCTAAAACTGGGAGAATTTGGGTAGGTGGAATTGTAAGGAATGTAATCCATATATTTCAGTAAAATGTTTGGAAAAAGGAATAGGAAGATCTAGTTCCTGTTCAAGTGAAGGCTAAGGGATTGGTACACTTCACCTTGGGGGTATCAGAAGGTATATTGTGGGGAAAGATGTACTCTGACTGTTGTATCCCATGAATTCTGATTGTTCAGTGCTGAAATTATTTACCCTATTCTATTCCTGTATATAGTGGTTGTATTACAACCAGAAACGTTTGGGTTTATCTAAGAGTGGTGTGAATTTGTTTAATGCTTTATTTGTGGCAGTACTGAGGGATAGTTTAGGGATGGGTTCATGGAGGGGAAGAAGTTTGGTGTTGTCCGTGTCCAATCAAGGGTATGTGATCTACCCCTGCTGTCTCTATTCGGGCCCACTTCACTATCTGCATGACCTATAACTTTGAACCCACTAAATATATTTGGGAGATGGCCCCTAAATGAGGAAAACCTTTGCATCATTTTATGTTCCCTATGGTGGGGTTACATAAGTTTGACTCTTTAATAAATCTGTGACTTTATAATATTTAATTTATCTTTTAGTCCATTCCTGATCCTTGCCAATTACAACTAATTTAGAAGTTGTCTCCCAGACATTAGGACTCAGATTTTCTCTAATCCAATTCAAATGATCAATTTTATCCTCCCATAAGACATAACTTTGTTCAGATGAATAGAACTTCTTACTTCTTAGTCCAAACTCCTCTCTTCATTATCCAGATGGGTGCCGCTGGTCTTCTCTGAAGTCCAACTTCTCCTCCTCTCAGGAATGAATTCCTTCAGTGACCTTCAAAGGCTGATGGGCATCTCATGGCGAGAGACTTCTGCTTTCCTTTTAGAGAATAGCAATGAGTCCCTGGGCCTCTGGAAACTCAGGCTGAGGTTTCCAAAGAGTAACCCAAAATGAGGAAAGAAGAGTGGTTAGAACTTCGAACAAAAGTAAAAAGCTGGAATTTTTAAAATGGGAGAAAGACACCTTTTCATCTAGTCCATGCCCCAAGTTTCTTTCCAAGAAACCCATCGGGTCCTCGTCATAAAACAAAACAAAAGCAAGGAGCAAGCATGAAAGCATGCTGCCTCTGGAATGGGCAATTCAAAATCCACACCTACAAATTTTGCCTTGGATTTTTATTGGCAAGAACTCCACCATTACATTTTCCCAAATGGGAGAGCTATAACCCAA
Organism: Rhinatrema bivittatum; assembly: GCF_901001135.1. Classification (NCBI taxonomy): domain Eukaryota; kingdom Metazoa; phylum Chordata; class Amphibia; order Gymnophiona; family Rhinatrematidae; genus Rhinatrema; species Rhinatrema bivittatum. The sequence goes on from NC_042617.1 coordinate 138,359,172, forward strand.
CTACCCTTTAGTCAATTGGTATGCTCCTTTAGGAGAGATTGAGTAGAACTTTCTACACATGCATAACAGAGGATCAACAGCAATAGAATGAAGGTCAAATAAAAACATCAACAGGGGGATATTCACAAATTGTTTTGCAAACTATTATTTGGTAAAGCAAACAGTTTTGAAAGCCCCTCTAAAAGACTTTGTCTGTTCAATCAGTTTTTAATTATGCAAGAAAATGCGTGATTACAGATCATTGCTGAGCTTGCCACTTTTACAGGTAAAATCACTAAATAATAGACACATCACAGACTAATTGATCCACCAAATAGGTAGGATCCAAGTCATGCAAGACCTTAAACTCCATATCCAAAGCCTTAAATTTAACATGCTGGGTAGTCAGTAACCAGTGAAGTGAAACCAGGATGGGTGTGACATGATCCTTAGCCTTAGCCTTAACCAACAACCTAGCCACAGCATTTTGTATTAACTGCAAATGTTTGATGATGGTAACCCCAAGTACAAGGCATTTCAGTAGCATGCCATAACAATCACATATGGTACATGATTTTCATAAAATTTGGGGAAAAGAAAGCTAAATTTGTCTCAATTGGTGTAAATAATAGAAGCCTGTATTCACCACGGAGAGATATGGGCATCTAAAGTCAAAACATGAAAGCATTTAAGGCCAGATTTTAAAAGGCCTGTGCGCGTAAAATCTGGGGTTTACGTGCGTGGCTGGGCCTTGTGTGCACCATGCAAATTTTGAAAGAGGCCCGGCCACATGCGTAAACCCCGGTACGCGCACAAGTGCCGGGCCTCTTCAAAGGGGCGGGCCGGGGATCATGTTCTGGGCAGGGAAGTGTGTGCGGCAGCCGGGAAGCGTGCGTAAATAACTTCTACTCCCGAGGAGCAGCAAGTAATAAAATAAAAAAAAGCAGGCAAGATAGGTTATCTTTATTGATAGGTGGGGAGGAGAGGGGAAGGGGAAGGAAGGTTAGGTAGGAGGTTAGGGAAGTTCCCTCCCAGTCTGTTCTTTAATTGGAGTGGACTGGGAGTAAACTGGGGAAGGCCCGATTGCGTCGCCGTGCAGACTTTGCATAAATTCACCTTGCGCGTGCTGCCCACACATGTGAGCGCAGATTATAAAATCCGGCGCGCATGTGCGTGTGGCCACCCAATTTTATAAAATGTTCGCACCAGCAGGCACATGTTATAAAATGGGCACGTCCGTGTGCGCACGCCGGGAACCACGCGCAAAAGGACGCACTCCTGCATGTTATAAAATCTACCCCATAGTCACTTTGAAAATGTGAACCATGAGGATAAAGGAAATGTATATTTGATAACTGATTTACCTGAAATCATAGAAATAAAATAATTAATGAAAAGAAATACAAAAAGATTTAACATAAAATAAATAAATCAGTTGGAATGTTACAAATAAAATTTGTTACCAAAGAAATCAGGAACTGTGCCCAGATACCTCTAAAGGGAACTGAGTCAAACACAATTCTGTATAGTTCAACACAATTAGGACTCAGGCGTCTATGTTCAAAGGATTTTCTCCATTTTTTGATTATAAGAGGAAAGCAAATCTGGCTATAAATTATAATAAAGCTTCAATTACTTTATTATGAATAAATTGATATATATATATATGGTATATATAAGATAAATGAATATTTGCAAAAATGGATCCAGCTAATTCACTAAGGAATCTAGTCATCCAAATTTAAGACTTAGAAACAATTCTAGCAGAAAGTTTTACTTCACCTTCCATGATGAAAAATAATCACATTCTATGTTTAAAAAATACATCTCAGAAGCCCTATGTGTCTTGGAGAAAATCAAATAAATACTCTTTATTCAGCTTTTTATATTCCCACCTCCAACTTGAGGTAGCATAATACGAGATCTAGTTCATTACTATATGCATGACCCTCATTATCCATTTTGAATAGGAGGTGCCACTCTCCTGATGTCTTTAAATTAAGATAAGAGGCCAGAAATGTGTATGCACATGTTAATCATGACACTGTGACATTTTAATATGTTTAAAACCACGTATCCAAATTTCCTAGAAATCAATAGTGGAAAAGAAGAACTTAAGGAAAAATGGACATATAGGTGGAGAAAAGACAGTTTTATATGTATAGTTAAGTTACAAATAATGTTATACAGGAATTAGGTAAGATTTACATCTAAGTAGAAGTAAAAAAAAAAAAGTCTTATACTGTTTAACCACTTTGCCTTGTCCTCCTTGCTATTTATGTCACAAACTCCAATCCATTCCATATTGCATGTATTAAAAAGTATAAACTCCACAATGCATAGTGCAAAAAGTAGTAAAGATCATTTTTTTCATGCCTTTCCAGTCAGAAAGATCAAAGCATTAATGGTAACGGAAGCATTAACATGCATTACATATCTGTTTTATCTAATATAGGCTATTAACATGCATTAAGAGGGCTGTTAATGTGCTTTAATATACACTAAAGAAAATCTATGCTAATCAGGTAATGAGAAGCAAATTAATGCAAAATAGCTCATTACCTGTAATTGAATACAGTGTTCTTGGGAGATGCTGGAATAATGCACATTAAAATGTGAAAAAGTTAACACAAACCTGTTAATGCAAAAACATAACTATCAGGATTTTTGTGATATATCCCCATTGACATGCTATTTTTAATGCCTGTGAATTTATGTAAACTCATTTACATTTCACTAACATAGACCTTTAATGTGAGCTAATTAATGTGTGTTAACGAACAATATTAACACAGTTTTGCACATTGGACACTCAGTATGCTATCTGTGGTTAGTATTAGGAGCAAAATAGCGTGATTATCTGGATAAAACATAAACGGGCGGATTTTCAAAGCCCTGCTCGCGTAAATCCGCCCGGATTTACGCGAGCAGGACCTTGCACGCCGGCGCGCCTATTTTCCATAGGCCGCCGGCGCGAGCAGAACCCCGGGACGCGCGTAGGTCCCGGGGTTTTCGGAAGGGGGCGTGTCGGGGGTGGGACCCGATGACGCGGCAAATATGATTGCCAATTATATTAGGCAATCATATTTGCCTAATATAATTGATTTCGGGGGCGGGGCGTGGCATTTCGGGGGCGGGACTGGGGGCGTGGCGCCGGCCCGGGGGCGTGGTCCAGGCCTTCGGACTAGCCCCCGGGTCGGAGCATGGCGCGCCAGCGGCGCGCGTAGATTTACTTCTGCTTCTCGCAGGCGTAAATCTACGGACAAAGGTAAGGGGGGGGTTTAGATAGGGCCGGGGGGGGGGGGGGGGCTTAGGTAGAGGAAGGGAAGGGAAGGTGAGGGGAGGGCGAAAGAGAGTTCCCTCCGAGGCCGCTCCGATTTCGGAGCGGCCTCGGAGGGAACGGAGACAGGCTGCGCGGCTCGGCGCGCGCCGGCTGCCCAAAATTGGCAGCCTTGCGCACGCCAATCCAGGATTTTAGAAGATACGCGCGGCTACGCGCGTATCTTCTAAAATCCAGCGTACTTTTGTTTGCGCCTGGTGCGCAAACAAAAGTACGCGAACGCGCTTTTTTAAAAAATCTACCCCAGTGAGCATCCTTTAGCTGACATCTCATTGAGGAAGTGATATATGCAATAAAAGAACATTAGATCCTCTTCTATGTCATGTATAGTCACCTATACCAGATGTACTGGATAATTGTGGGCAGGTATGACAGGTATGACTGGATACATTTCACACAACAATGTCAGACAAACGGCATTTGTGTATCAAGTCACCCTTAGATAAGACCACTATTACACTTTCCAGCTCAGCTTTTCCAGTTGTGCTATGGTATCAAACTATTTATTATCTAAGATTAGATATTTAATGATCATTAAATGTAAAGATTGCTCCTGAGCCAAAGAAACAAATCTTTACTATAATACTATCTGGAGGGGTAAGGGCATAAGGAGTCAGATGACATGGTTAAATGTGAAATGGGCAAGGGGGCTTTATCTTACTTTGAGCACCAATTATGTGGTCATACAACCCTAAGAATATTCTGCCATCATGTGGTTTTTCTCCTTGCCTGCCTGGTGTTCTACAAGGCTGAAGGAGAGTCATCTCAATTCTGTGGCCAGTGTGGGCGGGCTGTCCCCATTTTCCAGTTTGTTTTCCCAAGATAATATTGGCAAACTGAGATGGCATCCTGGGGAGTCCTCCTGCCCATCCCAGAAAGAACCATTTCATTTTACAATATTTATATTAGAAAATTGTATTTAATGGGATTGTATATATAATTGATTTGCCTAATATGTGTTGTGTACCATTACAGAGGGAAGACAATATTCAGAACCATTTCCACAGGCCAAAAAAAGCATTTTACCCATAGAGATAGGGGATGCAGGTAGAAGTGTTCACATTGTTCAAGAACAAACGTACTTTTATTTGTGGAGCCTTTCCTGGGAACAGAGAGAGAGAGAGAGTTGAGAGAAGCACACAGTAGGCTTGATTATTGAAACTTACAAGTGTTATTTTGTTCTGAATAATTATCCACAGGGAAAGCAGGCCCAAATCTCTGTGGGCAATTTTATTTTAGGCGAGAATCAGTTCATATAAGAGCATGAGATATACCATGCTGGGTTACCCCAAGAGCCATCAAACCCAGCATCCTGTTTCAAAAAGAAGCCAGTCTGGGTCAGAAGTACTCAGCAGATCCCAGAAAGTAGATTTATTTCTTGTTGCTTGCTCCGAGGGATAACAGTGTCTTTCTCAAGTCTACCTGCCTAACAATATTTTATGGCCTTTTCCTCCAGGAGCTTGTCCAAAGCTCCTTTAAACCTGTTATACTAGTTATCTCAACCACATCCTCTGGCAACATATTCCACAGCTTGATTGTGTGTGTGAGTGAAAAAAGTAATTTCCATGAATTGTTTTAAATCTGTTCTGAGTTTCATGGAGTGCTCCCTCATGATTTCATAAACCTCTATTATATCCCCTCTTAGTTGTCCCTTTTTGAAACTGAAGAGCCCTAACTTGTTTAGCCTTTCTTAATATGGGAATTTTTCCATATCCTAAATCATTTTGTTGCCCTTCCCTTTATCTTTTCTAGTTCCGCTATGAATTTCTTCAGATGAGGCGACCAAAACTGCACACAATATGCAAGGTGCAATTGCACCATGGTTTGATACTGAGGCATTAGCATACTCTGTTCTCTGTTTTATTCTTTATTCTTTTCCAGATAATTCCTAACATTCTATTTGCTTTTTTGACTGTTGCTGCACACTGAGCTGAATATTTTATAGTATTGCCCACAAGAACACGGAGGACCTTTCCCTAATGATTCCTAATAAGGAACCCAGTATTATGCACCTGCAGCTGTCTACATTAAATTTCATCTACCATTTAGATGCATGATTCTTCTGCAGTTCCTAATAAACTGCTGTTTTAACAACTTTGAATAATTTTATCATCTGCAAATCTGATCATTTCACTCATTGCTCCATTTTCTAGATCATTTACGAATATGTTAAACAGATCCTTGGAGCAATGCATTAACTTTTCTGTATTAAGAACACTGACTAGTTAGTCCTACTCTGTTTTCTGTCTTTTAACCAGATACCAGTCCACAATAGGACACTGCCTCCTAATTTCTTGAGGAATCTCTCATGAGGCACTTTGTCAAATGTCTTCTGAAAATCCAAATACACTATATCAACTGGCTCAGCGTTATCACAAATATTTAATAAATTGACTACTTTCCTTTGCTAAAATCATATTGACTCTTCCTCGCCTTGTCTGTCCATATGATTAGTAATTTTGTTTTTAAGAATAGGTTCTATTATTTTGCCTGGCACTGAAGTAATATTTACCACTTTATAGTTTCCTGGATCACCCTTGGATCCCTTTTTAAAAATCAGCAACAAATTCACCAACCTCTAGTCTTTAGGTTTTGTAGCTGCTTAAAATGATAGGTTATAAATTACTAGTAACGTTTAGAATTTCCTGTTTGAGATAGTTCAGGAATCTGTGGTAAAATACAATCTCGTCCTCATGATTTGATACTCTTTAATTCGTCATCTTGATCTATTATATCTTCCAGTTTCACAGTGATTTGCTTTCGTAGTTCATAATCATTCACCATCAAAAAATGTTTCTGGTGTGGGAATGTCCCCAAAATCCTCTTCAGTAAAGAGCAAGGCAAATAATTTATTGATTTTTTTCTACAATTTCATTGTGCTCCTGTGGTCATTCTAGTGGTCCAAACAACTCCCTCACACGTGTTTTGCTTCAAATGTATTCGAAAAATTTTTGTGTTAATTTTTAAAGAGTTTACGCTCCTAACTTTTGGAGTTAAGCTCCTAAATTGGCCATTTTGAAAATTTACTAGAGCTAAATTCCTATATTTGTGCGTCTGGATTTAAGTCCTTAAATTTAGGCTCCTAAACTGCGAGTGGCTTTGGGAGAGGAGTTAGGATGGGGAAACAAAGTTAGGAGCTTAGCACTGATTTTCAGAACTAGGCACCTAATTTAGGACCTAAATCTAGGCAAATGAATAGCAGCCCTAAATTTAGGTGCCTAGTTCTGAAAATCAGAATTTTTAGCTGAAAACCTAGGGACCTCAGTACCTAATTCACTATGGGGCAGATTTTAAAAAAGTACGCAAGTGCGTACTTTTGTTCGCACACCTGGCGCAAACAAGAGTACGCCGAATTTTAATAGATATGCGCATAGCCACGCATATCTTTTAAAATCCGGGGTCAGGGCGGGCAAGGCTGCGCAAAATTGGCAGCCTGCGCACACCGAGCCGCGCAGCCTGCCTCCGTTCCCTTCGAGGCCGCTCTGAAATCGGAGCGGCCTCGGAGGGAACTTTCTTTCCGGCGCCCCCCACCTTTCCTTTCCTTCCCCTAAATAACCCACCCCCTGGCCCTAACTAATTCCCCCCTACCTTTATTTCAAAAGTTATGCCTGCCTGAGGCAGGTGTAACTTGTGCGCGCCGGGCCGGCTGCCGGCGTGCCATGTTCCGGTCCGGGGGCTGGTCCGGAGGCCACGGCCACATCCCCAGAACACCCCTGGGTCGGAATCACGCTGCTGCCCAGCCCCCAGAATGCCCCCGATGACGCACGGGCCACAACACGCCCACCCCCAAGAAAGCCCCGGGTCTTAAGCGCATCTCGGGGCTTTGCGTGCGCCGGCAGCCTATGCAACATAGGCTCGGCGTGCGCAGGGGGAGCTTGGGGCAGGTTTTCGGGGGGGTACACATGTATCTTATGCGCGTACCCCTTTGAAAATCTGCCTCTATGGGTTTTTCCCATAGTCACAAAAGCCTTAACTTATTTATTTATTTATTTATTTATTTATTTATTTATTTATTTAAAAGTTTTTTTTATACCAGTGTTTGGTTACTACCATCATATCGGTTTACAATGCAAAGAGTTAATTTAACTAATAGCAATACATCAATATAAAACAAAATATAAAATCCATGGTTTCTTTCGTACTTTATTAATTTATTAAAATACAATTTCATTTTAAACTTCATTCATACACATAACCAATCATAACATTGATCCTCACATACTATCTGCTGCAATATTAATGAATCTGGCCCTAAGTTTGGCTGAAAACAAGAGCCTATCTTATAGCTGGATTATTGAAATTGCTGTAAATATTGCATGCGGTAGAAAAAGGGGCATATTTTATGTTCAATGGAGAGAGAGAGAGATATAAAGAAAGAGAGAGCCTATCTACAAGGTCCTTGTATTAGTAAGCTATTTATATCTCTATAGGAGGCCCACCTAGTAAGTCGAGGTGAGGTTTATGTAGTAGTGTAGGGGTTAGGGGTCACTTTCACATGCAGAACAGAACAAATACACTCTTGTGAAGATATGATATCCTTTGGAGTGAGGAAACTCACACAAAGATAAGATTTGAAGAATGTTCTCTCGCCCTATCTTGATGGACTCTCTAGCTGGCCAAGCTTGCAATGAGATCCAAGTATCAATGGCAAACTGGATGAGGGACCCCCCTCTGTCCCATAGCAGTGATGGAGATGGAGCAGTGACTGATACAGGCTGGGACCGGACGTGTTCAAAGGCATGGATGAGTGGCTAGACACCACATGAGCCACCAACGGTAAGTTAACCTCACCCATAAATGGCCAGACAGTAACGGATGCACACATAGGGGGTCATTTACTAGGCATTTTTCTCATACACACAGAATGGGAAAAACACTTTGGTAAATAGGCCCATAATTTGGCATAAGTTGATAACTTTGCAAAGAACCAAAGTACATCTCTGATGTCAAAGAAAAAAACATACTTGCTGGCATATGTACTTATGTACTTTTTATTTGTTCTTCTCTGTTTCCACAGCTTTTGAGCAGGAATCTGCTGGTCCTAGCCAGCAATGCCCAGGACCCAGCTGGGAAACTCCAGGGAGCAGCCATCCAATACCAATGCTCCAGAGGCCCTTACAGATGGATGCAGAGTCACAGTGGGAGGAGGAATATCAGGTGACAGACCAATCACAGGCCATGTTCTTAAGGCAGTCCCTAGGCTCAAGAACCCCAATTCACATCCCCCTCGGTCTGGAGACATTAATGAAGGTAGGGAATCTGGACTGGCAACCTTCAGATGAGCAGCTATCAGGAACCAGCACCCCATGCCACCAGACCACATGCTCAGTTTGCATTCTCAGACACCATCTGCATCTTCAGCACTTGCACCGACACCACCAACATTGGGGCCACCACCAGCAGCATCCACACCACCACCAAGATTGGATCCAGCACCACCACCTGCAGCAGGCCTGTCTGCAGGAGTCTGCAGGTGAAGTCAGGCACTTGTGGAGAGAGATACAGGTCCTGATACGATCTGTAGACCGCCAAAACAGGATCAGGCAGGAAACCATGGCGGCCAGCACCCAAAATGCCAACACTATTGCTGCAGCTATCAGCAACCTCACCAACGTGTATTCCAGTGAGTTCTTTGTAATTTAGTGAGTTCTATGTATTTCAGTGAGTTCTCTGTAAACCGATATGATGTACCTACAAATATCGGTATAAAAAAGCCTTTAAATAAATAAATGATTGCGCATTAAGGATAAGATGCAATGTATGTATATGTCATGATGCTATTTCAATCTATTAATGTACAGGTGCACACTGAATGTACATGAAATGTACATTGTTTTGTGCATTTTGCAGTCTTGTCCTTGCAGAATGTAATTACCTAAAACAATGCCTGTATTTCAAACAGGGCACTACATGTATTTACTAATAAAGTGTTCACTGTTTGGAAAGATACATTTTCTGGTGATGTCCTTTCATTGTATGCTTTTTGTGTTTATGGTACCAAATGTAAAAGATTTGCTCTCCACATGACCTTGCATGCTCCATTGCCATGCCTCATTCTTATTCTGCACTTAGCAAGCATGCAAGACTATATGGGTTGTGGCATTACAATGAAAGCTGCGTATATGCTGGTAAGAAAGACAGCCAGAGGTAAAGAAGAAGGTCCTTACTGTGGATCTTCACTATTGCCTCTTGGTGTCTTCTTCTCAGGCCATACTGTTTGCTAACTCCTGCTTACATGTGCCTGTCTGTGACCTGCTCTGTACCTTCATGGACAACACATTATATAGTGTGCACGTACAGCTGGGGTGGTGTAAAGGGGGAACTTGGAGTCTTCATGACCCAACAGTAAATTTTCTGTCCCCTTACTTCTGTCATGAGTGCAAGAGTATGTGACCACATACATTTGTAGCTTACATTATAAACAAAATACATAGTGTACTTTCTTAGTCTTGGTACACACTCTCAGCTGCTGCCTTACAAGTACGGATGATGAGTGAGGGAGTACCATTTGTTGTACAATGTCCATGGCCAACCACCAGCGGTCTTAGAAGGCTGCTGCTGGTGCTGGGGACCAGGCAACCTTCCACACTCTGCCTTCCACCCCTGTACTGGCCTGCCTTGGGGGTATGTATAATACATGTGAGGTAAAGCTGACCTTACAGGTAGCAAGCAGTAGGGATGTGCAGACAAAAAGTTCATGTTCATAAGTCCATAAGTCGAAAAGGGGGGTCAATTTCGGTCAATATGGACATATGGAGAATTCCATAAGTTGAGTCTATGTCCATACGTGCACCGGTTCCCTAAATAAAAATTTAAACCCCTCACCCTCCTTAATCCCCCCCCCCCCAAGACTTACCAAAATTCCCTGGTGGTCCAGCAGGGAGTCAGGAAGCCATTCCTCTATTCCTTTGCGAGGAGCACGTGACGTCCGCGTCACGTCGGAGTGACGCGGCCGTCACGTGGTCCACCGCGGTTCCGCTCCCGGACCCCTCGTTGGACACAAACGGAACTTTTGGCCAGCTTGGGGGGGGGGGCCTCCTGACCCCCCCAAGCTGGTAGACCATTCCTACCACTGTCGATATGCTGCCCTGTCAGAGGCACGCCCTCTCCAGAGGGAAACCACTCCATCCATGTGCAAAAGGTGTCAGCTCAGTTTAGGTACACACACTGCCTGCTATGGTGTATTGGAATGCAGGCCCAAGGGAGCAACCTCCAAAAGCAATACCACCCTCACCTACTGAGTGAGCAAGCCACACATAGCATGTCAGTCACCAAGTGTCACACTCACTTATGTTAGCAGTAGGGACTAGGGATGTGCAGACAAAAGGTTTATGTTCATAAGTCCATAAGTCGAAAGGGGGGGTCAATTTCGGTCAATATGGACATATGTAGAATTCCATAAGTTGAGTCTATGTCCATACGTGCACCAATTCCCTAAATAAAAATTTAAACCCCTCACCCTCCTTAATCCCCCCCCCCCAAGACTTACCAAAACTCCCTGGTGGTCCAGCGGGGAGTCAGGACACCATTCCTGTATTCCTTTGCGAGGAGCACGTGACTTCGGAGTGACGCGGACGTCACGTGATTCACCGCGCGTCCGCTCCGGGACCCTCGTTGGACCCAAACGGAACTTTTGGCCTGCATCCTGCCTGCCTTCTGACCTTGGCCTGCCTGTGACCTCATCTGACCTCCTGAACCTGACCTCTGCTTTGCTGATTACTCCTCGGACTGACTCCCGGAATTTGACCTCTGCCTGTTTGACCACTTCTCTAGATTCTGGCTCTGTTCTTAGCCTTGTCATCACCTACGCTCTTCTGGTCCTCCTTGTTACATCTGACCTCCAGTCTCGAACCTGACCACGCTCTCCTTCTGCCTGTGGGCATGCCAGACTTCCATTCTCCCAGGAGTCCCTGCGAGGCCCATCTAAGTCCAAGCGGTCCGGGTCCCTACGTGCTCCTCCTGGCAGGACCTCGGGCTTCCAGTGGTGAAGCTCTTCCTAACCTCCAGTGCTCTACCCCCTGGGGGAAGTTGCTTCCTGGTCCCTACCAGGAGGCAGTTCTCCACTGCCTCAGGACAAGGGTCCACCCCCGAGTGCAACAAAACCAGTTAAATAAATAAATTACTAGTATAGCAATGATGTAAAGCCTTCAACAATCTGAGGCAATTGTGCACCCCCCCAACCTCCCAAGAACTAGTAGCTCCATTTGGTATCCAGACTCACCATTTGGGAAGCCAGGAACTAAGAGGTAAATGGTGACTACCAGTGTGGTAATTCAGAAGAGATAAATAAAAACTAGAGATGTGAATCGTGTCCTCGATCGTCTTAACGATCGATTTCGGCTGGGAGGGGGAGGGAATCGTATTGTTGCCGTTTGGGGGGGTAAATATCGTGAAAAATCGTTAAATCGTGAGCCGGCACATTAAAACCTCCTAAAACCCACCCCCGACCCTTTAAATTAAATCTCCCACCCTCCCGAACCCCCCCAAATGACTTAAATAACCTGGGTGTCCAGCGGCGGTCCGGAACGGCAGCGGTCCGGAACGGGCTCCTGCTATTGAATCTTATTGTCTTCAGCCGGCGCCATTTTCCAAAATGGCGCCGAAAAATGGCGGCGGCCATAGAACAACACGATTCCACGGCAGGAGGTCCTTCCGGACCCCCGCTGGACTTTTGGCAAGTCTTGTGGGGGTCAGGAGGCCCCCCCCAAGCTGGCCAAAAGTTCCTGGAGGTCCAGCGAGGGTCAGGGAACGATTTCCCGCCGCGAATCGTTTCCTGTACGGAAAATGGCGCCCGTTTCCCGTACGGAAAATGGCGCCCGTTTCCCGTATGGAAAATCGTTTCCCGTACGGAAAATGGCGCCGACCATACGCGTATGGCCGGCGCCATTTTCCGTACGGGAAACGATTCGCAGCGGGAAATCGTTCCGTGACCCCCGCTGGACCTCCAGGAACTTTTGGCCAGCTTGGGGGGGGCCTCCTGACCCCCACAAGACTTGCCAAAAGTCCAGCGGGGGTCCAGAAGGACCTCCTGCCGTGGAATCGTGTTGTTCTATGGCCGCCGCCATTTTTCGGCGCCATTTTGGAAAATGGCGCCGGCTGAAGACAACAAGATTCAATAGCAGGAGCCCGTTCCGGACCGCCGCTGGACACCCAGGTTATTTAAGTCATTGGGGGGGGGGGTTCGGGAGGGTGGGAGATTTAATTTAAAGGGTCGGGGGTGGGTTTTAGGGGGTTTTAGTGTGCCGGCTCACGATTCTAACGATTTATAACGATAAATCGTTAGAATCTCTATTGTATTGTGTTCCATAACGGTTTAAGATGATATTAAAATTATCGGACGATAATTTTAATCGTCGAAAAACGATTCACATCCCTAATAAAAACTGCATACTCACTTAACCCTACATTACATGCTGGAAGCTGTAAATTTAACTGAGTGGAGGACAAAGATAACTGTACAGAACAGCAAAGTCTAGCTAAAAGAAGGGCAGTGTGTGGGTGACTAAGTATTGCAAGAGGGTGTCCTAAAAGGGTTACTGGGGGTGGGAGAAGACCAATATATTTATCTAACAAAAAAGAGTTTCACACAACAGTGAACATGTAAATATTAACTTTTAAAAAAATGTACAAAACATTTAAAAGAAGAATTGAGGTGGGGAAAAAAACTAAGGAGTTAATTATTTATAGAAAAGAAAAAAGGGACAGAAACATCAGGAGTATTGGTCCTGAGAGGCCTAGGGGTCTGATGGCTGTTGTGGTTGCCTCATACTAATGAGCTCAAGAGTTCTTGTGACAGACTCTTGAGCATCAGCAAGCCATTCCAGGACTGCCACCATCCGCCTCAAGTTGACCTGCTTACCATGGAGTTCCTCCCCTATCATCTCCATAGATCCATCTCCACATGGCATCTATAGCCCACCGTGGCGTAGAAGCTGTGACTTCAGTACCAACAGCGGCTGCTGCCATGGGGTACTGCAGCAGATCTGTGAGATGGTTTCCGTGGACCTTCAGATTGTCATTGGCCAAAAAGGGCTGGCCAGGCTCAGGACCAGTCTCCTGATATCCTGGGCCCAAAAGGGGAAGGAGGCCCTACAGGGAAAGGTAGTGAGATGGCTGGAAAATCAGTGGCTATGGCAATCCTCCAAGACATTTATAAGAACCTGAAGCAGGAGTAAATATATTCTAGTCTGAAGGCTGCCAGAAGTAACTAAAATATATGTAAATTCTGAAGCCACATTGGTCTCATCAGATGAAGGGGTCTATGTGACTTTGAAGGCTCATTTACTGTACATCAGATCTTTAGATATTTTTTATGTTGGTCCAATGAAAGCTATAACAACCTGCATGTCAGTGCAGCCAATTTTTATGGCACTCCTGTTGAAATGCTACTTAGAAACAAATATGATTAATTTCTCATAATTTTCTCTTAGGTTTTTCCTAGCTAGTTTTTATTGAAGTGTTTTCATTTCCTAAATTTCTTAATATTTAAAGATGTTTTAAAGTGTGTTGCAGCCATGGAATCTTTGACTGGATACTGTCCCATTTCTTTACATAGTAGTCACTGAATCTTTTTTAGAAAATGACTAGTCAGTGATTTCACCCGCTAAATGAGAGTGTTGAACACACCACAGAAATCCAGTCAAGTCAATATTTGCACACTATAAAACTCGTATTTTACTGTTCAGTCATTTTACTTCACAACTGCTTAGAGTTGTTTAGTTGAGGATGAAAAACTATTCCAGTGTTTTCAGCAAAACCACACACACTGCGTCTACAGACTTAAGCACATACCTAACCTCTTTGTCAATACAAGGCAACAGTCCAACTGTACACTGGTTGGCATTCTATCAAAATGGCTTCATATTATTTTAAATCTCCAAGGCTTGCAAAGTCAAAAACTTGGACGTTTACTATATACATTAACAGGACTTGTTCCACAGACTTGTAATAAATCTTTAGAACCACATAAGGCTAAGTTATAAATATCATCTGTGAAGAGAAATTCAAAAAGTCAAAATTACAGAAGGGTGTCTGCATATTGTTTCAAGTGTTAAATGCTTTAATGCTTCTTTTAGTCTTTTATATCTGAGCTTTTTATTTTTAATTTCATAGCAAAATGGAATTAACTCAAATGCTAAATTGAGGTTCTAAGAGTAAATAAAATTCTCAGAATAATTAATATGGTTTGGTACGTCATCAGGGTATCAGTAAACACATGACTTCACTTATATATAGGCAAATAAAAGAACACCAGTTAGGTTTTGTTCTGGGAAGCCATACAAACTCTTGAATTTAAAGAATTAGGAGAAAAATGCTTGACAAACTTATTTGACTTAAAAAAAATTAATTAATAACAATACTAAAAGTTTGTAAGCAGGGGTAAATGTAGTTAAAGTCAATGAGTAATCCTGAAAAAAAAAATCAAATAAAAATATTTTATGTACCCCACACAAAAAAAGACTGAAATTATAACTGCATGCAACTACCTCCAGCTGCAATCGCTGTAGTATATATCATCGCTTTGTTTTAGCACAAAAAAGTACTTAGATTTTTTAGTTTACAAATTTTTAGTACTCAAGTGTTTTATCATCTCTAAAACCCTATTCTAACAAAGCCTATCTGTATACATAATCCTAAATATTGCAATATTTCTGAAATGCATAAATTAAAGGATATAGATGGGGAAGAAGAGATATTTGGTCTATGACATTTTATTTCACATGTTCTAAAAAATCAACAACATTGGACTTGACTCAAGGCTACCTAGCTCTGCCCCATGGAGATTTACTCTGATGCATAATGTTTTGCACATTATCTTAATTTCTCAGAATATAGCCCATGATGTTTTGTGATCACTTTAAAATTCTGTTCCACTCAAGATAGAAGCATCTTTCACACATTAATAAATAGACCAAATGAGAAGGTCAGCACCTGATTTTAAAATGACCCAATACTTTCTGGAAGCTAATATTACAAAACTCTTGGGGTTGTGTATACCTAGACAATAACAAAAAAAAAACACTTTCATTTTGGTCTTCCTTATTAAATTATTTATAGACTATTTGTTATGTGTATTTGGTATTTGATATTTGTTAAAATGTATTAATTGCTTAATACAAAATAGGCCTAAGCAATTTACAGTAAAACAAGCATAAAATTAAAAATTGGTAACAAAACATACACAATACAAAGATATAAAAATAAGGGCTAACCAACAACAGCACATAATAAACATGGGTGTGGTACCATGGAGGGTTCTTCAGAAGAAATCTGTGATTTTTTTAGAATTGTCATATAGACAAACGTCACCTTATCAGGCCACTGTCAGCACGGGCTAGCCATAGGCCTGCTGCAAAAGGAAGAGCTTCAGTTGGGGTCTGAATTTTTGTAGATTATCTTGAAGATGGAGATCATATGGCAGTGAGTTCCATAAAGATGGAGTTGCTACTGAAAATGAGGTTTCTCTGGTTGTAGTCAAACGGGCCAGACAAACAGAAGGAATGTCTAATAGTCCACATTGGGATGATCTTAAGTCCCAAGTTTGCTTATAGATCCTTAAGAGAGCATTGGACCAAGAGGAAGAGTCAGGGCTCAACAATTTAAAGGTGGTCATAGCAATTTTATACCAAATGTGTTCATGAATAGGTAACCATTTCAAGCTATTTAGAATTGGTATAATATGATTGTAGCGTTTCGCATTTGATACAAGTCTGGCAGCTGAATTTAATAATGTAGCGGTTTAAGAAAAGTCTTAGGTAAGCCTAATAGTAGACTATTACAATAGTCTACATGAGGAAAGATAAGAGCATGTACAGTGGTGTGAAAATCAGAATTATGGAACAACTGGCATAGTTCAGCAATTAAGCGTAATTTGTAGAAACCCATTTTAATAACTGATTTAATTTGAGACTGAAATGATAAAGTTGCATCAAGAAAGACGCCAAGACTTTTAATGGGATTGTTCAGTGGAAAGGTCAAATTATCAAGGATAATTGTGTCATTTTGAGGGACAGAGTGGGGTCTATTTATAAATTATTTCCCTTTATAGTGCACTTTTCTATAGATGTTGAAGAAATGTTATAAATTTCAGGCCCAATTTGTTTTTATGGAAATGTGGCATATTATAGTCAATATCTATTTTTGTTCAGTTTTAAGTGCTGAAAATATAGATAATTGGTAATCCACTTTGAAGCACTGAAAAAAGTGCGAAAAGCGGAAAATAAATATAAATAAAAAATAAAAATAAAAAATAAAAAAATGCCTAAATATCAAAGCGTAAAAGATATATAGTTGCATGTCCTCAATCTCACTAATAGACATATTTCAAAGGACAAAATAGCCAAAATAGGAATATACTCCTTGCACAACTAATGAAGCCTTTTCACCTGAATGTATTTGCTTCTGCCCAGTGGTGTAGCGAGGTGGGGGGCCAGGAGTGACCAAGGCCCCAGACTGTAGGGACCACCTGTGGACAGAAGAAGAGACCTATGGCCGCCAGGGAGCCCATCCCACCTGGCGGCAGAAGAAGAGGAGGCCTGCAGCTGCATACAGCAGAGGAGGTACCAGCAGCAGTGAGCCAGGACATTCTGAAAAATGGGGGAAGGTACATGCGGCCACCGGTAGACCCGATCCCACTGGTGGTGAAAAACAGGGAGAGAGGCTGTGCAGCCACCAGTGGACCTCATCCAGAGGCAGCTGAGCAGAAGATACCCTTCCCCTCGTCTGTGCTAGCCTGCTATATTAGAATTTGTGAGAGTGGCTTTAATATTGCGGGGCCTGCACAGAGGACACTGAAGCCGCGATGAGTGATCGGCTCTATCCAAACAGCAACTTGGCAGCGGCAGCAACGACGGCAGCAGCAGCAGCAGCAGCAGCAGCAGCAGCAGAGGAGAGAGGAGCTTTGAGGCTGCTGGCAAAAAAAAAGAGAGGGGGCCTGCCTTCAGTGTGTGTATCTGTATGAATGGGAGCTTGTGTGTGTGTGTGTGTGTGTGTGTGTGTGTGTGTGTGTATGTGTGTGTATATGTGTGTGAATGGATTGGTACCTGTCTGGGGTCTGTTTGTCTGTGTGTGTGAGAATGAATGGGTGCCTGCCTGGGGGTCTCTGTGTGTGTGTGATTATGAATGGGGGTCTGTCTGTGTATATGTGTGAGAATGAATGAGTGTTTGCCTGGAGAACTGTGTGTGTGAGAATGAATAGGTGCCTGCCTGCCTAGGAGTCTCTCTGTTTGTGAGAGAATGAATGGGTGCCTACCTGGCGGTCTGTGCATTACAAAGAATGGGTGTCTGCCTGGGGGTCTGTGTGGGTAAGAGTTTGTGTGTGTATGTAGGAATCTGGGGGAGTAAGATCTTTTGTGGGGGGAAGAGTGTTTAGTGCCTGTGCATGATAGTGTGTGGGTGTGTATGTGAGTATGTATGTATGTGTATTAGGGATGTGCAAAAGGAAAACATTTGTTTTGATTCGGTTTTCATTTCGCCGGGACCCAAATTTGTTGCATTCATTTCATAGGGGAGAAAACCAATTCGTTGATTAGTTTTATTCATTGTCCGTTTTCCCATTAAAGTCAATGGGGGAAGTATTTGCAGCCTATTTTTGGCTGCAGAATTGGAGTTTTCTTATCAATTCTGATGAAACTTCTGGGGAGCAATCATCAGAATGAGAAAAGAGGTCCAAGGTAATTAGACTGTGGCAAAGTGGCACCAAAGTGTCATGAATAGCCTAAGGCACCTTAAAGAGGCAAAGGGATACCAGGAGTGGCAAGAGTGCTTTAACAGAGGTGCAAAGCAGCAGCGAGAGTGTCAAAAACACCCCACAGCTTCAAAAGAGGGCACTGATAACAGTTGCATGAACCCTCGAAGACAGCACGAGAGGCAAAGTGGCACGACAAGTGGCATCAACATCCTACAGCACAATGAAGGGGGAACATAGCAAGCAGAAAAGGTGTCAGAAAAACCCCCAAGGCGCTGATAAAGGGACAAAACAGCAAAAAGACTAGTACCAACACACTGAGGAACCATGATAGTGGCAAGAACACCACAAGGAGTTGAATGAGTCATCTGGTGATTGGCAGCAAGGCAGAGAGGCAGAAAGTTGATAGGGGCAAGAGAGGCTGGCAGAGCTGAGGTAGTCAGGTCCCTGTGGTTTTG
The DNA here is from genome assembly GCF_901001135.1 of Rhinatrema bivittatum. Classification (NCBI taxonomy): domain Eukaryota; kingdom Metazoa; phylum Chordata; class Amphibia; order Gymnophiona; family Rhinatrematidae; genus Rhinatrema; species Rhinatrema bivittatum. The sequence goes on from NC_042617.1 coordinate 138,377,635, forward strand.
ATAGGGGCAAGACAGGCTTGCCCTGGGGAGAGTTCCCTTTCCTTTGCGCAGGAAAGGGTTCCCTAGAATGGGTTCGCCTCTAGAGTAGGATGTTTCCATTGGTGTCTAGTGAGTTCTCGCTGGTCTTTTAAAATCTGGTGGATGTAATATATATGCAAATGAGAATATTCAAGGCAGAGGCAGAGGAGGTTTCCATGTGAACAGCGGTTCAACATGGGTCAGCAGGTGTTAAGAGATAGGCTGGCTGCACCCGGGGAGAGTTCCCTTTCCTTTGCGCAGGAAAGGGCTACCTGAAATGGATTGGCCCCTAGAGTGGAGCACAAGCCTTCAAGCATGGCGAGTCAACATGGAGGACGTTTCCATGTGAACAGCGGTTCAACATGGGTCAGAGGGTACTAAGAGATAGGCTGGCTGCACCCGGGGAGAGTTCCCTTTCCTTTGTGCAGGAAAGGGCTCCCTGGAATGGGTTAGCCCCTAGAGTGAAGCATGAGCCTTCAAGCATGGCGAGTCAACATGGAGGAGGTTTCCATGTGAACAGCGGTTCAACATGGGTCAGAGGATGCTAAGAGATAGGCTGGCTGTACCCGGGGAGAGTTCCCTTTCCTTTGTGCAGGAAAGGGCTACCTGAAATGGATTGGCCCCTAGAGTGGAGCACAAGCCTTCAAGCATGGCGAGTCAACATGGAGGACGTTTCCATGTGAACAGCGGTTCAACATGGGTCAGAGGATGCTAAGAGATAGGCTGGCTGTACCCGGGGAGAGTTCCCTTTCCTTTGTGCAGGAAAGGGCTACCTGAAATGGATTGGCCCCTAGAGTGGAGCACAAGCCTTCAAGCATGGCAAGTCAACATGGAGGACGTTTCCATGTGAACAGCGGTTCAACATGGGTCAGAGGGTACTAAGAGATAGGCTGGCTGTACCCGGGGAGAGTTCCCTTTCCTTTGTGCAGGAAAGGGCTCCCTGGAATGGGTTAGCCCCTAGAGTGGAGCATGAGCCTTCAAGCATGGCGAGTCAACATGGAGGAGCTTTCCATGTGAACAGTGGTTCAACATGGGTCAGAGGATGCTAAGAGATAGGCTGGCTGTACCCGGGGAGAGTTCCCTTTCCTTTGTGCAGGAAAGGGCTGCCTGAAATGGGTTGTCCCCTAGAGTGTGGTGGTTCCCTTGGCATCTAGTCAATACCCAGAAGCTATTAACTGTATTTATACAGTTCAGCTGATGATAAAGGATCTTGAAGAGCTCTCAGAAATAAGAAAACTGCTACTCAAGTCCAAATTTGCAATATAAACCTATGTTAACTTTGTAGTTTACACAGTGCCTCTGTAAACTATGGGAACACAGAGGATGAACTAGAGTGCAACTACCATCAGTTTTCTATAGCACTAGATACATTAATGTTGGCACCTAAGAAACATCTAGTGAAAATGGCCCGTATTATGAAGGTCATGAAAACTATTGAGCATATGAAATCTCCAAGCTCCAAGCTGGACAGACAGGCACAGCGTTAGAGCTCAGGCCCTTGTAGGGACATAAAGCCTAAACGGACTTGACCGTAGAGGATAGAGGTCAAGCCCTTGCAGTTATGTAGAGGATAGAGGTCAAGCCCTTGTAGTGATGTAAGGACTGGACGGTCAGGTACAGCATTAGAGGCCAAGCCCTTGTAGGGACGTAAGGCCTGGATGGACAGGCACAGCATTTGAAGATAGAGGTCAGGGCCTTGTAGGAACTTAAGGCCTGGATGGACAGGCTCATCTTTAGAGGTCAAGCCCTTGTAGGGACGTAAGGCCTGGACAAACAGGCACAGTATTCGAGGATAGAGGTCAAGCCCTTGAAGGGACTTAAGGCCTGGATGGACAGGCACAGCATTCAAGAATAGAGGTCAAGCCTTCGTAGGGACGTAAAGCCTGGACGAACAGCACAGCATTAGAAGTCAAGCCCTTTTAGGGACATAGGGCCTGGATGGACAGGCATAGCATTAGAGGTCAAGCCCTTGTAGGGAAGTAAAGCCTGGACAGACAGGTACAGGATTTGAGGATAGAGGTCAAGCCCTTGTAGGGACATAAGGCCTGGATGGACAGGCACAGCATTAGAAATCAAGCACTTGTAGGGACGTAAGGCCTGGATGGACAGGCACAGCATTCGAGGATAGAAGTCAAGCCCTCGTAGGGACCTAAAGCCTGGACGGACAGGCACAGCGTTAGAGGATAGAGTTCAAGCCCTCATAGGGATATAAAGCCTAGCCAGACAGGAACAGCATTAGAGGTCAAGCCCTTTTAGGGACATAAGGCCTGGATGGACAGGCACAGCATTTGAGATCAAGCCCTTGTAGGGAAGTAAATCCTGGACGGACAGGTATACGATTCGAAGATAGAGGTCAAGCCCTTGTAGGAACATAAGGCCTGGACGGACAGGCACAGCAAAAGAGGTCATGTCCTTGTAGGGACATAAGGCCTGGATGGACAGGCTCAGCATTCAAGGATAGAAGTCAAACCCTCGTAGGGACATAAGGCCTGGATGGACAGGCACAGCGTTAGAGGTCATGTCCTTGAAGGGACATAAGGCCTGGATGGACAGGCACAGCATTCAAGGATAGAAGTCAAACCCTCGTAGGGACATAAGGCTTGGATGGACAGGCACAGCGTTAGAAGATAGAGGTCAAGCCCTCATAGGGATGTAAAGCCTGGACAGACAGGCACAGCATTAGAGGTCAAGCCCTTTTAGGGACATAGGGCGTGGATGGACAGGCACAGCATTTGAGGATAGAGGTCAAGCCCATGTAGGGACATAAGGCCTGGATGGACAGGCACAGCATTAGAGGTCAAGCCCTTGTAGGGATATAAGGCCTGGATGGACAGGCACAGCATTTTAGGTCAGGCCCTTGTAAATACCCAGAAGCTATTAACTGTACTTAATACTTATGCATTTCAGCTGATGACAAAGGAACTTGAAGAGCTCTCAGAAATAAGAAAACTGCTACTCAAGTCCAAATCAACCTATGTTGACTTTGTAGTTTACACAGTGCCTCTATAAACTATGGGAACACAGAGGATGAACTAGAGTGCAACTACCACCAGTTTTCTATCGATCTAGAAACATTAATGTTGGCATCTAAGAAAGATTTAGGGAAAATGGCCCATATTATAAAGGTCATAAAAACTATTGAGCATATGAAATATTCAAACTCCAAACATCTTAAGTCAGCTTTTTATGTTCTTATATTCCAAATGTTGAAAAACATGAAAAAGAATATTCTGGAAAGAAGTAATACACAAATACATGAAACTGAAATTAAAAATACTAGAACTAAACTCAGACAGGCACAGCGTTTGAGGTCAAACCCTTGTAGGGACATACGGCCTGGACAGTGGACAGACTGGCACAGCATTTGAGGTCAGGTACATGTGCTGATATTATCTGGAACATAGGAGGCAGTTGGAGCTGCTACAAGGCTTTCAATTGCTTTTATTCATCTTGCCATTCACAGGGAAATTTGGAAACCCAACAAAGGCATGTTTATTTTCAAAAACACTAGCATTTCCATCAACTCTCGTGCCAGTCTTGAGCGGTGAGGGCTCATGATATCCCCTGTCATTGAAAATACACATTCACTGGGCATACTGGTTGGTGGAAATGACAGATATCGCTGAGCCACTTTGGCTAGGTGTGGCCAGACAGTGGACTTGTGTGCTGGCATCTCCTTTGCTTGGGTAGGCTGAGAGTCACTCATGCCAGCTGCTTTCTAGCCCATAGCACAAAAAATGAATCTTTATTGGTAACATGCCTTTGGCATACTGAAGTGGAGGAGGAGTGCTGTTCCTGCTTGGGCTAGCAGGAGGAGGAGGAATGCTGTTCCTCCTTGGGCTAGCACAACTCTCTGAAGTGTCCGCCGTTTCCTCCTCTGCTTCATGCCTAATCTGTCTCTGCCTATGGCTCTCCTCTTCACGGACTTTTGCTAATAGCCGGTCCTTCACAAATGAGAGACAATTGGACTGTAGGGCGAGTTTCCCTTTCACACGGGGATCACAGACTGTGGCGAGCATGTTTGTGTGGTCTTATGTTAAAGGCCTTAATCTCTCTTGCACCTGCTTCTGTAAAATGTCCAGACAATGCAGCACCTCAGCTGTCATTCCTTCTTCCTGTTTAAAGGCCTCCAAATTTTCCTCCAGGAAATTAACTATAGGGATGATGTCAGCCAAGATGGCACTTCTGGAACTCAGCTCCTCCGTGACATCCTTGAAGGGCTGCAGGATTTTACCAGCTGACTCATGACCCAAGGGAAGTCTTGCCTAACAAACCTGCTTCAATTTTTTGAAGGGGTTAATAAACATGTGGATAAAGGTGAACCGGTAGATGTAGTGTATTTGGATTTTCAGAAGGCGTTTGACAAAGTCCCTCATGAGAGGCTTCTATGAAAACTAAAAAGTCATGGGATAGGAGGCGATGTCCTTTCGTGGATTACAAACTGGTTAAAAGACAGGAAACAGAGAGTAGGACTAAATGGTCAATTTTCTCAGTGGAAAAGGATAAACAGTGGAGTGCCTCAGGGATCTGTACTTGGACCGGTGCTTTTCAATATATATATAAATGATCTGGAAAGGAATACGACGAGTGACGTTATCAAATTTGCGGATGATACAAAATTATTCAGAGTAGTTAAATCACAAGCAGACTGTGATACATTACAGGAGGACCTTGCAAGACTGGAAGATTGGGCATCCAAATGGCAGATGAAATTTAATGTGGACAAGTGCAAGGTGTTGCTTAGAGGGAAAAATAACCCTTGCTGTAGTTACACGATGTTTGGTTCCATATTAGGAACTACCACCCAAGAAAAAGATCTAGGCGTCATAGTAGATAATACATTGAAATTGTCGGCTCAGTGTGCTGCAGCAGTCAAAAAAGCAAATAGAATGTTAGGAATTATTAGGAAGGGAATGGTTAATGAAACAGAAAATGTTATAATGCCTCTGTATCGCTTCATGGTGAAATCACACCTTGAATACTGTGTACAATTCTGGTCGCCGTATCTCAAAAAAGATATAGTTGCAATGGAGAAGGTACAGACATGGGCAACCAAAATGATAAACGGGATGGAACAGCTCCCCTATGAGAAAAGGCTGAAGAGGTTAGGGCTTTTCAGCTTGGAGAAGAGACGGCTGAGGGGGGATATAATAGAGGTCTTTAAGATCATTGTTACGAGCGCGCGCGGGCGCGGTCGTCTCGAGCTGGTGGTGAGCCCATGCCATGGCGAAAGCTAGGGAGGAGCCCCAGCCACACCGTGGGAGGTGAGCTGGGCAGGCATGGAGAGCCAGGCGGGTACAGAAGCAGGGAGTCCGACCCTCAGCCGGACCTGCACGCCCATGGTAGCCAACACGGGGAAGTTGACTGATGAACGGTCCTCCGACTGTTCCCGGCCCTTTCGGACCTGCCGCAGGGAACGGCAATGGGCAGCAGGCCGGAACGAGGCGAGGGCAGACAGAGTCCTTCACACTGAGACGTCAGACGGGGGCTAAAGCAGACATCCAAAACAGGCTGAAGCAAGACGTTGAAGACATCAGGACGAGGGCAAAGGCTGAAGCAGACATCGTAGACAGGCTGAAGCAAGACATTGTAGAAGAGGGCAGGAAGGAAGACACGGGCACTGTCCATTAGGGCGCCCTACTCAGCCAGCACAGCTGGACTGGTCACGGACCACCCCGTCCCATACGCACCCTACTCAGCCCAGGAAGGCTGGTCGCGGACCACGCTGGGAACAGGAGAGTGCTGGGAAGATCCAGGCGAACAGGAACTCCGATGCTGGGATACTGACATCCGAAGCCCCTTCGGCTGGCAGGAACAGAAGCTCAAGAGCCCGGGGGATGAATCCCTCCTGTTGGCCACTCCAGGGCCCAACAGGACAGAAGGCTCAGGAACCAGACGAAGACACAGGGCAGAACAACCGGAACTGGAACAGGAACGGAATCAGGCAGCTTCAGGAACAGACATCAAGGCAGAGACACTGGACAGGGATCCATCAAAGCAAATGTGATCACGGAAGACCTGGATCAGCAAGGTTACAGACGACTGTAGGACCTGATCCGAAGGTCAGTTGCAAATGAAAAGGAAGTCCTTATATACTGGAGGTAGAAGGCAACTCCCTGGGAGGAGCTTGCCAGGACCGCCCACCGCTGGCCCTATAAATAAGGAGGAGAGCTGCGGGCCGGCCCCTAGGGAAGGGCGTCGCCAAACAGGAAGTCCAAACGCTGGCATGCAAGCCACAGGCACAGCTAGGCCTCTCGGGCCCTGGAGCAAGTCCCGGATGGAACACAGGCGAGGCCCTGGCTTTGGAGCGGCCTCTGGGAGGAAGGTAAGATACCTCCTGTAGCGCAGCAACAGGGGGGATCGCAACAATCATGAGAGGTCTTGAACGAGTAGATGTGACTCGGTTATTTACACTTTCGAATAATAGAAGGACTAGGAGGCATTCCATGAAGTTAGCAAGTAGCACATTTAAGACTAATCAGAGAAAATTCTTTTTCACTCAACACACAATAAAGCTCTGGAATTTGTTGCCAGAGGATGTGGTTAGTGCAGTTAGTGTAGCTGGGTTCAAAAAAGGTTTGGATAAGTTCTTGGCAGAGAAGTCCATTAACTGCTATTAATCAAGTTTACTTAGGGAATAGCCACTGCTGTTAATTGCATCAGTAGCATGGGATCTTCTAGGTGTTTGGGTAATTGCCAGATTCTTGTGGTCTGGTTTGGCCTCTGTTGGAAACAGGATGCTGGGCTTGATGGACCCTTGGTCTGACCCAGCAAGGTAATTTCTTATGTTCTTATGTTCTTATGATGCCCTAGGGGATTATGTACACCTATGTCCATTGAATCAGAAAGTTCATGAAGGGGTGTCTGCAGCTCCTCTAACCTCTGCAGCATCATAAAGGTGGAATTCCACCGGGTGGCAATGTTTTGAATGAGTTGCTTGTGAGGTATGTCCAAGTCAGTCTGCTTTTGTTGGAGAACCTGCCCTGCCTTCACACTTCTGTGGAAGTGCACTGCTATGTTCCTGCACTTGTGTATTAACGTATGCAGGTATTCATTCTCTTGGTGATTGGACTCCAATCCCAGAGCTGACTTCACTACCAGGTGCAGAGTATGTGCAAAACATCGGATGTTCTGAAAGCGCCTGTCGTATATTGCCTTTACCATGTTTGCACCATTGTCTGTGACAAAGAACCCTGCCTGAGGATTCCTGTATTGCTGGTGTAGTTGCCAGCCCGCCAGCATCTGTCTGATGCATGCTAGAATATTGGCTGAGGTATGGGCCTTGTCTGTCAGGTGGGTGTGCAGTAAAGCCCACCTCTACCCTGATACCTGTTCAGTAATAGAGCTGCTGCCTGCCCCTGCCTCAGCCAGTTCCCACCAGTGTGCTGTCAGGGATAGGTAAGAGTGTGCTGCATTCATGGCGGTCCAGATATCGCAGGTGAAAAGCACACTCCCCTGTGCCTTAGCTAGCAGCGCTTGGATACGACTGCAACACTGGTTGTACAGGCTGGGGATGACCTTTCTGCTCAGTGTGGTTCTGGAGGAGACTTTGTAATTTGGAATTAAGAACTTCAGCAAATGCTTGAAACCCACATTCTCTACTATCTGCAAGGGCTGGTCATCAAGGGAAATCATTTCCCCAATGTTCCTGGTTATAATCTTTGAGGCTACCTGCCTCCTTCCCCGGGATAGCGTTACCGAACACCACCCCCATTTCCTCCATGGTGGGTTGTTGCTTCTGCCACATGGCAGGGGGCTGCTGGCCTGCCATCTGACTGCTAGAAGGGGCTGAGGGCATGGAGTAACTCTGCTCCTTTTCAACCACGTTACACTGCCTGGAAAAAGGGGTCCCCTGACTGGTACTACCACCATTCCCAGGTAGCAGTACTGTTGTTGGGTGTTGCCTCTTCATATGATGCATCATGCCAAAATTAGTTAGATGTCCCATTTGCTTGCCTCTGCTAAAAGCCCTGGCACAGTAATTGCAGTGAGCAAAACGTGAGTCCTCTGTCACTTTAAAGTGGCTCCAGATCACAGATTTCTTTCATGATCCCTTCTCTATAGCCTTCGGGGTGGATGCTGGCACTGGAGCTGAAGTAGTGGGTGCACCCTGAGAAGCAATGCCAGGGGCATCAGTCACACTATGTGCCTGCGCTGACTGCTCTTCCTCCTCCTCCTCATGATCAGGTTCATCTCTCTCCCGCAGCACTGAAGTGGAGGCTAAGACAGGGCTAACTAATCCTCCTAAACCTTCTTCAGCTATTACTTCTTCCATTTCTGATGATGAGAATCCCACAGAAGATGATTCTTCATCGGAATCAGAAGCAAACAGTGCCTGCACTACATTGTCAATGTTAAGTTGAGTCTGCTGTTTCACTGCTGCTTTTGGGTGTCGCCCTTTAGTCTTGCATGGCTCAGCCTCCCCTTCTCTCACCTCCAAAACTACAGGGTCAGAAACAGGTGGCAGCAATGCATCATCTTTAAATTTCATTTTTTCCCAGATGGAACTGCCTGCCCCTCCAGAGATTTTAGATTGGAACAGGTCCCTTTTTAACTTTAATGGGGGACTGGCACTGCCTTTTGAAGTGCCTCCTCTGCCAGTCCTAATCACTTGACCACATCTAGCTTTCCCTGACATTAGGGATTTCAATTAAAAGAATTATTTCCAAAAGAGGCCCACTGGGGATAGTACCACTGTCCCAATATATGTGAATCTACTAACCGCCCCCAAGGCCTACGAGGCAGTGCCTGGATGTACACTTCTACTAGGATCGCTGTATATGCACACACCAAGCTTGTAACTACAAAAGAGGCCTACTGTGGATTTGGCTTCAGAGAACCCCGCTGCCCCAATATATGTGAGTCTGCTAACCGCCCTCAGGCCCATGAGGCAGTGCCTGGATGTACTCTAAAACTGGGACCGCTGTATGTGCATATACCAAGCTTATAACGACAAAACAGGCCCACTGGGGATTTGACTTCAGAGAGCACCACTGTCCCAATATATGTGAGTCTGCTAACCGCCTCCAGGCCCACGAGGAAGTGCCTGGATATGCACTTCTCCTGGGACTGCTGTATGTGCATACAACAAGCTTGTAACTACAAAAGAGGCCCACTGGGGATTTGGCTGCAGAGAGCACTGCTGTCCCAATATATGTGAGTCTGCTAACTGTCCCCAGGCCCACGAAGCAGTGCCTGGATATGCACGTCTCCTGGGACTGCTGTATGTGCACACAACAAGCTTGTAACTACAAAAGAGGCCCACTGGGGATTTGGCTTCAGAAAGCACTGCTGCCCCAATATATGTGAGTCTGCTAACCGCCCCCAGGCCCACGAGGCTCTGCCTGGATGTACACTAAAACTTGGACCATTGTATGTGCACACACCAAGCTTGTAACTACAAAAGAGCCCCACTGGGGATTTGGCTTCAGAGAGTACTGCTGTTCCAATATATGTGAGTCTGTTAACCACCCCCCAGGCTCACGAAGCAGTGCCTGGATGTACACTTCTCCAAGCTTGGAACTACAAAAGAGGCCCACTGGGGATTTGGCTTCAGAGAGCACCGCTGTCCCAATATACGTGAGTCTGCAAAAGTGCCCCCAGGCTCACGAGACTGTGCCTGGATATACCCTACAATTGGGACCGCTGTATATGTACACACCAAGCTTGTAACTACAAAAGAGGCCCACTGGGGATTTGGTTTCAGAGAGCACCGCTCTCCCAAATTAGGTGTTTCTGGTAACTGCCCCCAGGCCCATGAGGCTGTGTCTGAATGTACACTAAAACTGGGACTGCTGAATTGTGCACACACCAAGCTTGTAACTACAAAAGAGGCCCACTGGGGATTTGGCTTCAGAGAGCACCGCTGTCCCAATATACGTGAGTCTGCAGAAGTGCCCCCAGGCCCACGAGACTGTGCCTGGATGTACACTAAAACTGGGACTGCTGTATGTGCACACATCAAGCTTGTAACTACAAAAGAGGCCCACTGGGGATTTGGCTTCAGAGAGCACTGCTGTCCCAATATATGTGAGTCTGTAAAACAGCCCAGTGCCCACTGATGCCCAGTGAGTGCACTGTCTTCTTGGCTTAAAAGAGCACAAAGAGACAGCCTGAGTTCAATAAAATAAACTGCAGTTAAATAAAAAGGATGGCTTGCTTGGCATAGCGGCAAAAATGAAGAAATATCTTTTTCAATGGAAAATTCTATCAAAGTAGCTAGCAATTGAATATATCTCCCACCCACAACAACCAAATCCTGCTTGCAACCTACCCCAGGGGGTAAAATAAGCAGAAAAATGCCACTGCTAGCAGCTTCTCTCAGTGGCACAGACAGTCTCAGATCAATAAAAAAAAAAGTGCGGTCAAAGAAAACATGGCTAGCTGGCATTTTCAATGGAAAATTCTATCAAAGTAGCTAGCAATTGAATACAGATTTGAGACAGACTAGCTCTGAGTAAAGCCACCATCCCCTCCCCAGACCACCCCCGCAAAGAAAGTACGTGGTACTCTGCATGCTTAACGTATAAATAGTGCTGCATCATCAGGAATAGCGTCACAGAGCACTGAGTGAGAGCAGCGATTGGCTGCATTAGAAAAATGCTTAGCTCTGATAGGATGCATTCTGGTCTCCTTGCCAACCTGTCTGACCCACTCTATGACAGGGCTGTGTGTGTGAGAGCATATCTGTCTCTGTGTCTGTGTGAGAACATGTTCTACAATTCAGCATGTGTGTGTATATGAGAAAAAGGAGAAAACTGCAAGCCACAATTCCTCTTCTCTCCCCTGCTAATCTACAACAATGTCACTGCATCTGGAAATGAAAAGATCCCAAGTATGGACAGCAAGGGTTTTATCTTTTCTTCAAGTTTTAAGTATTGGGTGGTGTATGTGATTGTTGTTTTGAAATATTTTATTGGTCTTTGGAAGCAGCTTTGGATGTTTTGACCTCAATAGATTGATCTAATGTTTCTTTATTTCTTCAGACCTCTAACGATAATATATCTATGAGGACTACGTTTGTAGTTTCTTTTGTTTTACTTTCTGATAAAGAGTTGTTTCTTCATTAATATTTAAAATATAAGAATGTATTATTATGTGACCACTCTCTACCAGTGTTTAAGAATAAAGGAGCATAAGATAAGCTCTACTGGGTCCGACCAAAGGTCCATCAAGGCCAGTACCCTGTCTCCAACAGTGGCCAATCCAAGTCACAAGTACCTGTCAAATACCCAAACATTAGATAGATCCCATGCTAGTAATGTCGGCAACAAGCAGTGGCTATTCTCAATTCATTAATAGCATTTTATAGACTTCTTCTCCAGGAACTTATCCAAATCTTTTTGCAATCCATCCCTAAGAGTGACTCTTCTTTCACTCTCATGCTATCTAGCCGATCCCCTCTTTCAACCTTCACAGTC